>NC_138028.1:47432701-47910990 GCF_964106645.2 Podarcis pityusensis
TCACCATCAACATTGTGCTCTGCAAGCTGCAGTACCATTGATGGGTGCATATGGGAGCAAGGAGAGGGGCTCATCTGTTCCTTCTGATTAGATTACAGTATGCAGGCTAAATTCGTAAAAGATCTTTTCCCAAGACATTGAAAAGATAACGCACATTAACCTGTCTCCATTTCACACTTTTATCAAAAAGGTCATATTTCTCCAGACTGTTCTTAATTACATTCTTATTTCAGAATTATATTTCCTCCTAAGGCAACCTTTCATAGAAGCAGATATAAAAATAGCAGAGACTTAGTTGTATGTGCACTACAGACTGCCAGCAATGTCCTACCCCTAGATTCATGCTTTCCACCATTAACTTTTGCAATGATTTTTAATTTATTTTCATAAATTATGTTTACCTGCATAAACAATATCAGGAACAAAAAATAAGTACATTTCTAACACATGCATATTAATGTATAGAATATAATGGTGTGCTTTAAACTGCTTTTTTGACCATCCTACTATCATATTCAAAACAATGATAAATAGCATTTTACATTGGGATGAACTTTCAGTCATTTGTTTATTTATATTTATAACCTGCTTTTGAGAAATCTTCTCCACAAAACAACGTGCACTACCGTATATCTAAAATTGTTTTACAGGATAGAAGAAGAAAAATAATCCCGCCCATTAACTTTAGAAATAAAACAGCAAAACAAAATTAAACTAAAAGGACTCACGGCATAAAATTCCCAACATGGCCTATTAAAAGCGCCCAAAAGAGGTATGTCTTCAAAGCCCTCTTAAGAGCTTTGTTAAGGATGAGACCTGCCGCATCCCCACAGGGACATATTTTCACAAGTAAGAACCTTTATTACAGGTGGCCACCAGCCCAATACTTTTAACAGGTGGGCACCTAAACAAATAGAACCTCTTTTTGTTGATTTCAGGGCATGGGCAGTCTGTTATGGGTGCAGGCAGCCTTTCAAGTAACCCAGACCCCCAGACCATTAAGGTTTTAAAGTGGACTTGGAAGCTTACTAGCTATCAGTGCAATTGGTACAGTATAAGTGCTGCATGCTCCAATCACAGTCATTTTCCAAATTGTCTTCAAAGGCAGCCCTACATTCAGCACATTACAGTGAATGTGACAAGTGTATGGATAACTCAGACAAGATCAGACCTCTCTCAGAAAGGTTGCCATTGGCATATCAGCCAAAGCTGGAAACAAGTGCACCTGGCCACTGCAGCTAGCTGGGTCTTCCCAGATAGTAATAAATCCAGGATCTCACCCAAATGATCCTTTAGGGGAGTGGAAACTCACCTAGGTCTACCTGTACCCCTCTATCCAGAGACAGCAGTTCTCCTCCACACAGAATGCCCACCTTGCCTGGGTTTAATTCTAGCTTTTTTGCTCTCGTCCAACCCAAAAGGGTCTCCAGGCATTAGTTTAGGAACTCCTTGGGATTATCAGATGAAAAAGAGGGAAACAATTGCATGTCATCTTCATGTTGGTGCACTTAAACCCAAACATTCAGGTGCCATCTCTCAACAGTTTCATATAAATGTTGAAAACCATGAAGGGTACCCCATGGTTCATTGGCCATGGGGTGATATAAAGGCCCTCCAATACTACTGTCTATTACTGGGTTTCCATTACGGACCAGGCCACCATATCACCATGTCGCCCAGGCCCAATCCGGCCAACTGATCTAGAAGGATGCTGTGGTTTATGGTATCAAAAGCCACTGAAAGGTCCAGGGGAACCAGCAGGATTGCACTTCCTCAGTCTGGTTCTTGGTACCTGAGTGAGAAAAGCCATTTCCATCCCTAAGCTTTCAGACATACTAAATTTCAAAGCATACAAGTTTTTAAATGAATTTCAAAGTAATATAGTTACAGAAACAATGGTGACTGGCTTAAAAAACCCAATTCCTGTTACAAAATTCCTATGAGTCATATTAAATCTGAAACATGAAAAAAGAAAGAGATATAATGGGATTAAATGAGGCATCTTAGCATTAAAAAGATTATTAGCTGTCTAAACCTAAATTAACAGTTCTGTGGTTAAACTACTCCTATCCATGTCAGACTACCAATTTTTTGTTGGCAGCCGTCTGTCTCACCTGGAGACTTCCAATTAGCAAATAGAAATTAAAACACTTGCATCAGAAGAGATTTCTAGCTGCATTATGAGATTGAGAAAGATATGTAATCATTTAGCCTAAGTTATTTGTTGTGGTTAGTCATTGTTAGCAGTGTTAGCATTACAGCTCCTGTTGTTTTATCAGTACTTTTATCTTGTAGTTTTATCTTGTACTTTTACAGCTGTAGGGTTCAATAGCACCTGACCTAACCAGCATCTTGATCAAGCTTTATAGAACAAAACCACAAAAAGATGATTTCAGAGCTCAAAATACAATTAGACAAATTTGTTTTGGTTCTTGGGATTGCTTTACAACTGCATTTGTAACTCTCTGTAACATTCCCCGGGAAAGTTAAGGAAGGTCTAGGCAATAGCCTTGGGGCCATCAATTATTCTTCCATCTCTGGCCATGCCATGAGCTTCACTTTGTATCTTGGAATTGTACCCAGTCCCCCTTACAGCTATAGGTGGAATATCACTGACAATTACCGTAGCTAAAGGACTTATCAAAGCGAGCATGCAAAGTAGATGGGGTGATGTTTTATTTCCCACTGTGGCAACAGTAATTTTGCTATGGAGTAAGGTGACTTAAAGGTCATTTTTAAGCGTGAATCATGACTCGGATCTTACTTTTTGAGCAAAGGCAAAGTTACAGTCGCTAAGCACCAACTATTCTAAGGGTTCTAACATGACTGAACTCCCCGTCAGAAAAAACAACTTATTTGGGTTGAGCTTTGGCTTATCCCAGATCTTGAGAAAGTGTTGCGAATAGGCACACTTTCTGACTCCAGAGACCCACCCCACCCCACCCCTTCAAGCCCCACCTCCCTGCCTCTGCTCATGAAGGAAAGGGGGGAACCTCTGGTAGCCAGAACCTTTGGTACACACCTGTTCTCTCCAGCTTCATGCTCATTTTGCTGCTACCAGGCATGTTCACAAACCTGCATCTAGCATGTGGCGGCAGAAAATTCACAGCTACATCAAGTCAAGTTCATTGCTCATTTAATACAGTCATCTGCAAAATGAAACTGCCATGCGTATGTTATTAACTGTTCCCTTTTTTCTCTTCTTTTTTATATTTCTGTTTTATATAGCACTCCTCTTGACACAAGGTAAGTTTTTTCCTCTCTTCCTTAACTGGTTTGCTCTTTGCTCTGTTCTTCTCTTTGTTGTGGCCTTGATTTCAATGCTTCCCTTTTATTTGGAGCTCCTTGACCTTTCATGTATCAAGCTGTGCATTGAGACTATATGAATTTAAGACCATTGGCATATGCCCCTTTGAAAGCATCCCAGAAGGGAAGGAGGCCCTCAGGCCAAAAAGGATACCTCAGTCTTGTTTCTGCGCATTTGTGCAGCAAAAATTTCCTTGATAACAACCTAATTTGAGAGTTCATGTCCACACACGTGATGTGAATTTCTTATCTGTTCTAAGGTAGCAAGGATTTGGGTGGGATTGTCAGAACAGGAGAGCCTTGCCATGTCCTTGCTCTTTCCCAGATCAAATAGACACAGTAATAGCAGAAGAAGAAACTCCCTCACTTTCACTGCACTTATTATTGTTGATGCAGGTTGTTGTACAGAAAGGAGCCCCTTTTGCATACTTGCTGTCTTAAGGCCCTATTCAGGCATTTGATGGTATGCTGGACAATCTGAACAGGAACCGTGATCATAGGATGAATTCTAAGAGCCTTCTGCTATGTGTACTTAGAAACCCACTTCAGACTTTCCCTCTCAGTGCCGGGAAGGTCTGAAATGGAGACAGTGCATTTGGGGGTGATGGGGGCAGGGTGTGTGTGTGTGTGTGTGAGAGAGAGAGAGAGAGAGAGAGAGAGAGAGACCTACCAAATTATTAGTATTATTTACCCACCCTTCAAGCTAAGGTCCCAGAGTGCGTTACAACAACTTTAAATAACTTACCATCACAAAATAGGATGGGGCACACACACACACACATACACACACACACAGGTGTCAAAGGTGCCCTGCTTCCAGATTCACCAAAAACTGTATGGTGAAGTTGCCAGATCACCACAAGCAGTCCCTCAGGCACAGTGCACATCAATCTCCTGGTGAGGGTGATGGAATTTTTATGGATGATCTCATGATCCCCTGCCCCATCCATCTGCCCTGCAATGGTGCTTCACCAAGTACCCAGACAGACACAGCTGGGTTAGCATAGGCTCACAAAGCTAATCTGCCCAGTGAGCCCCTCATCCATGAGAAAATCCTGGGTGATCGATGTTTTCCTGCAGACAGACCTGGCATTTAGCCACCACACCGGGGAGGGGGGTCAGCCAGCCGGTATTCCCAAATTCTGAACTGCTGCCAGGGCTCCTGTATGCATTCAGGTGAAGGCCTCAGTAGCATGGTGGCAGTGCTTCTGTTATCAGGCAAAGAGGACTGTTCTCTTCAGGTAACTCTGCTGAGACGAGTTAAGTGGTTGAAGGGCTAGAAGCTCCCCGCTCCTACCTCTGTATCAGGAATCAGGGGACACCCAGGAGCTGCCCCCACTCAGATTGCCTGTAGCC
This sequence comes from Podarcis pityusensis, assembly GCF_964106645.2. Classification (NCBI taxonomy): domain Eukaryota; kingdom Metazoa; phylum Chordata; class Lepidosauria; order Squamata; family Lacertidae; genus Podarcis; species Podarcis pityusensis. The sequence continues at coordinate 47,437,364 of NC_138028.1, forward strand.
CTGACTTAAAAGACCATTTCGAGACTGAACTGTATGCTCGTTTCTGCCTGGGGCTTCCATTGGAGGTTTCAACAGAAGGGAGAAAGCACGAATTTTTACCATTTGTAAAACACCACTTTAAGACTCTAGTGGGTGTCAATGGTGACCTGTCATCATGATGTGAAGGAGGTTTGCATTTACATCCACAGCTTAATGGACAGCATTACCAAGAGGCAGGCAGGATGTAAACAAGCCTCTTGGAAAGCAGTAATTGCTGCTGTTGCTTTCCACCTCCCACTTCCCCACCTCCTGCTGCCCTCGCTTGCGATCTTTAGCTCTCTTTCATTCCCCATCTGTGCAGTTTCTAGTGGTCCTCCCCCCTCAGTGACTGACATTCTTGCCACCTTCATTCACATAGGATCAGACAGTGGCTATTGTCAGCCCCTTTGTCAGTGGCTCCAAAGTCTCCCCTTTGTGTCACCTGCACACTTAATTATGGTTCAGCTTGTGCCCTTAAAAAAAGAGTGCAAAATGATAAGAATCTGTCTCACAGCCCGGAGAATGAGGCTGGTGTTTTGCATTCAAATGTGCTTGGACCATCACCTTCCCTTTCCCTGAATCTGTCAGAGTCCTTCTGGCTGCAGCTCTCAGAAACGATCTATGTGCATGGAGATTGACAAGTGCTTCTCCGGCGTGACAGCTGCAGCTCTGTGGACCAACTCAAAGTGCCCTCTATCAAATTTTCTTAGATGGCTTTGTTGCGGAGAGGCATTTGAAATAAAGCCACGCTCAGGACATCCGAGTTACTGAGATAACGGACATATGCCAAAATCTGATGCTAATAAAGTGCATATATAATATATGAATGAGAAAGAGAGAGCCTATGGCATATTGTTATGAATTGTTATGGTCTTGGCAAAGCCTGCTGGCTAAAGTCACACAGTAGTGAGATACCCCACCAAGAGTACATTGAAACTGGCCTAAGATGCAAATAGCAAAATGGTGTCCTCCTTCCCATTCCATGTGTAGAAATTGACTAGACTGCCATTTTATTTATTAACACTGTTTGCATACCATCCAAAACTAACTTTCTCTGGGCAGTGAACCAATACAAATTAAAGTGTATAGGTGTATGTAGTGCAAACCTTCTTTTGTCTTGAATAATGGAGGGCAGCAGTGGGCAGTGGAGGGAATCCCTGGAAATAATTACTTTCTGCAGCAGCTGAATAACTGAGGAAAGGAGTTGAGTCCATTCTTAGCAGCAACCCCCTAGAAGCAGTGGCTGCTGACTGGCTAGCAGGCCAAATGCCTGTATAGGCTGCTGAGGCCCTCTAGGAAGCAGCCACACATTTCTCCAGGGACGACTGCAATGCCCTTTCCCCCACCGCTGCCTCCCCATTGTTATAGCATAGAATGCACTTTGCCACCCTTACTTTCTTCAGAGCAGCTGCCAGAAATTCCTGGCAGCAAACCACCAGACTGGTCATCACTGATAACAGGACAAAGGAGGCGAGTGTTTACATCGTAGGCAACAATGCCTTTATCATATCGCTCACATCTCTTAAAAGCTGTTCCCTGCCTCCAATCTAAAAGTTATATGGCTTCCGTCACACACCACAGAGTTCACCTAGTGTGTTCATCGGTAATGGCACCTTACCTTTGGCTCACGTTCAGTAGGTCTGCATAACATTGCATGTCAGATGACCCAATCCCTGTTAGCAGAGGAGCTTCTCAAGCAGAAAAAAGAAGTGGATGGAAGTTAGGGGGCTACTGGTCGAAGCACACAGGGGCCAAGCATGTAACGTGCCCCCAAATCTCTGTCAGCTAGGAATGATTCTCGCCATTTTTTCCCCACCCCAAAAAGAATTTATAAGTATCTGTAAAGCATATATATACCTCTGGTTGCAAACGGGATCCGTTCCAGAGGCCTGCACACGCGCGGGTTGCAATTCGCCGCTTCTGCGCAAGCACATGACATCATTTTGCACGTCTGCGCATGCACGAGCGGCAAAACCCGGAAGTAACCCTTTTCAGTACTTCCGGGTCAGCGCAGGACACAACCTGAAAAAACGTATCATGAAGCAAACGTAACATGAGGTATGACTGTATAAAGTAGAGTAAGAACGGCACATGAATATGCATACTCTCTTAGTTGTAAATGTACATTTCAATGCCAACATGCACTCAGGATTCAAGAAGCTGCTGTGATTGGTGGCTTCCTGTTATCTAGAGAGACGAAACTAAAACACCTCCAGAGACATTTCTATATTACATTCTTTGTATACACACCTGGATCCCTTGTGTACAAAGAGAGAGAGACACCAACTGGAGAATAACTGGGAAGCAAAGAGGCTCTTTCCTTCTTATAATTCGATCAGCTCTTCAGTTTCAGGAAGTCTTTCTCAGCTGTTCCCATAGTAATTTTGTTGCTCTAATTCAGTAGTGTGCTAATTTAATCAGATCTTCTGGAACCAAATAATATGTATTAAAATAATACGATTTCTGCCCTTTCTTGTGCTCAGATTTGATTGCATTTGGCAGGTAGCATTGGATAATTCACTCACTTGGCACTACTGGAAGTTGCTCTTAAGTTAATAAGGAAAGAGGCTAAATCTCTGACCATGTTAGGAAAGAAAAAAGTTGCCCAGAACACAGCACCAATTCCTCACCAGCCACATCTGCTCCAGACAGCACCCCCCTCCTTTAGATGAGCTGTTGAGTGAGCAAGGTTTATATAATGACACTTCTCCTCCACTTAACTTCTGCAGTCGGGCCCCCTTCCACGGGCTTCGTTGACATCCCTTGGACGCATGGACGATGTACTTCAAACCCTGTAAATCCTGTGGCAGATGATATCCAGAGCAACATAAAAAATGCATATGCCACTGCGCACGTAGAGTGCCACTCAGGACAGATCATGACTAATAAGTAAAGAATGGAGGTGACATTTTCACTTAGTCCATGTCATGTTAGATTTAGAAAATGCAAACATTTCAGGAGTGTTGGAAAAAATTACGTTGAAAATTACATTGAAGTCTCTTTGCCTCTAGCTTCTGCCTCCCCACCACCACAAAACTTCTATGTTGTGTAGCCTTCTTTAGGCCCAGCTCTGTGTAGAAAACTCTCCCTGTCTCTCTCACACACACTCATTCTCCGCCTCTCCTCCATCTCTCTCTCTCACTCACTTACTCTGTGACAGTGTGACACAATGGCTGTATTATTGTCCCCATGTTCATGAGTCTTCTATGTACATTACATGTTTTCTCTGCCCTTCAGAAGTTTGGTTGCTCTTGATAACCCGTTTGTTTGTTTGTTTGTTTGTTTGTCTCTCAGAACTAGGCATTACATGTTTGTAAGGTTGCCTACCTAAAACTATCCAAATTCAGAACAATTCAAATTAGGGTGTATGAAGATGTGAAGGAATGATGAAAGCATGTGGGCTTTTTAATCCTATATTCTAACATTGACCTATGCTAGGGATGGAGGACCTCTGCTCTACAAGTGTTACTTGATTACAGCTCCCATCATCGCTGACCATTGACCATGTGGGCAGAAGCTGAGGGAAGTTTGAGGAATCCAACAATATCTGGAAGGCCACTGTTGCCTGTTTCTGACCTGCACCATCAATAAGCGTCTATCTGAATGTTTGACATTCAAAATAGAATCTTCTAGAGGCACAAGGTGTACTAGGAAATATTGCTATGTTCTTAACTGTTGTGGCACCTTAACTGGGCTTTGAAGTTCCAAAAGATGTTGAGAGCCACAGGGTGAGAGACTTTGTGACTCTTCTAACCCCTTCCCTCTTTGAGAATCTTGGTCATGAGGGTTAGCTATGTAACGGCAAAGATAAGGAAGGAGTCCAGAGTTTCATATCTGGACATCGCCAAGATTCAGAGATATGGAATTCTAGTAGTCATGTAACTAGGAACTACACTTAAGTTGTGACTGAAGCTACTCCAACTCAAATTTCTGGCAGAGTGACTCATTGTTCGAATATTCTGACATGTCAGACACATGTTGAACTTATGGGTCATCAGAGCCTAGTTCATCCCAGTTTATGCAGTGAAATACTCCTACAACAGATAATTCACACAATCTGTCACTATGTAAAACAATTCACCAATGCATGATTATTTAAACTAATAGTTGTAGTATTGTTTGTTAATCACCCCATACCATAGTTTTCTGAGCAATGTACAGTAAAGTTTAAAACAAATTTTAAATGATAAATATAAATAGTGCAATTAAAAAAATGCCACAATAACACACAAATAATGTACCCAAGGGAGGCATGCCTGACACCAATATTGTGTACTTTTTGGCATGTGCTTAAAACCTTATTTGCCCAGGCATGTTATAGCATTTTTAGCTGGTTGAAGGTTTGGTTCATCCTAGTTTTATTGCACTGTTGGTTTGGCTTATAATAAATTGATAGTTTTTAAATGTCTTCTTATATCATCCTACAGTTCATTTTTATATTGAGGGTGATTCATGCAGGATGGATGGATGATAGATGATAGATAGATGATGATAGATAGATAGATAGATAGATAGATAGATAGATAGATGATAGATATAGATGATAGATAGATAGATAGATAGATAGATAGATAGATAGATAGATGATAGATAGGGAATTTGGCACAGGAGTCTCACATCTCTCTCACATCACAAGAAGTGTAATGTCCAGGATGGACGTGATCATTATCCACCTGGACATAAATACTTTGTGATGTTTTCAGTGAAGACTCACCTTCCTTCCCTCTAAAGTAAATCTCAGTATCATTTTGGAACCACTTTCACTCACTCCAGAGTGTCTGTGATTTACACCTCTTGCAATAAGGGTAGGCTTGCCCCACCGTCCTGGAAATGCACCCTCCATTTCTCCTTGTCCAGAAAGAGGGCATCTTGCCTCCCACCTGCCGTTTAGCACTTGCTTAAGTTCAGAACGAAGGGTGTTAAGGTGGAATTATTTCCTCCCAACCTTTGCCATATCTGGAAAGCAGAGATGGGAGCCGAGGAGGAACTGGCACATTCATTTCCCTGCCTGGCATCTCCAGACCTTATCAGGACTAATTGGACTTGACAGCTGGGAGTCTCGGGTGCAAGCCATGTTGAAAGCTGAGTACTGAGGCTGATGCAAACAAATCAGGGCTGGTTAATAATTAAGCTGCAGTTTGGCAGCTTTCACCTTGACAGACTTGACCTGTCAAATTAAAAACTCTTCAGCTTTTTTTGTTCCCGGACATACCTGCTGTTGGGACTCCTGCCACTTTAAGCCTGTGGGCAATTGTGCCTTCGTCGCCGATCTCTCTCTTCAATGTTCATGGCTGTGCCTTCCTTCCTATCTTTAAAGAGGACCTGAAAACCGATTTGTTTTAACTGTGCTGTGGACTTGTCAGCTGTCGATTTCTCCTTTATGGTGTCTTCCTTCCTCTTGAAAATCTTTGTGCATTTGTTTTTCTCTGTATGGCTCCTTGAGTGCCAGAAGCTGGGGAGGTGGTGCTACATGAAAAGTTGTGACTGTCGTGATCATTGTTGTGAATGGATTAGGCCAGGAACATTCAGTTCCGATGCCTCTTTTTTTTTTTAAATGGCCCCCAAAAGCATACTTCTCTGGGAGTGAGAAAGTACAGGCTGAACATACAAGAAAGGAATCATAGAATTGTAGAGTTGGAAGGGACCCCAAGGGTCATCTAGTCAAATCTCCTGCAACGCAGGAATCACAGCTAGATCATACATGACAGATGGCCATCCAACCTCTGTTTAAAAACCTCCAAGGAAGGAGAGTCCACCAGCTCTTGTGGCAGTCTGTTCTACTGTCAAACAACTCTTACTGTCAGAAAGTTCTTCCCAATGTTTAGTTGGAATCTCCTTTCTTGTAACTTGAATCCATTGGTTCAGGTCCTAGTCTATGGAGCAGGAGAAAACAAGCCTGCTCCATTTATTATTATTATTTATTTATTTTTAATTTCTATACTGCTTTATATCTTTAATAAAAATCTCAAAGCGGTTTACAGCATATTAAACTCAATAAATCAATAAAATATTAGCTGGGTGATGTTCCTCCAGCCTCATGAGGAGCCTCTTCAGTAGGGCTGGTGAGTGTGGGCCCCGCCCCCTAGGCCAGGTGGAAAGGGCCATGCAGGGAGCAGCCTTCACCCCTCACATGTCACAGCCCTTTAGATATTTGAAGATGCCTGTCATCTCTCGGTCTCCTCTCTAAGGCTCAAAGGGTTCCGTGGAGCTTTGTAACTCCCCTTATAGCCCTCAGCTGAGCACACAATGTGCTGAAAACATTGCAACATGCCCAGGCATGCGGCCCATGTACACTGTGCCCATAGCAGTAGCCAGTGACTCCTCTCCAGGAACATGCTTAGGAACAGCAGGAGAGCTCTGTGCCACACAAATTTGTCTCTTCAGTTCTAGAGGATGGCTGGGTCTGTTGCAGGAAGATGCACCCCATGATTTAAGTGAGGAATGAATAGGGCATCCCTAGCAGAGGAATGCATGCCATGGACTGCAGGCCAATGAATGACTTTCTCTGAGCAGACAGATGTTTTCAGACCACTTTTCAGTGATGTGGAGAAAAGCATTCAGTCCACCTGGTGATGCACTTATAGGTAGCTTACCCTAAAGCCACAGACATCTCACTGAGAAATTTCAAGTGGCCTGCACTAGAGATGGGAAGGCCTTTTTCAGGTTTTTTCCCAGGCCTTCCCAACTCTAGCCTGCACATAGCAGCTACAAATGGACATACCAGAAATCATTCCTCTATATCCACAAATGAACTTATTACTTACCTGTTGGTTGCTGCTAGGTTGATCGTCCCTTAAAGGTGGAAGAGGGTGCAAACTTTCATGATAGACTGTTAGGAAAACATTTTTATACCATCAGAAAAACTAACACAGCAACTGAAATTTTGCAGGGGGACAGCTGAGTCTGAGTCATTTGCCACAATTTGGTGGGACTCCATCTGTGGGCCCAAGGCAATTCCAGCAATGTGTTTCAGCCCAGGACAAATTTATCTGGGGGAAAACGTAGGATATGCCTCTCTTTGAGATGGGACATTTATCTCCACCTCTTCTCTCCTGAAACACATACCAGTTATGACAGAAATGACACAACGTATTGTTAATTCGTTGTGCATGTTTGCTTTCGTTATTTGTTATGTTTAGGGAAGTTTTTAATTTTTAATGCTGTGTTGTATTTTTAATTTTTGGTTAGGAGCCTCCCAGAGGCTGGGGAAACCCAGCCAGATGGGCGGGGTATAAAAAATAAATTATTATTATTATTAACCTATATTTTTAATTTAAAAAATGCTGCTAGGGATCATCCACAATTCTGTTTGTGCCATAATTTTTAGGTACGGGTCTGCAATTTTTAGACATGGGTCTGAAAGGGAATTTTGGTTTCTCCTGCTGCTTTCCCCGGCAAAACCCGCTGTTTAGCACTGAATTGGAACAGACAGCAATTGGGTTTTCCATGGGTTGACATTTGTTCTAATGTTCTAAACAGTGGGTTTTCCCAGGAAAGTTGCAGGATAAACAAAAAACCCTCAGACTTGTGCCTAAAAATCACAGACCTGTGGACGATCCCTTAGCGAGGTCTGGAGTTGAAGTGCATGGAAGACTTGTTAAGCCTCATAGTCCCCCCCCCCCCATGCCTGTTGCTTCAGTTCTGATAGTTTGCAGGTCCTAGCACCATTGCTATTGCCTCTGGAAATTTTAGTGTTGGGGAAAAGAAAGAAAGATGAATTCAGTTTACGGTGCTGAAAAGCGATGCCCATAATTCTGTATGGCGATGACTCAAGTGCTTGGGGATATTCCTCAGTTGAACACCTAGAAGGAGCATTAAAGGATTATGGCTCCAACATTCAGAGATGCATCTAGTTTCTGCTTCTTTTCTTTTGTGGAACTATTTCTGACTCATGCAGGGGATTCCCCATTCTGGAGCACTTGGTGGGAGCTCACAAAAGAGCCCTGACATGTCAACGTGCTACTGACTTCAAAAGGTGGATGGATTTGTCTCTGCTGCTGCTGCTGCTGCAACAGATTAATGTGGTCTCCTGAAACAGGAGTCCTTGTGTGTTCTGTAAATTGTGCTGGCCTTGCAAAGTTAATAATATTTGTAGTCCGGAAGGCTTTTTGAGTTGAGGCAAAGTTTTAATGATATATGGAGCATCTGTGCAGAGTTTTTAGCCTCTGAATAATTTCTTACGGAGAATATGAGGCCTGTGGGAGTCCATGCAGGATTTATAAGTCCTTTCACATCAGGCATCTTGTGCTCACAGAATGACCTGAAGTCTTCATAAATCCAAGTGAAAGCCTTATAACCCATGCACCTACAGGGTTTAGACTCCTGGGTTATGTTTTCTTTGCGTGCCAGTGCATAACTGAACGGCCAGGGTGTTCATCAAAGAAAGGCGAGAAGGACACTAGTTGCCATAGCTACTAACTCTACTGCTTTCCCAAAGCAGCACTGTAGGTTGTTTCATATGTGGCACAGGGCAGGGTACTTTCAATTAGATTGTGCTCCTGAGGGAGGTTGACCTGGCCTGTTGCTACTCACCTGAAGGCAGGTAGACCAACAAGACTTATTATTATTTCAGTCTTGTATCTTAATTGACAGCTGGAGGTTTTGACTACTACTGGTTTTGTGATCCTTTCTTATTAAGGGCTTTTGTTTTAAGATTAATTTTGATAGGGAACTTTCATTCTTTGCATTTTTAGGGGACCACTGTTCAGCTGCCTTGAACATTTGCAGTAGAAGGGCAGAGCATCAATTCTAGTAAGGATGATAATAACACCAACAGCAATGACTGGAAGTGATTTCCACAGGTTCATGACTGCTCTCTAAAAGCACAGCCTTATAGGTGTTTGCTTGAAAGCATGTTACACACTGAGATTTACTTTTTAGTAAGTGTGTGAAAGACTGCACCAGGAGGCTGTAATCCTTGGCTTCCCATGTCGGTCATATCATGCACAAATTCACAAAGTGTCTGACGCCCCAGGCAGACACAAACAGATCCATGTGGGAAAGACTGTAAAAAACCAAAAAACAGCATGCTACCAGTATCACATATGAAGCAGACATCTTTAAGGAAGCAGGAAGAACCACCTGCAGAGTAGGTTGGTCATCTCTCAAAATGCACACAACCTGGAAAGAAGAGTGAACCAATTACAGTTGAGGGTGGACATTATTTAACTGCAGCAGATAGAAATCAATGTATAAAACATTGGAGAGCAAACTTCACTTCGTGTTTTCAGCAGAAAACCAGTTGCTCCAGTTGAGCTTTAGAGGCAGATTTTTGTGGGGAAAGCTTTGGAGCAAAAAAGGGGGAGCCACCAGACATGGAGCTTTAAAGTGCAGGCCATGTCTGGAAAGAGTGGAGAAAAGGTAAGTGTGAAGAAGTCCTAAGTTCTGTTGCTTTTATTAATTCAATGAGCAGTGCCCATCAGCACCATGGACAAGGAAAGTTTTCAGTGAGCTGTTTCTAACATCAAAATTGCCAAAGCAGCAAAAGCAAATCCTGAAAGTTCACCCTGCACAATATAAATTATAAATTATACACCACATTGTAGATTATTTGATATATTTTTTAAAAGATTTGTTTCACTGCTTTATCTTGCTTACCTCCATCCTTTCTTACTCTTGTTGTTCAATTAACTCTCTATTTATTGTCCCCTGTTGATCAAAACCTCCTACGTGGATTGAGATTGCTCTATAGAATATTGTCACAAGCAGTTTTGGCAGAAGCATAATAGTTTTGTCAAGAAAATTCTGTTTATTATTGTTGTTGTTAATAACGCTATATATGTACTGCCTGTTAACAAAGAGATCTGTGAATGGTGTACAGGGTGGGGGAAGACTTAGTGCAGGGATGGATAACTTATGACTCTCCAGATTTTCTTGGACTACAACTTCCATTGTCTCCAACTGTTGGCTTTGCTGGCTGAGGATGATGGGAGTTGCAATCCAAAACCTCTAGAGGGCACCAAGTTAGCCAAAGATGGTCTAATGAATTCATTTACCTTGATTTGTTTTCCCTCCCCATCCTGAAGACAAGATTTTGTTCAGTGAAACGTCCTCCCAAGTCCTTCATTGCGCTATAACAGGTGTGAGGAGCCTCAGGCCCAGGAGCCAAATACAACCCCTCCAGGCCTCTATAAGCAGCTCTAGACCATGCCTGTCCATGGGTTGCACCCCTTGTCCCCAAACCATGCCTCTCCCTGGCCCTGCTCCACACACCTCCTAAGTGTTTTTGCCTGGCTGATAATGCCTCTGCTTTGTCTGGAGAGGTGTATGTGGTGTTTGGGTGTAGAAACCTCTGGTTTCTGTGTGGCTGGAATATGACCTACTTAACGACTGCATTCCATTGCTCCAGCCACTTTGCCTCTAACCCCACGCTTCATTCTCATTTAGATCTCAGAAGTTGGCCACAAGGAAGTGTGGCCCTTGGGCTCAAAAAGGTTCCCTACCCCTGCACAATGTGGCGATGAAAACCATGTAGTTCATTCATGATTTGTTTCTTCTGAACATTTAAAAGAACTCGTATGAAGTCAGCCTGGATAGCTCAGTTGGTTAGGGCATGGTCCTGATAACGCCAAGGTTGCAGGTTCAATCCCTGTAAAGGACAGCTGCATATTCCTTCATTCCAGGGGGTTGGACCAGATGATCCTCAGGGTCCCTTCCAACTCTAAGGTTCTGTGATTCTATGAATGAGATACCATCGTTGCATAGCAGTTAGTGTTGGACAAGGACATGAGAGGCCAGCCTTGGCCAAGTCACTGCCTCTCAGCCTAACCCCTGTATCACAGAGGGTATCACAGAGTTGTTGTGGGGATTAAATGAAGAGGGGGAGAACCATGTATGCCACTTTAGGAGCTCCTAGAGTAAAAAAAGGTGGGATATAAATGCAGCAAATAATGATTCATTGAAGCACAGGAAACAATAAGTGCATGTGCACACATAACTCTCTCTGTGTGTGTGTTCCACACATAACTGAACATTAGTGTATATGAGTGAGCCTTCAGTACTAAGTTGAACAAATTACTAAGTGTGATTGTGTAATCATTGGGGAAGATTCTTCTTCATTGCAAGCATAGAAACCATTGAAGTTTTCTTAAAAGAACAGAGAAAGAAATAATAGATACCTCAATCTCTCCCAAACTGAATTAGCAGCATTGAGTGCCATAGAAGGACATCTTACAGAATAATATGGCCCTCACCCCATGTAATCATTTCCTTTCCTTGATCAATTCACTTCATATTGAGTTATTGCATTTGCCTACTGAAATCTTTGTTTCCAATAAAATATTGACATCTGCTAATTTTTTCTATTCTCATTTTCAAAGGATCAATGTGTTTTTTTATATTCTCATATAATCAGGTTGTCCCAAATAAAATGCAGGCTTTCTCATTTTCATGTACTTATAGCAAGACCTCAAAGGAAATCCAGATTAAACTGACTAAAGCCACAAGACAGCGTGAATTTTTGGATGTTTGAGTCAATGTATGCAACTCTGTGTTGGATTGGGGTTCTAGAAAACTACCAGTGCAGATATAAAATTGAAAACAGTAGGGACGGAGGAAACTGTTCCAATATTTTCAACAAGTTCCCACTTTGGGCATTTGCCCAATCTGGAGTAAACTTCCATTTCCAAGAACAAAAGAAAAAAGCATAACTGACCCCCCAAAATGGATTGACTCTCTGTTTTGGCCAATATAAGACAGTTGAGGTAAGTAGTGTCAACACCTAGGCCCCACCTTCATGAGATCTGTTCTGTGGAGCTTGTGATGGAGACTGGTAGCATACAAGCCCCTTCTCTGACCAGCCCAGCTCTTTTGCCCAGTGTCCTCTCCCCTTCGTTGGAAGTGTGGAGGACATTCTCTCTGTATGTTGACATTTTCCCCACAGAAGTGGCAGAAAGGAAGCTGACAATGGAAGAGGAGGAAGCCAAGCGTATTGCAGAGATGGGGAAGCCAATACTGGGCGAGCATCCTAAGCTGGAGGTCATCATTGAAGAGTCCTATGAATTCAAGGTCAGTGTTGGGTATCAGGAGACTTTGGAGGAGGAAGTACAGGAAAGGGATTGACCAGAGAATGAATAAAGGATGAAAGGAAGGGAAGAAAGAGTGGTGTATGAAAAGGGAAACAACAGTGAAGGGCAGGGAAAGAGAGAGGTATAGGCTCTGAGGGGGGAAGAGAAGAAAATGAGAAAAATAAGTAGCAAGACCATGGAGAAAAGGATCCAACAACCCTCTCCTGACATGTGACTGCTGAAAATAAGGCCAATAAAATAGATTGTTTGAACAGCAACTTGGCCAGATATGCCCAACAATTACATGGCCATGCACAGCTAAGAAGAGTTGTTACCATTCATTCCGTTGATTAATCCAATGGCTGCCATTGAAAGACAAAATCTGGAAAAGAAGCAAATCTCCTAACCCTAAGCAGTTGGCAAATATATCACCAGAAAAAGCATTCCTTATTATGCTTCACATGAAAGAACAGATGATAGTAAATGTTGTTCTTTAGCGCCTACTCAGTCTGCGCAGTCATGTTTACAACTGTGCTTCTTAAAAAGAGAGAGATTCCTATACATTTGTCAGTAAAAACATTTGCTTGCACTGTTCCCTTTTGCCTTACTGTTTGTTGTAGCAGATGGACATAAAACCTGTTTACTGTGGTCACAGTCACAGTCAAGAGCTGAAAAGGAAGTAGAGAGCATTGGGTCACGTGCGGGATATCATTTCCATGCTGCTTCAGCCTTGGATTCCTCCGCCAGTCTCTTTCACTTCTTTGGTCTTGAAATTGGGCAGTAGAGGCAGATTTCACTCTAGGGCCACCAGCTGGCCATCAAGGGAAGCTTGCCTTCCAACTGACTGGCTTCTAAGCTTACCTCCTCTTCTTTTCTTTCCTAACATGGCAGTGGTTTGTTCTGTGGGAATATAGTTTTCTTATCATTAAGCTGTGAAATTTACCCCCTCAAGACATGGTGGTGGCCATCAGCTTGAGCCATGTTTGCAGGGGTGGGACTTGCTCCTGTGTTGGTCAACACTGGATCGGGAATTGGAGGACCACTGAGTGGCTCCTGTCCCTAACCCTGGCACAGAGAACCTTAGCGTGTACAGCTGTATTCGCAAAAGCATCACTGAAAGCTACGCTCTTTGTGCAAAGGCTAGGGGGAGGAGCTATGCAGTACATTGCTGCTCCTGTACACAAACAGGTGCCTATTCTTTGTGTTTCTGTCATTGACAGAGTACCGTGGACAAGCTCATCAAGAAGACAAACCTGGCCTTGGTTGTAGGAACGCATTCGTGGCGGGACCAGTTCCTGGAAGCCATTACTGTCAGTGCAGGTGAGATGGGGTACTGGGACCCACAGTGAGAGAGGAGGAAAAAACCATTTTGATTATCACTGTTCCCTGCACCACCTACCACTAAGGTCTCCACTCAGAGGCCTCAGATTTGCAGATCGGCCAGAGTTTTTGCAGGTTTTCCCTGCTATGTTTTGCTATCTTGTTTCACCCACACATTGGACACAGAATGACTGTTCACCAGCATCTTAAACAACAAATTTTACCTTTTTTTTATTTGCACATTTGCAAAACATAAATCTAGGTGACTCTTTATGATATTCAAGGAAATGTGAGATCAGTCATTGTTAAAAGGAGCAGCTTTTTTTACTGAACTTTCTCTCCCTCCGCCTCCAATTTCTATCACAGAGACTTGCCAAGATCAAAATAGCCTCAAAAATGAACTGCATTGCTCACTTAATTCTCAGATTCAATAATTAAAAGTAGCCCTCACCAATTAAAATGGATCCATCCTGATTAATCAACAAGATTAAACTAGTTGATTGGTCTGCTAGATTATATTAGGACACTTAATTCATCCCAGCTTCACCTACACTTTGGCAGCTCACATGAAGCATGGAAATTGCCCCCTTAGTTCTCAGTCATGAACAGTGCTTAAAAACAATTTTCTTTTGTGGTTGGGATTATGAGTGAGGAATTCACCCAGGATTAAGCATTAAAAAAAAAGCCCCACAAAGAAACTGTATAATATTTTGGCACAAAATAGAATATAAAAAGGTAGCAAATAAAACAGAAGAAATCAGCTGCTTCCCTTTTAAAGCTGTGGTACCCCATTCCGAGATGTTTCATGAGGCACCTTAGCTTGCTGGGCACGTTGCATTCTTCCTGGATGAAGGGTTAATTTCCAATCGGCCAACATAAGTAAAATGGATGGGAAGCAGGCTTAGCTATCCCGAAGGATGCCTCCAAGGACACCCCTTGTCTTTCTTCCATATAAATGACTTTGCACTTGGAGCCATTGCCGTGATGAGGGCAAAACCATCCTTCCACCCTGATGCCAGGTATCCCACGTGCGAGACCCATTTTGCTAGCTTCATTTAATAACCCCGAGTGTGTTACGGTATGGCAAACCTCACAACAAGGAGAAGCCTGTGCCCCAGTGTCTTGTCAGTGAATGTGTGGTTCAACTACTGTGTTGCGCAGGGAAGCCATTTCTTTGAATACCCTTTGAGTTCAAATGTATGCTTGCTTGCTTCGTGTGAGAAAAGATGAATAAGAATGCCTGAGTGGCCTTCAGTATTTTCATGATGCTGTTGCTATGGTAATAAATATGACCATATCCTCTGAGTCCTCATGCAAGAACAAAGTTAAGGGCATTATGAGATGATTCTCTTGTTGTTGACCCACTTTCAAAGATGCTGGTACCATTACAGGGTGTGGGGAACCCCATTGCTGTCCTTAAGCATTTCACCTTCCTAACCCTCAGTAGCCCCAGAGAAGCAGAGGAAACTAAGGTAAAGCTAACAGAAGCATTTATTTTTCCAGCTCTAATTAAGACCTCTGAGTGGAAAGAGGCTTTTAGTATGGTCAGCTTAGAGAAGAGTATATCTCCTGATTAGCTTCCCAAAGTAAGCAACTCACTACTTCTGTGTTTCTAAAGGTCATGAATGTTCTTGCTGGCAGGATTCATAGTCTAACGATTCACGGCAAGATCAGATTTTGAGGCACCTTTTGGGAGGGTCAGGCAGCAGCAAGGTAGGACGGGAACTGCAAGCAAGGAAGGCAGGCTAGGAAGAGCTATTCATGTCTGCAGGTGGAGGGGGAAGATGTAGGTCAAGGGCAGCCAATCTTTGGCCCTCCAGAAGTTGTTGGACTCCAACACCCATCAGCCCCAGCCAGCATGATCAGAGACAATGTCTAGCAACATCTGGAACATACATTCTCCACCCCTACTGCAGAAGGTCAGAGTAACAAAGCAGCTGTAGAAAGCAAGTACCAGAACTCAGCATTGTCCACAGGAACTTCCTGCAACATTGTGGAGTGGTGACGCACAATGTAGTGTGGTTCCCACAGAGACTACCAATTCAGGGTTTCCTCTTTCCTGTTTCCTGCAGCTGGTGATGAGGACGAGGATGAGTCTGGCGAAGAGCGCCTGCCCTCCTGCTTTGACTATGTCATGCACTTCCTGACGGTCTTCTGGAAGGTGCTCTTTGCCTGCGTCCCACCCACCGAGTACTGCAATGGCTGGGCTTGCTTCATCGTGTCCATCTTGATCATCGGCATGCTCACCGCCGTTATTGGAGACTTGGCTTCTCACTTTGGCTGCACCATTGGCCTCAAGGATTCAGTGACTGCTGTTATCTTTGTGGCCTTTGGGACTTCAGTTCCAGGTGAGGAGGCTCTTGGGTGAATGCTTGGCTTTCTCTATGTTTGGCCAGTCATACCAGTGGGGGGGGGGGCAGAATATGCTTGGGAGACGCAGCAGCAGAGGCTGCTCCCCCTTTCCCCTGCCTGCCATGGCCTTCCTCCACTCCTGGTGTGGCAATTCCACAACTTGTTTTCTACCCCATAATGCTGCACATTTTCTCCCAGTCTCTGAGACTGTTTGGGAGCACAAGTGCTGGAAATAGCTTGGGAGAAGGGTTGTGGGGAAAAGAAGTAATTATGTAACCATACACCAACTTATCCCCTTGACATGGTCATATCTGTTACATGAAAAACACACACTTTCCTATGATGGCTGGTTATCTGACTACCACAGTTAATAGGTTTCTTAGCGCACAATACTCAGTAATGGAGGGATAGGGGACCTGAAGTGAGTTGCTAAGAGTGGCCCTCTGGCCTCTCTCTTTGGCACTTGGGTCATTCTCCAGGCCACTCCCCTTTCTAGGCCACACCCCTCACTGGCCCTGTTCCTCAGGTGCTTTTTGCCTGGCTGAAAATCGTCCTTGATCTCTGATAATGTCTCTTGTTTGCTTGGAAGTGGTGGGGGTGGGAGATCTGATGACAGGTGGGGTATTTATCGAGAGAGAGAAAACCTCTGAATTTGTGTGGCTGGGATATAACCTCCCGAAGAAAGGTTAAGTGTCCTGTCTGTTGCTTGTTCCCTCTGGCCCAGCGCATCACTACCATGCAACCCCTAGAACATTGCTCACAAGAGAATGCATTCCCCAGGCTGAAAAAATGGAATAATGCAATAATGAAAGATGAGGAAGGTGAGGAGAAAATGAGAAGGGACGCAGGTGGCGCTGTGGTCTAAACCACTGAACCTCTTGGGCTTGCCAATCAGAAGGTCAACGGTTTAAATCCTCACAACAGAGTGAGCTCCTGTTGCTCTGTCCCAGCTCCTGCCAACCTAGCAGTTTGAAAGCACACCAGTGCAAGTAGATAAATAGGTACCACTGTGGTGTTTCCGTGCACTCTGGTTTCCTTCACGGTGTTCCATTGCACCAGAAGCAGTTTGGTCATGCTGGCCACATGACCCAGAAAGCTGTGGACAAACACCAGCTCTCTCGGCCTGAAAGCAAGATGAGCGCCACAACCCCATAGTCGCTTTTGACTGGACTTAACTGTCCAAGGGTCCTTTACCTTTTTTACCTTTTATGTTCTGAATACATTTCACTGTAATCTGGGATTTTCATATTGTGCGTTGCCATCGTATGTGAGTAGTTACGCTAAAAGGTGGCTTTTAAACCTTTTAGATTAATGCATATTACACTGATTATATGCATTGACCCTTCGGGTAAGGCCTTGATTCTTCTGAGGTGATAGTCATATCTGAACCTGGGATGCACCACTTCAGATTGCAGCTGGGGTTCACACGACTAAATGCTCCTCCTCACAACAAATAAGCAGATAGATGAAATCCCTTCGCCACTATGCGAGTTCTCATTGCAGACTGAAATGCTCTAGCTCAGACACAAGGCTGTTTACCACCTCATTGAAGTGGGGCCTATGTTTCCAGCTCTTCTCCTTGCACCCCCAAAAAGATACCTCCATCCTCTGTCTGCCAGTATCTTGCTCTAAGTTAGCATGACTGACCACCCCACCCCCCGCTGTTTTCCGTTGTTCCTCATGCCCTCGTTTCACCTCTCCCTTTCAGACACTTTTGCTAGCAAAGCAGCCGCTGTCCAGGACGTGTATGCAGATGCTTCCATTGGCAATGTCACGGGCAGCAATGCCGTCAACGTTTTCTTGGGCATTGGACTGGCGTGGTCAGTGGCCGCCATCTACTGGGCTTACCAGGGAGAGGAGTTCCACGTGTCAGCAGGCACCCTCGCCTTCTCTGTGACGCTGTTCACCATCTTCGCTTTCGTCTGCGTCAGCGTCCTGCTGTACCGGAGGCGGCCTCACCTCGGAGGGGAACTGGGGGGCCCCAAAGGGTGCAGACTTGCCACAACTTTGCTCTTTGTGAGCTTGTGGCTCCTGTACATTTTGTTTGCCACCCTGGAGGCCTATTGCTACATCAAAGGGTTCTAAGCCACGGAGCTGGAAGAAGGGAGGGCTTTCCCCCTCCTTCGTTACCTCATTGGATGCCAGTCCTCAAAGTGTTGTCAAACCAGGACTGACAGCTATCAATCAAGATTCCATAACGGCCCAGACTGAAGGACAACTGGGCTTTAAGAAGGGCAAAACTATCCTCATACAAGGGGGGAAAAACCCTGACAATTAAAATAAAGCCAACCATGTCAACCCAGCCGCTGATCCCATCCAGTCAAATCAGAAATGCCAGCAGCTTCTCAAAGTACCTATTTGTTCAAACGTTGCTGCTGACCTCAACTTTATTCCTTCCTCCGCCTTACCAAATGTCATGTATTCAGATGGAAAGCCTATAAATAATTTGGGTGGATATTTGGGTGGTTTTTTAAAAAACAAAACTGGGGGTGGCAAATCTTACTTGATCTATATTTTTCCTTTTTTAGCACTCAGTCAGGGCCTGAAAATGGTCGACACATCCAAACCTCACGCCAGTGTCAGTGCTGGAGATGAAAATGCTTTTCTTTTTCCTTCTTCTTCTTCTTCTTTTTACATTGCATAAACAATGTCTATGAAAAAGCTCGCTCTTTTCACTTTCTTTTAGAGTTACAGTGCTAGCCTGTTGCATTTGAAATGCAAACACAGACAGACAGACAGACACACAGACAGACACGTGCAGGAAATATACCATTGAAGGCTGGAGAATGTCACCTGCCTGGGCTACCAAAAAGAAAGAAAGAACAACCTGTAACATTATTGTATGTAACTTGTATATTTTGAATATGGCAATTCTCTTTGTGTAATTAACTTAAAGCTTTTGGCACTGCAGAGAACTATATATATATATATATATATATATATAGTCATTTTTGAAAGATAAATAAACCAACACAAGGGCAGGAGGGTGGGAGCCTGCAGTGTGGAAAACAGGAGTAAGGAAAAACAGCACAAGTTATTTCCCCCTTTCTATTTTTTTTTTTTTTTTCATTTTTTGATCACAATAGACTGTTTGTTCTATTCATGGGAGAAAAGAGAGAATATTTCTTTTTCTAAAGAAAAAAAAATGGAAATGAATTGATGTAAATAATTTGCTTTTTCTCACATTTGTTGGTGCATATGAAAAGAAATCTTCGAGGTCTTAAGGTGCCGCTCGAAGTCTTCCAAGCATTTTCTTCATGGGTTGGCTTTGTTCTTATAAAAACATTACAGGAGGAGGAATGAAATTCTGGTGGTCCCTCGTGGCGAGCAGTGCCAGGTGGTTGCTTCATGGATGGTGATCTGCTGGCTGCTTTAACATCCCATTTGTAAACGGAAGCGCTCAAACACTGCATTTTGATGTAATACTAGACTATGGTTTCATGTTACATGAACAAGCCTCAGGCATGTGCTCCCCCACCCCACAACTCCTTTCTCTTTTAAGGAAGACGCATAGGAGAGATTGGAAGCATCCATTTTCAGCTAAACACAGTTTGCCTTTATGCCCAAACTGAGAATTAGTTTCACAATATACAGTTGTACCTTGGTTCTCGAATGCCTTGCGACTCAAACTTTTTTGGCTCCCGAATGCAGCAAACCCAGAAGTGAGTGTTCCGGTTTGCAAACGCTTTTTGGAAGCCAAATGTCTGACACGGCTTCCACAGCTTCTGATTGAGTGCAAGAAGTTCCTGCAGTCAATCAGAAGCTGCGCCTTGGTTGTTGAACGTTTTGGGAAGTCCAGTGGACTTCCGGAATGGATTCCACTCGACAACTAAGGTACGACTGTAAGTTGTTTAGGAAGCAGGGGAACCAAGCCAAATTTAAGGTGCTGTTTTGACCCTGGCTTGTTTGGATAAAGCATGGTTAAAACTTACCCGTGTGTGCAGTTTGAATGAAAGAAGAATCCTCAGCTAGTTTAAAATAGAAGCTACTGCTTCCCATTTGCTCCTCACAGCCATGTCAGAGGAGAGGATGGGGAACAGGCTTGTGCAAAAAATGCTAAACTGTGGTTCAGTGTGTTATATCCCAGTGAGGCCAGTGTGTTTTCAAACATCTGGAGATCTACCTGATGATCATTGTTGTCTTAAACTGGCAGCAAAGCTCGTTCTATGAAGCCTCATGCTCTAGGACACAATTTCATTAACCTATTTCGGCCATTTCTTGGTGTTCCGGCCAGATGACTTCCTTACCTCTTTTGAGACAGAGTATGGTAATGCTACATGGCTGGTTACTGTAGTATACTGACATCTTGTATACACAACAAAGCGAATCCCAATCCCCTTGGGTGTGAGGGGCAGGGTTTCCGTGGTCTCCCCCCTTTTTTATGACGGAAGTACTGACAATATTTTTCCAACTCATGTGACGTTTCCCATTCTAATGGTCTGTGTTGTTTTTCTTTCATGGCCTCTGGGGGCCAGCACTTCTGGTTTCTGTTAGATTGAGGCGGGTAGTTTTAATTGTCAACATTCTTTGGGGGGGGGGTTGCATCATGTGAAGAACATTCTAAAAAAGCACCCTTTAAATTTCCAATGGTAATTTTTAAAAAGAAAAATGTTATATAAACAGTTGCAAATGAAATGTTGGGTTGGTAATAAAAGCTATACTTATATCTATACACACACACATATATTTACATATATATATATATATATATACATATTTCTTAAGTGCAAGAAATTGGGGGAGGTTACGCTTTATTTTTTTAAAAAATGAGATTTTCTTCTGTCAAAAACCTTAGGTGCTCTAACTGCGCCAATTAAAGGGGGTGCAGAGAAGTCAGTAGCTAGAAATTCAGGAAAAGGAGTGTCTTTGTTGTGTGTTATCAGAGTGGATCAGTGATAGTAAATAAGTTTTAAAAGCAGGAAAAATAGGTATGTGGGAGAGAGTGACTTGAGTGGTGTGTGCACTCCCCACCCCCACCCCACTCATGGTCAGGTGCATAAAATGGCAAGAAGAAAGCTGCCGTGGCCAAAGGAATGCATTACTAAATACGAAAATATGAAATGTTCTTAAAGAGTTATGACAACGAATGAAAAGAAAATGAAGTATTTATTTTCATATGAAACCACAGAGAATTTTCATACATGCCACACTACGATTGTAGTTCCTTATCACAAAAGATACACACAGAGAGATAGATGTAGATGTAGATATAGGCTGCAAACCCCACTGAACTTAATAGGGCTTCCTTCTAAACAGGCATTCTTAGGATTGCTCTGAAAGAAACTTAAAGACGGAAATGAGTGTGCTTTGGTCACGCAGGCAACTAGCTTAAGAGGGGGTGAGAAGGTTCACACCCCAAGAACGAAACCCTAGTTAAAGGTGGCTATATTCCAGGAAGAAATTAGGTTTCTTAAGCTACGCAAAAAGTGGATCATCCCAATGGAGATGCGCATGAGAAGAAAGGGCGCTGTGGCCTGGAGAAGGTCTCCTGTGCCCGCCCTGTGGGGCTGCCTGAGAGCTTCATCAGGGCACAAGAGTGGTGAGCTGTGCCCAAAGTCACAAAGCTGGTTCCTTTTTATGGAACCACTTGTAACCCTGTGCAGGCATCCCAGCCCAAACATCAGCCGTGCTTTTCTGACCTGGTTT
This sequence comes from Podarcis pityusensis, assembly GCF_964106645.2. Lineage (NCBI taxonomy): Eukaryota > Metazoa > Chordata > Lepidosauria > Squamata > Lacertidae > Podarcis > Podarcis pityusensis. The sequence goes on from NC_138028.1 coordinate 47,458,705, forward strand.
TGGTTGGTTTGCTTTTGCCTGTCCTAGTGCTTCAGAGGAAGGGGGAGCTAGAAATCTAGATGAATAAATATTTTGGTGCCTGCCCTACATGGAGCTCTGTACCAAACCTTGACTTCAGAAATGGAAAGCTAGCAGTCTAATGATCAGCTCTTCTGGAATATAAAAAAAAGTAATTGGATTTTATTTTATAGACGTGGAGGGGAAATCAGAGTTTCAGGAGTTACCACAACCATATATAATCTCTGTTATTCAACACTATGTTCTTTCACACCTGCTAGGTGTTCCAATGCCTTGGTTCCAACTATCTTTCTACCACAACTGTTTTCTTAACTGCTCGCTTTCCCACCATTGCTTGTTTATATATGTGCTTGGGTTCGTCTGTCACATGGGCCTCCTGCTCTTCCCTAAAGGAGCTTTGGAGAGTGAAACTGAGATCTTATTTTATCCTCGCACTAACCTTGTGAGGTGGGCTTAAGGCTGAGCGGCGCGACCTCTGAGCTTCTCATTTCTGCCTGCCAGAAAGCTCTGCAAGGCTTGAAAGGTCATAACATTCAGTCCAGTCCAACAAAAGCGGTTATCATCTCACCTGCTTTGTCTCTCAAGTGTCTTGGTTTCCTGCTCTCGTGCCACATGATCTATGTGGCCAGTCATTAATTTATTTTCTTATTTGAGCACTGGCCTGGGCGGTTCAAGGTCATCAGGTGAGTTCTTATTTGATCCAGCCTAGCTCTGCCTTCCCATGCCTAGTTAATAAACCTAACTTGGGTACAGCAAATGCCGTTAAATTATGTCTCCTTGTGTGGTATCAGATACATTATTCCCATCCACTTCTTTCTTAAGATCACCTTGCCTGGGAGGAGTGCCATTGCCCATCTCATGGTTACTTTGCTGCCCTCAACACGCACTGAAAAGAACTGTTCTGGGCCAACTATATCAGTGGAGTGTTCCTTCCTTTTATTTTTTAAGTCATTAAATACAAGAAAAATAAACTGAACCATTGTGTTGTCTTTGTTTTGATTGATTGGTTATTTAATTTCTATACCACTTATTAAAAAGATTTCTGAGAAGGTTACAATAAAAGAAGCAACAGACAAATATTACAAAAATACATTTATATTAATATAAAGTTACTAATATATATAAAAAGCAATATAAATCAATTTTCCTTCTGACACACGCTCCCTCTCAGCCTTCAGGTCCTCACCCAGGTGCAATCAAACTCTCAACTCGCCCACAAAATTCTCATGGCTAGAGGAGTTCCTGGAAACAGCAGACAGGCTAGTCTCTCAATGTAGACTTGCTTTTTATGGGCAGGCCCAAGGTGGATGGTACCTCCTCAGGCTGTCCACATTTGTGTCTTGTTCCGCTGCACTCTCCACACCCAGTTCTAGGTGCAGCAGGTGTGCTGAGTTTCCCAGGTGGTCCAAAGGATGCGAAAAGGGCTCCCCTCACCTCACAGCTCTTTCTTCACTCTCTGTACTATTCTCCAGCTGCTTTGGTGAGCAGTACAGCCATGAATCCGCAACAGCCATGCCTGTGGCGCTAGTGCAGCAGGCCATAAGTAGGTTCCAAGCAGCTAAGAGTCAGCCTTTAACCCCGTGTTGCCATCATACCGGTTTCTAACAGTATAAAATATTTAGAAATCCACTAAGTGTACCTTTCCTTTGCTCATTCAATCCAGCAGAGGTTCTGCCGGGAAAGAGGGAGATATGCTTCTCTCTTATTCACCTTCTACTCCGGAGTCCCTCTACTACCCCTCACTGTTTCTGCAGAGCAAATGAGGGGCTGCAAGGGAGAGAGAACCCACAATAATTGCTTGCCCTCCTTCTCCTGCCCCCCCTACCCAAATAATGGCAGTGGGAGCATCCTGCAAGTGGAGCTCCACGCCACTCATGTCCCAGCCCAAGAGATTATTCCCTTTCCCACATTTAAATAACAAAATTAGAAAGGCGGGAATAACATCCTGGGGGAATTTCTGAAAGGTGGCACTTTGTCCTGAATCTTAGGGAAGTCTTCAATTTTGGGGGGTTTCCTTTAAAAATCTCAACAATTTTGGGGTGTCCTGGTTTTTACTTTTTGAAATACGGCAACCCTAGTTTGAACTGATGAAAAACCAGGGGGAGACTTCTCTGAATTGTCTGCTCCGCTTTCTGCAAGGGAAAGCTTTTGTGGCACAGTCCTCTGAAGTCAAGGGGGAAACTCCCATTGGTTCTCATGCTGCCCCAAATTGCCACTTTCAGCAGGTCCATTCCTGTTCTACATTCCTGGCTGAAGTCTTTTGGGGTTTCAGTCCACAGCCTTAGAAAGCTCAGGGAGTTATTAAAGCCATTAGTGAGATGTTAAAGGCAATGTGCCTCCATTATGTTTCATTAAAACACGGTTTACAGTGCTGAAGGGAAAGTATTTTATGTAAAGAGCCTCACTTGAGAAGCCTGCTCTGTTCGTCATGCTGAGGGAAGGATGCGCCAGCCACCCGCCAGCTTCTAACATTGACTTCTTGGTCTGTCACCTGCATTAATCCCCCCCCCCCCAACCTCTCTCTCTCTTTCCATTCATGGGCGGGGGGAGCACCATTCCAAAGAGTCATTTACTCTTTCCTGACCATTATAAGCATCAGCACACGAGGTACTTTGGGACCTAAATGATCACAACACACCAGCTGAGTTACAGATTTTGAGCGCAGCTCATCTGCTGAGTGGCTGCTAAAACACTGGATAGGCCTTGGCTCATAACACGAAACCATGGTTTATTAAACCATGATTGAAGATTCTGCATGAACCCTGTCCAGTATGATTTTTTCCGCTGTCAGTAAACCACTACCTGAAGCCATTCTTTATTGTTGGTTTACAAACCTTGGTTTGCTTTAACTATGGCTTGGTGTTATGTATAAACCCAGCACTTTCCCTTAACCATCATTTCTTGGGTCACCTCACCCCAGGTGCTCAGCTGATTACAAAAGGCACCAGGCAAAAATAGATGAGAAACAAACCCAGTGTTTGAGTAACAACTTTGGTCACCTGTGAGACAGCTGGTAGTTAGCTAGTGGTTTATTTAATAAACCACGGCTTTGCATTATGTGAGAACCAAGCCCATGTTCTTCCTCTGAGGAAGGAGATGGTGTTTAAACAGTCAGGCCTCAATTAAAACTATGTGTCAGTGAAACCCCCAGGTGCAGTAATGTGACCTTAAGGACCACCTCAGCCAAGAAGCTGAAACAGAAGGAGGAATTTTCCTGATGCAGGGCCTAATAAAGGCAGACTCTCCCTAGAATGCAGCTTCCACCTTTTCTTGTTAATTCTTTCCTGGCATGAATCTAGCCAGGAGCATTACTTCGCTTTTGTTCCTCACCTGAAATAGTTATGCCCTTTCTTCCAATGCTTGAGGAGCTCACTTGAATTAATTTAATTAGGAAATGGCAATCAGTTCACTGTGACAGAACTAACCTTTTTGACTGTATTAGCCAGCTTGAAAGAAAACAGCAGACTCTTCCTTCGGCCCCCTCCAAGCGCAGGCCTGCCATAGGGAGGCGTCCCTGCTGGGAGCCTCTTGTCACTACTAATACACAGAGATCACTACGTAGACAGGAAACTTTTTAATTACAGCCGTCATTTTTGCACCTAGTGCCAGAGGCAGCCAGCTTGCTGCAAAGCAAGGCCTCTTCTGGCTGTGGCAGCGCAGATCCAACAGAAGACCGTGTCAGGCGTTGGTTGTAGCTTGAGGAAAATGCTGTAGTTTGGAGCAAGCATTAGCATCCAAAAGAGGAGAGCTTGCTGTCACCTAAAAATGTTTCCATGCAGGTTATGTTTTTCTTTCTGGGGGCTCTTTCACCTTTAGCAATTGCAGAACAGGCAGAAATTCAACAGGCAATGCACGCTGGGAAACTGTTCAGGGTTTTTTAAAAAAATAAATAAATAAATAACCCCATGAATTTATTGAATGCTTACATCAAGAATATGTTTGGTATAATGGATATAAAAAACACATCTAACGAACAGCTTTTTGAAACTAAAAATAAATGAGCAATATGGCAGTAAATGATCAAATGTTAATCATTTGTTGTTCATGGTGTTAAACGTTTCTGCTGTTCTATGGAGGGTGCTGGAGCCCTGCCAGAAGCAGAAGCCTAAATCAATACTGTTAAAGCTTAGAAGGGTGTGAGAACAATCACTATTCCGCATTGAGAAGAGAGCGGTGAGACTTTTAAGGAATGCATGCCAATCTTGTAGTGAAGCACAGAGTTCCTCTGTCTTGTGGAATCTGAAAGTGAGATGATGTGTGGTTTAAGAAAAAAGAAAAGAGAGAGAATGGCTGATCAACTAAAAGTGGATGCACAATTCTCCTATTCAAGTTAAGGAACTGTATTTACTGAATCAGAGCTACTAAGGTTTTCATGACTCTTTGAAACCTATGGCAGCCACTGCTGGGTGGAATTCAGCATCATGCTATTGCAAATATTCCTTCTGCACAAACATTGCTGCTGGGCAGATGGAACAATAAAGTCCCTTGCACTGCATGCATTCTTGGGTTCCCTTGACTCCCCCAGAGCCAATTTCAGGGGGTGCGAGAGGAGGGAGGAAAGTCTCCTTGTGTGAGCAGAAGCACTTGAGCAGAGTTTCCGCTGACAGGGTTCACGCACATAAAATGCTGTGCGCACCTTTTAAATTTCGAAGGGAACGTTCTTCCAGGTGTGCAATGTTTGCAGAGGGAGCCGCCTAGTGGCTTCAGTGTGCAATGCCTTTTCCTTTAGTTATGGAATAGGACAAGGTGGTAGAGTGGTTAGACAAAGGGTGGCAACCATTTGGGGACCATGGGCACGGCTAGAAACCTCAGAAATAAGGCCACACATGTAGCCCCAACCCCAAGTGCAGCTGCACCACACACGGCCTGCCCCATGCTGCAACCCTCTTTGCAACCACAACCACACACACCCCAACTTCTCCCTCCCCCACTGCCATACACATGCACACTGCTGAAGCCTTAGCAGACCCCATGATGCGTAATGTGGCTGTGCAATATCAAAAATTCTGCTTGGTTACATAGCCTCCAACATCTCAGTGAGGAAAATGGGGACGCCAGGGGCGTAGGAAGGAGGGTGGGGTGTGTGGTCCGCCCGGGTGTCATCCCTGAGGTGACAAAATGGTGCACCGCAGGGGGTGGCATTTACTGCTGGGCCTGGCCTGCAGCACACCTGAGCCACACGTCTCTCCTGGGAGTGGCGCGGTGACTCAGGGCCCCACACTGCCAAAAATGGCAGCATGGGGCTTGCATCCACTAGGCGGACTCCATGGGCAGCTCGCCACGGTGCCCCCCTGGGCGGATTGCTCCACCCCTGCCGCTCCGGGTGCCAGAGCAGCTAGCTATGCCTCTGGCCCCGCCTACCCTCACTCAGCCCCACCCCCAGCTCTTGGCTCCCTCTCTCCCTCAGGGCTCACCATTCTCTTCCCCGCCAACTCACCCTCCTGCTGATGGGTCCTTGCCCACCGCCGTCCTTTCAAGGGCTGCAGCAACTCAGCTTTCCAGCTGACATACAGTGGTACCTCAGGTTAAGTACTTAATTCGTTCTGGAGGTCCGTTCTTAACCTGAAACTGTTCTTAACCTGAAGCACCACTTTAGCTAATGGGGCCTCCCGCTGCCGCTGTGCCGCCGGAGCACTATTTCTGTTCTCATCCTGAAGCAAAGTTCTTAACCCGAGGTACTATTTCTGGGTTAGCGGAGTCTGTAACCTGAAGCGTTTGTAATCTGAAGCGTATGTAACCTGAGGTACCACTGTACTTCCAGAAGCTGGCACCACTTCCGTAAAAAGGAAGAGGAGTCAGCGGTGTGCATACGCAAGGTGAGAGCGCGTCCTTTGGTCCTGCGCTCTGGTGGTATCCAGAGGACTCATGCGCAGGACCAGAAACCACACGTCTTTTAGCTGTGCGAGAGCCAAAACGGGACAACCAGGAATGGAATGGAATCAGACGCCTGGGCATCAGTCAGGACAGTTGCACAGTATGTGCTTACAGCTTACTCTCTGTGCAGCCACACTTTCAGGCCCAAATCTGCATGGGGAGGCTGGCGTGCTTGGACCATCAAAGATGCCCCAAGTCAAAAAAGGTTATTTATGTATGCCACTACTGCAGCCCGTGTTTTGTTAGCCCCAAAATGGAAAATGAGTGAGGTCCCAACCAAAGAAGAGTGGCAACTTAGGTTGACAGAATATGCGCAGGTTGCAGACTTAATTTACAGAATAAGAGAACAAGAGAAGATTGGAAAGATTAGAGAAGATTGGAAAACATTTAGTGAATATATGTGTACAGTTGAAAACGCTGGCAGCATTAAGATAAATTCAACAGTGTAAATAAGTTTTGATGGATGCAATAATGGAATACTAAATGGTATTTTTTGTAAAATATGCAGGGATTTATGATATGTAAAATGAACCATGGAAAGAGAAGAAGGGAAGTCACTGATATCTTAAGGATGTAAAAATGAGTGCTTTAAATTGTAGAACAGAATTTATATATATATATATATATACAGTGGTACCTCAGGTTACATACGCTTCAGATTACAAACGCTTCAGGTTACAGACTCCGCTAACCCAGAAATAGTACCTCGGGTTAAGAACTTTGCTTCAGGATGAGAACAGAAATCGTGCAGCGGCGGCGTGGCGCAGCAGGAGGCCCCATTAGCTAAAGTGGTGCTTCAGGTTAAGAACCGTTTCAGGTTAAGAACGGACCTGTGGAACGAATTAAGTACTTAACCCGAGGTACCACTGTATATATATACACACACGCACATGCCCCAAGTTGTCTTGAAGCATCTGAGCCTTCCAATTTTTTAGCTTTGTAGAGTTTGAGACAACATGAGAGAGCCTTAACTCTCATCTTCAACCAGCAGGGTTGTTTTTTATTAGTTATTCTTTTTGTTTTATACTTGCATGGTCTTCTGCATGTTTGTACACTGCCCTAGGAGTATGGGTGATGCAAAAATAGCACCTCTGTAGCAAATATCACCCCCTATCAGACAAGGGGACATTCCCTACCTGGAGAGACCTTCTGCTTGCAAGGATGGCACTGGAGGAAACCCATTTCACATGTGTAGGGCTAGGATGGTACACTGTTACATGAGCAGGGGACATGGGGACCAGGCCTCAAATGCAGCCTTCTAGGCCTCTTGATCTGGCCTGTGGGACATGCTCCATCCAGCTCCATGCCACATACCCAAGGCAACTCTGATAATACCTGCTGCTTGCCTGGATAGAAGATAGAGAAGGTTGTGTATATGTAGAATGTAGCCCAATGAACAAAGGTAAAATTTACATTCACTGCTCTGCCCCATCACTAGCATATGCACCCCAGAAAGTTGCCCCAAAGCGAATGTGGCCTTGGGAATGCCTGCCCCATATCTACCTGAACAAAGTCAACACAAATGACAGATCTCAGGCACCTTCATTTCAGCTGGAACTGCTTTGCTGGTTGCGTGAAGGTCTTTTGCACAACCATCAAAGCAGAAGAGAAGCAGCACATAAAAGAGGGGGAAGTGTGTGTGTGTGTGTCTTTTATCTTGCTGGAACCAAATGATAAACATGGAAAGAATTAGTAACATAAAAGCACAGTACAGTGGTTCCTCTGGTTGCAGGCGGGATCCATTCCAGAGGTCTGACCGGATCCCGAGATTTTTGCAACTGGAGGACTGCTTCTGTGCATGCATGCGGGGCAAAACCCATTAAAATACTTCCAGGTTTGCTGCTTTTGCATCCCGAAGTTTACGTAACCAGAGGGTTACATAAACTGAGGTACTACCGTACTTGGTTATATTTCCTGGAGACGGAAGAAACATTTACATTTCAGATGTGAAATTTTTGACCAAGCAACAATGCCACACAAACCAGAATCTAGAAAACAATACTGTGCTCTATGGTGTCTTCTGTGTTTAAATCAAGTTAAGTCTATTTCAATGTGACCGGGAGCTATCTTTAGTTGGCCCAGGCCTAAAATTCCTGTTAAGGGAGGATGAGGGGAGCCTCTCTCCATTCCCTTTTGAGTGACACCTTAAATGAAACATTGGCACTTCAATAAAATGGATGGCTGAAATACATTTCCTATTGATGGAAGGATCAGGATGCCAGGGCCTCTGCAGAAAATGCACCTTCCTCTCTTTCCAGTGTGCTCTCACAGGTGCGACAACAGGGAGTAGCTTCACCAAAGGCAAGTGTTAAAACCAATGTAAAATTAAAGTGCAAACAACACTCGAGCAAGAGAGAATTTACCTGTGAAGTAATAAAGCAACCAGGCTTGTCAGACAGCCTAGGCTTTAAGGACATCCCAGATTGCTTTGTACAGAAGACATCCACACAATGTGAGGAAGATAAAGTGCTCTTCACAAGCAAGGGCACTTTTAAAATGATTATTTCCAGAATTCAGTCCTGTGACTGGAAACAAATTCTGAGGCTGCATGCAGAACACAACACAACACAACTCTGGGAGAAAATGGGTGGAGAATACTAAACAAACCAATGGATTTCTTTCATTACAGGGAACTCTGTGTTTTAGGAGCCATACAAATTTGATTTTTCTGTGTACATCTTTGTGCACTTTTGTCCACACGAGTGCTTTCCATTTAACTCTGTCTTGTTGTTTCCCATTTACACAACTGGGTGGTGCTTGGTGGGACATATTTGTGCTGTGCCTTGTTGTCTCCTCCCCTTAATTACTACTTCCTCATCCTCTAGAAATGACTGAGATCCATTGTGTGCGTGCAGCCTTTTCTTTAAAACAAAAACAAAACCCAAAAAAAGTTTTTGTCCATGGAGCAGCACAATAGTTTTCACTAAAGGCAGCATTTCAAGTGGGCAAAGCAGCTATTTTGATATTTATTTTTGAAATACATGTTTTCCAATTTATTGAAAGAGCAGTTTCTAAAATAAAAATTGGGGAGGTTAGAAAAGGTTTGCTCTCCAGCTTACTGTAGTGAGAGGAAGAAGCAAAGAGGCAGGCAAGCTCAGGACCTGACTGAACTTGCACAGGTGCTTAATTTGCCTGCATCTTCACTTTTTTGCTTTGCGACTTCGTTACTACACACCCCATGTACACTCAGAGCTGTTCCTACTCTATGTAGGATTGTAGGCCTTCATACAGAGAGTTCCCAGCTTCCTTTCTGCCATGTATATAACAGATTCTGGTATTAGATGCTGTTGAACAACACCGCTAATGTCACTGAATTGTCAATATTTCCCTGTATTGTTAAATACCATGCAGAGAATGTGCTGACCAGGTCAAAGAGGAGAAACATACTTTACCAGCTTTGGAAGAGTAAATGTGTAACTGGAATGAACTGTATTTGAGATTCATGTTAGTGAATTCATTATGCCAAGAAAAAATAGTTTATAAAAGAATCTTTTATTTTTATTGAAATTCCTCCACAAAACAACCCGGAACGAGACACTGATTCTAAAGTCTTACAAGCAAAGTAAAAACATCCTCCCTGCTCTGGATCCAAAGTGAAATCTGAGCTTCCTTTGCCGCTTCCAGTCAGCATTACTCACCCAAAGTCAAAATAATTAAAAGCTCAACAGCAGAAATTAGTCCAACAGAACATGCTTCTTCCTTCACATCTAATGAGCCCTTCATTTATTATTACCTTGTTTGTTTGTTTGTTTGTTTGTTTATTGTTTGTTGTGCAAAACCATTAAGCTACAGGATGTCCCCTTTGCTTTATAATGAAAAGGTTGACTTTGCCATAGGAAAGAAAGGCAGGAATAGTATGGCTAAATAGGAAGAAACTCCCTTATTCCAGGGCCGTTTACCGCTGCTGTCCCCGATTGATGATATCCCGTAAATTTCCCGGGTTTCAAAGGAAGCAGCTCCTCTCCCTCCCTCCCTGCTGGCCAGGGAGGAGGGAGGCTCCAACTGTGTTGCTTGGCTGCGTTGCTCACCCAGTAAGGAGTCTAAGAACGACTGGGGGGGTGGAGCTTGCATGCCTTGTGCCGATCAGATCGGCCGCGTTGCCTGGGGACTCGCCTTTGCTCAGCGCTTCCCAGTGGAGAGGTGACAGTGGTTTTCCTTGCTGCATCCCCTTTGCCGGGTTGCTGCACTGTGGGAACCACCGCTTGAGGCTTCATTTGGCTGCTGGTTGACTAAAATCCCTTATTTTGGCTGCTAATCCCTTATTTTCAAGGCTGCTGGTCCCTTATTTTCAAATCTGTAAGTTGACAGCTATGCCTATGTAGCTTGCTAAAGGTTTGTTATGATGTCATACAGCACAGGCATGAAACAGCTCAAGGTAGTATCATGCTTTGCAGCAAAATGTTGAGATTTTTTGAATTTGGCATTTTTTCCTGCTGCTTTTGGCTGCAAAGCAAGAGCCAGCAGCAGAGTTAAGAGAGCTTGCTTCTGATTCCACCTTAGCAGCTGCAGCGGATTAACAGGCAGGTGGCTTCACATACCGGTCAAAATGGCTTGAGGCAGGCTGGCCACCTCTCAATCCAGCCCTCTGGTCAGATTGAGTTCCTCATCTTAGTTCATAATTGTCAGAGTTGCTTCCAGATCCTAGCTCACAGAGGATCACGCTAGCCAGCGATCATTAAATAAAAGTCTTTATTGAGTTACAGTTTCCATTCTCAAGCTGCTGCGTGCAACCCTACGTCTAATGGTTAGATCGGCGAAGCTCCATCTGAGTCTCCGCCCCTTGTACACCAACTTAATATCCTAGCCTTGCTCCACCTTTTCCGCCTGACTGTTCTTCTCTGGGTCCCTCTGCCCCCCGGGGTCTCTTCCTTCCGGGATTCCTCTGACGCTGACGCTGACCCCCCTGACTCTTCTCCCTCCTTTCGGCGGGCTTTAGGACCTGGCTCCCTTTCCGGGCTGCCTACTGCGCCACTTTCCTGTGCATTTGAACTTGGCGCGCGCGCCCAACCTTCCACCTTCCGTCTGACCGTTTCTTCGCTCCCCGATGGAGGTGTGGCCACTCCTGACTCGTGCCCTCCCCCCTGTTGTGAGCTGCCAGCGCTTGATCCCTGGCGCCCTTCCTCTTCCCTGCTCTCTGGCGGTGACGCTGGTCCCGATTTCCAACTGCTCCCCTCTGAGTCCCCTCTGGCTCTATCTTCCTGGGGTGTCCCCCTAGGCTCCCCCCTTGCCCTGGCCACTGGTGCTCCTTTCTGTGAATCTTCTGGAAAGACTCGGAGATCACTGGAAAGGGTCGTCGTCATCACTCATCTTTTCTTCTGCCTCCTCCCCCTCGCTCTCTGTTTCCTCCCTTGCCCTTGCCTCTGCTCCTGAACCCCTGACATCCATCCCCCCCTCGAAGCCCCCTCTTCCCCCCTCCCCTCCTTCCGGTGCGGGATCTGGGTGCTGCCGTGTCAGGGGGACGAATGTCGGATACAGTTCGCTTCCCGTGGCGGGCCGCCATCCGAAGTCTTCCGGTTCTTCCTCCCTGCTCTCGTTGACGACGGTCACCTCCGCTTCCATCTCTGTGCCGCCGTGCTCGAAACCCGGGTCGTCCCCGAAAACGTCCATGTCCGTCTCTCCCTCGTTGCCTTCTGGAGACGTTGCTCGTCCTGGACCCTCCAGCCACCTTCTGCGGAACTGCTCCTCTGGTCGATCATCCCACCAATACGAGGGTTCTGAAGCAGATCCCGAGGGTGACCCCTCCGGGGAACGGGCGTCTCGTGTCGGTTCCTCGTCCGAGTCGAACCCCCGGAACGTGCTGGCTGAAAGCGTGGGCGTGAAAAGCCAGTCGTCGAAAAAGTCTGCTGGCATTGGCCTATGTGGGAAGAGGGCATGAAACTCTTCTTTGAGCAGAGGTTCGTCTAAAGCGTAGCCCGGCACCCAGCTGTTGGCACTGGCCGGGGTGCCCTCCTTGGCGAGAAGGTATTCTACCCCCTCTTCCCCCCATCTGGAGTCCAAAATCTCCGTGACTTCGTTGATGCGCTCCTCCTGTGCCACTCCCCCTTGCCCGGTTCTCTCTCGGAGCGGACCCGGTGCCGTTCCTGGTTCCTGAAACCTGTGAGGTGCCTTGTAGGGAGTGAGCACCGACCTGTGGAACACCGGATGCATTCTGGAACCCTCCGGAAGAGCCAGCCTGAAAGCCACCGGGTTGACCTGTTCTTCGACTTGGTAGGGCCCCAGTTGTTTATGCCCTAGTTTCTTCTTCGCCAACGACCTGGCCGGCACCGCGTGGGCTGCTAACCAGACCCAGTCTCCCACATGGATCTCTTCGCCAACCCTTCTGTGTTTGTCCGCTTGTACCTTGTATGCGTGTTTAGCCAGCTCCAGGTGCCGCCGCAGCTGATCGTGGACCTCCTGCAACTCCGACGCGAACGCATCTGCTGTCTGCGGCTCCCCCTCCCCCATTCTTTCCAGTCCCGGGAAGGTTCTAGGGTGCCTCCCGTTGTTGGCGAAGAACGGCGTGACCCCCGTGGACACGTGCTTCGTGTTGTTGTAGGCGAACTCGGCGAGAGGCAGGTAATCCACCCACGTCGCAGGCTGTTGATTCGCATAACATCTCAGGTACTGCTGCATGATGGCATTGACCCGCTCCGCTTGCCCGTTGGTCTGCGGGTGTCTAGCCGACGCCAGGTTGATCTTGACGTTCAGGAAGCCCATCAGCCTCTGCCAGAAGTTCGAGATGAACTGTCGCCCTCGGTCGGACAGAATAGACCGCGGCAGTCCGTGAACCTTGAACACGTGGTCTATGAACAGTTTGGCGGTTTGTTCCGCCGTGGCCACCTTCGCACACGGAATGAAATGTGCCATCTTGGAGAACAAATCCACCACCACCAGCACAGCCGTCTTGCCCCTCGAGCTGGGCAGATCCGTGACAAAGTCCAGGGCCACTCTCTCCCATGGTTCGAACGGAGTTTGCAGCGGTTCCAGCAGTCCGGCCGGCGGTCTGTGCACTGGTTTGGACCTCTGGCAGGTGTCACACCTCGCCACGTAGTCCGCGACTTCCCCTCTCATTCCGGGCCACCAGAAGTCTCTGGCTACTAATTCCACCGTCTTCTCCTTGCCAAAGTGCCCGGCAGTGGGCGCGTCGTGCAGCTGCTGCAGTACCTTGGCGCGAAGTTCGTCTCCCGGCACGTAGATGGCCCCTTTACGGATGAGCAAACCATCTCGCAGCTGGAACTCGTCGGTCGCTGCCGTGCCCCTGTGCACCTCTGCCATCTTTGCTTGCGCGAAGCAGTCATCCTGCAACGCTCGTCGCACCGCATCCAGGTCAACTGTCGCCGCCGCGCACGCCCACACTGTCGGTGCGAAGATGTGCATGGCGGCCGCTGGCGTTGCCTCCTCCAGATACTGTGGCTTACGGGAGAGAGCATCCGCCATGATGTTGGTGTCCCCCGGGACATACTCTATTCGGAAGTCGAAATTCGCAAAGAACTCAGCCCAACGTATCTGCCTCTGGTTCAGGAACTGTGCCGTGCGCCAGTGCTCTAGATTCTTGTGGTCCGTGCAGACCTGCACCGTGTGCTTGGCGCCGATCAGGAAGTGCCTCCACGCTTTGAACGCTGCATGAATGGCCAGCAACTCCCTGTCCCAGATGGTGTAGTTCTGTTCGGACTTGCTGAGCTTCCTTGAGTAAAATGCTCCCGGCCTCCAAACCCCCTGCGGGTCTTTCTGCAGCAGGACTGCTCCCACGGCTCTGTCTGAAGCGTCTGTCTCCACCCTCATCGGCCTGCTGGGGTTGACATGAAGCAGCTGCTCTTCCGACGCGAAGAGACGCTTGAGTGCCTGAAAGGACTGCTCCGCCTGCTCTGTCCAGATGAACTTCTTTTTCTTGGAGCTGAGCGTGTCCGTGATGGCCGCTGTCTGCATCGCAAAGCCTTTGATAAACTTGCGATAGAAGTTCGCGAAGCCGACAAACCGTTGGACCTCCTTCCGGTTGCGTGGGCTTTTCCAATCCAACACTGCTCGGACCTTGGCGCTGTCCATGGCGAGCCCTTTATCAGACAACTTGTAGCCCAGGAAATCCACCTCCGTCACGTCGAATTGGCACTTCTCCAGCTTGGCGTAAAGCCTATGTTGCTGTAGCCTGCTCAGCACTTCCTTGACGTGTCTGTCATGCTCCTGCTGCGATTCCGAAAAGATCAGGATGTCATCCAAGAAACAGACGCACGTCTTGTAGAGGAGCCCCGCCAACACGTGATGCATGAAAGCTTGAAAAACGTGGGAGCCATTTTGCAATCCAAAAGGCATAACTCTATATTCGTAGGTGCCCAGGGGCGTGAACATGGCTGTCTTCCACTCATCTCCTTCCCGCATGCGAATGAGGTTGTATGCCCCTCGCAGGTCCAACTTGGTGAACACTCTGCCCTTCCGTACCTTTGCGAGGAGGTCGTCGATTCGGGGCATGGGGAAGTCCGATGGCTTGGTCACACTGTTCAAGATGCGAAAGTCCACTACAAGTCTTTTTTGGGGCGTGTCCCGCTTCTTAACAAAGAATACCGGACTGCCCCCCGCTGCCTTGGACTCTCGGATGAAACCGCGCTCCAAATTATGATCTATGAACTCTTTGAGTTCCTGCAGTTCGTCCTCAGACATGGAATACAGCTTCCCTTTGGGCAGCGCCGCCCCCGGCAGCAGGTCAATTTTGCAGTCATATGGTCTGTGGGGGGGTAGCCTGTCTGCCTCCTTCTCGCAGAAAACCTCCAAAAATTCTGCGTACTTGTGGGGAACCGCTTGCAGCGTGCCTAGCTGCAGCTGTGACTCCTCTTCCCCTCCTTCCTGCCTGGGCACGATGCAGTGTTCAGCGCAAAAGGAAGAGCCGAAGGTCAGCTGCCTCTGGTACCAAGCCAGCGTCGGGCTGTGCTTGTCCAGCCAACTCATGCCCAATACAATGGGCGTGTCCGATAGTTGAGTGACATTGAAGCTGATGATTTCCCTGTGATTCCCAAGTCGCATCACCATTGGTGGCGTCTGCTTCACCACTTGCCCCCCTAGCAGCTCCCTGCCATCCACCGTGACAACCTGCAGGGGCAGCGTGGCAGGCAGCAACTGTATAGCGTGCCGGTCGACAAAGTCCTGCCCTATAAAGTCCGCATTGCTTCCGGAGTCAATGGTGATTGGCACGTCCATGGTGATTCCATTGGGCAGCTGGAGCGACGCGGTGAGCCTCACTACCGGTTTAGGCGGGAGGGGGTCCATGGGCTGTAAAATCTCTGGGGACTGCTTCACTGACACGTCTGGCTGGGCCCCAGTGCCTCTTCCTCCAACCAGACTCCGTCGTTTCCCTGCTGTGGTTGTCCTTGCTGCGTTGCTGCAGTTACCATTGCTGAGGCGGCAGTGTGCTTGTGGAGCCTCTGGGGACACTCTTTCGCCATATGCTGTGGATCATCGCAGATGTAACACTTCCTGTTCCCTCTAGGAGGCTTCGCTTTCACTGCTGCCGGTGCTAGGGCTCTGGCTGCTGACTGAGCCCTTGCACCTCCAACCTCCATAGGTTCCGCTCCTCCTCCTGGCGGAGGCGTGGATTGCGCACGCGCTGCTTCTCTGGGAAGGAAGGAGGAGCCCCTGGCTGGTTCGCGCCCTCCACGCCCTTCGCCACTGCTCCACGGACGTCCTTCCAGCCGCACCCCCACCGCCAGCGCCCTCTGAACGATCTCCTGCGTGGTCCGGGGTCTCTCCCCTCTCGCAATTTCATCTTTAACCGAGCCGTGCAATCCCTCCCAAAACAGGTCTCTTACAGGAGCCGAATCTCTGTCCCATTCCAGAGCAGTGACCAAAGCGAAAAAGCGGGCATGGTACTGCCTTACGCTGGCCCTCCCTTGCTTCAGTCCATGTATCTGCTGCCGAGCAAGATCCACGTCAATGCTTGATAAAAAGCACCCATCCATCGCTTTAATAAAGGCATCCGCATTTTGGAGCGCCGGATCCTTATCTCTCCACAAATTGCGCAGCCATGCTTTAGCATCTCCATGCAAATGGGACATGATGAATCCCACCTTCTCTTGCTCATCTCTAAAGTCTTTGTTCAGCAGTTGCAGTGCACACATTACATCTGCTCTAAAGTTGGGGTACTGTTGCAAATTCCCATCGAAGTGAGAGACCAGACCGCCTGTTCGTCTCCCCAACCCAATCCCCTCCGGTTTGGGTGTCAGTTGCCCTTGCTTCGTAAGCACTTCCAACCTGACCTGGAGATCCCTGTAGGCGGCAGCTGCGTCCTCCTCTCTCTTCCTGGATGCAAGAGCCTCGGCATTCAGTCGCGACACTGCTTCTCTGAGTTCCGCTATCTGATGTTCGGCCGTCATGTTGTCTGCCGTTCGTGAGCTCGCTAGTAGGCACCCGCTTTCTCTCCTCTCCGCGAGGCTGTAGATGCCCACAATTTACTGGGATGGAGCTTACTGTCTGAGTTGCTTCCAGATCCTAGCTCACAGAGGATCACGCTAGCCAGCGATCATTAAATAAAAGTCTTTATTGAGTTACAGTTTCCATTCTCAAGCTGCTGCGTGCAACCCTACGTCTAATGGTTAGATCGGCGAAGCTCCATCTGAGTCTCCGCTCCTTGTACACCAACTTAATATCCTAGCCTTGCTCCACCTTTTCCGCCTGACTGTTCTTCTCTGGGTCCCTCTGCCCCCGGGGTCTCTTCCTTCCGGGATTCCTCTGACGCTGACGCTGACCCCCCTGACTCTTCTCCCTCCTTTCGGCGGGCTTTAGGACCTGGCTCCCTTTCCGGGCTGCCTACTGCGCCACTTTCCTGTGCATTTGAACTTGGCGCGCGCGCCCAACCTTCCACCTTCCGTCTGACCGTTTCTTCGCTCCCCGATGGAGGTGTGGCCACTCCTGACTCGTGCCCTCCCCCCTGTTGTGAGCTGCCAGCGCTTGATCCCTGGCGCCCTTCCTCTTCCCTGCTCTCTGGCGGTGACGCTGGTCCCGATTTCCAACTGCTCCCCTCTGAGTCCCCTCTGGCTCTATCTTCCTGGGGTGTCCCCCTAGGCTCCCCCCTTGCCCTGGCCACTGGTGCTCCTTTCTGTGAATCTTCTGATTCACTGGAAAGACTCGGAGATCTCGGGTCGTCGTCATCACTCATCTTTTCTTCTGCCTCCTCCCCCTCGCTCTCTGTTTCCTCCCTTGCCCTTGCCTCTGCTCCTGAACCCCTGACAATAATGCTTTAATTTCACTTGTTGATGAAAAATTGCATTTTACTGATACTATTACTCAAACATTCTATAATGGAAAGGCAATACCTAATGGACTGTAGGTAGTAAATTCCTTACCTTGTTAAACAAAGCAATAGAGCGAACAGTGGCACCTAAAGGCAATGAAGTGCATCTGCATTTCTCTTATAAAATATACCATATTTTCTGTGTATAAGACGATTTTTATTTAATATAAATAAAAGCAAAAAATATGAGGTTGTCTTATACATGGACAGTGCAGAGGTGAGCTACCGGTGTCTGTGCAGGAGATTTGTGGCTGCGGCAATTGTGTGGGCTTTTGTTGGGTGCTGGCAACCCCCCCCCCCCCGAAAAAAAGCTCAACAACTCTGGGCAATCTCCCCCCATTTCCTCAATTTGGAGTCACAAAAAATAGGGGTAGTCTTATACATGGTGGCGTGTTATACACGGAAAAATGTGGTACTTATTCTAAATGCTACTGTATTTGCTTTTCCATGTGTACAGGTTTGCTAATGGAAAGAGGCATATACTTTTACTGTATAGAAATTACACAGACCCCATTTTTTGAAATGTCTAGTTTTCCAGATTCATGCGACACCTACATAGCCTAATGCCTTTGCAACCTAGAGATGCTAGATCAAACTATTAAAATAAAAATAACAAAACTGCACAGTTCTGCCAGCTGTCCTGTGAACTTGATTGGAACTGGTATATTGAAATATGGGGTGCCAAGCAGGGCTGTGGCATTCTGGACAGAGAATAGTCCCTTGTGCAAGAAAAAAACCCAACAGCTTGTGCGAAACTTGGAGCAAATCTCTCTCCATTCAACTTTTGATTTTCTAGAGCTGGCTGTGGGTGCAGAAGGCAGACTGGGATTTACTGATAGATCTCGTGGTGATTTGAAGTAGATTGCTTTAAAGCAATATAGTGATTCTCTACCCCCATAAAAAAATTATATTGCTGAAGAAAGCATAGGGGGCACTGGGTTGAACCAGTAATGGTTGAGTGTATCTGTATTTTGGTACACATAAATAAATCTGAGCCCATGAATCTGAAAGCCTTGTCTGAGCACTGCTTGTTCCCATGTACAACACAGGAACAAGGAGATCCCAGGACAGATTCACATGTACACATGAAGGTGTCCTCCCTGAAGACCTTTGCAGCTCACATGTTGATGAAGGATTGCATGATGTCGGGGGTGGCTTTATGCAGTACAGACATACTCTCTGCTTCTGTGTTGATGTACGGGGGGGTGTGTGAATAATGCCCAAATAAGGCTTCCGTGTATGTCTTTTGCCCCCAACATTGGTTGATGCATCTTGGAGATGTTGTGAGAAACAAAGCACATCCCACAAGTCTGAAGTCTGACCAGCCTTGATCTAGAACAGTTGAGTTCACAACTGTGTCATTAAGCAATGGTCGGAGCTAATAAAAATGTGCGTAATCAGAAATGCAGAATCACTGAAGACCAACAGCCCAAAGGGGCCCACACTGGGGGGCATTGTCCAATCCATGGGGTGAACAGCTCAGGGGCAGCATGCTGTGTGAAGCAATGGTTTTGATGTCAAGTTGTGGCCAAACCAGTTTGCCTTAATCAGGCCTCATGAGAGGCTTAGAAGACTATGGCTCTCTCACACATATTATGCCTACAACCGACTCACTCAGTTTTCAAACATGATAGTGGCCTGTGGGTGTTCACATTTTTCCAGGCAAGAAAAAAGCGATATGTGAAGGAGTCGTCAGAATGGAAGCAGAAGGGTGGTGAGAAGCAATAAGGACCAAAATATCAATGCTTCTGACCTGCCATGGACCGGGATGAAAAACAAACAAACTATCCAGTGGCAATTTACCAGACAGGAAAATAAAGAGCGGAAAGAGTACGAAATACGAAAACTCCCAAAATTGCTAGCCTTGCCCACCACCATTCCAAAGCAACACTTTCGCTTTGACGGTGGAACGGACGCCCTCAGGAGGTTGTGGACTGTCCTTCCTTAGAGGTTTTTAAGCAGAGGTTGGATGGCCAGCTGTCATGGATGCTTTGCCTGAGATTCCTGCATTGCAGGGGGTTGGACTAGATGACCCTCGGGGTCCCTTCCAACTCTACGATTCTATGGGATGGTTTGCAATGCTCTTTTAAAGTACTGTCCTTCCATTGAATGTAGCCAGACATGGAAAGAAGGTGAATTTACAGTCTTAAGACAAAAATGTCCAGACACTGAGAAGCAGAAATATCCATTGTTTATTAATAGATGGCCAAGACAACCAAAAAGGGGAGGCCATCACTCCCTTATGCACAGACTCATGAGTACACCCAGAAGCATCTAGCTAGACAGAGGCAACAGAAGTCTAGGCTAGATGAGTCCTGGTCTAATTCTGCAAGACTGTTATTACAGTAGTACCTCGGGTTACAGACGCTTCAGGTTACTGACGCTTCAGGTTACAGACTCCACTAACCCAGAAATAGTACCTCGGGTTAAGAACTTTGCTTCAGGATGAGAACAAAAATCGTGCTCTGGCAGCGCGGCAGCAGTAGGAGGCCCCGTTAAGAACGGTTTCAGGTTAAGAATGGACCTCCGGAACGAATTAAGTTCTTAACCCGAGGTACCACTCTACGTCCTTCTGCTCAGGGCAAACATCCCCAAGATTAGTGTATCTGTAACACATCAAAAGGGCAGACAAGGAAAGAACAACTAGGACTATGTGCTGCTGTTAAAGTTTCCAACCAGAGGTTATTAGGCCCTTGTGGACAAGATGCTCAGCTAGAGAGACCATGGATCAGATGATGTAAGCCCTGTGTGAGAAATAAAACTGAAAAGTTGTATTGCTGGGGTGGGGTGAAAGCTGCCTCTCCAGATGAACAAGCAATGGCCATTTTGACAAGGTGAGCTAGTGAGTCACAGAAGAATTTACAGCAGTGTCTGTGCTATTGCTGTTGGGTGAGGCAGGAGGGGGGAGGCAGCATGTGAAAAGAAAGAACGCTTACAGAAAGTTCTTTACAAGTTGTTCTTCATTCCTACAACAGGGTCAAGTGGGCCACATAAGACTTTTTTACACTGTATAATAAAACTAAGTAACACAATACACATACACAATACGATCAGTTTACAAAAGAAGAGGGGAATATTCAGAGAGGAGCTTGGAGAGGGGGAAGGCACATACATTGTATGTGACATGCAAGAGAAGCCAGCAGTGGGTGCTGCTGTTCCATGAGACAAAGATTCACATTAAAATATACTTGCGAAACAATTTGGCACAGCTTTTCAAAGAGAAGCATCTAAATCTTTTACCCACAGAGAAGTCCACTAAGATTCAGAATCCAAAGAACCGTGTTACTATTTTTACAACCTTGCTTCACTTCTGCTGAACATTTAAGGAGCCAGGACCAACAAGCTTCATATGTTCCTGTCAAGTGACATATTGAGAGTTGCCAAAACAGAACCTAGGACACCATGATGGAACAACTATCTGAGAAAGACGATGCAGGGCTGCTTTTCAACCGTAGAACATGACCCCTGGTGTTTTCTATTGGGGTTTATTTCAGAGTCTAAACTATTACTACAGACTATTGATTGCTCTGCTACCAAATCCAATCAAAATAGGCATTTTAAAAAATTCCACTAAATAAAGCGGTCCTTACACACTATCTTGCATCAGCTTAAGATGAGCTTATGACTCGGCTACTTCCAATAAAAGTGTGGCTGAATGTTCTCCAGAAAGTTTCAAAGGACAGTGGCCATGCATGAAATGCATGAGCAAAAATGGAAAAGGAAAAAAAACCCCAGAAAGCATGATATTCCTCAGCTTGAGCATCCTCTATGGTAACTGAGACTCAACTATCTATACCTTAACTGAAGCCAAAATATTTAAAAAGGCGGAGGGGGAGGGCAAGGCACTGTCCTGTAAATCCACCATTGTGACTTGCTTGAAAAGCAGCCACTTTTCAATGATGTTCGAGTATTTCAGCTTGCAACAGCCCACTGCTAAAACATGGAGATGCATTGCCACACTGCTCTTGAGGAGCATTTATATGGATTCACAAATCACAGCGCAAGCAGAGGAACCCAAGGCAATCAAGTTTGCAGGACAACTTCCAACAAAAAAGGTGGAAGCACACCTATAGCACTCAGATCCCTCATTTCTCAACAGTGAGGTGTTAAGCACAAAGACCCTGCAAGCGTACATGAAAAAGGACAGCACAAATGCTGCTAGCACACACATGCTATCTTTTAAGAAGAGTTTTGCCTCCTCCTGCTCCTTTTTATTTTGACAGGAGAGCCTTTTACTTCCCCACGCCACGTTCTTTGACAAAAGTGTGGGAGACATGTGCTTTTATCGACATCCATCCAAGACCCAAACAAAATCAGGAGGTTGATTGCAGCTAGTCCAGCAGGAATAAGATTTAGCATGGGGTAGGGAAAGCTATTCTCATGCCAATGCAGCAATTAGCTTTAAACCCCATAACAGAAAATATCGGAGCAAACCCTGAAAGCACATGAAACTGTCGTACTGCTGTAGCTAAGGCGGTCTTGGCCGTGAGCACTGGCTGGGCTGAGAGATCATAGCTGAGCTATACAAAATTAGCCCTCAGATGCTCCAGAGGGAGAAACTACTCTGAGTAGGACTAGTGCTAACTAGTCCCATTTTCTGCATTTGTGTTTGTTTATGGATGGGTATGTGCGTGTGCACACACAGTGTTCAAGTAATGTGTGAGCCACCAACACTGTTGCCTTCTTTGAATCATGATGATGCTTGTGCAAGAAAGAAGTTCAATTCTGATTGGTTGTAGAAACCAATGCATCCCTGGATTCCAGAGTCCTCTGTACCCCCTTCAATCTAAACTAGCTTCAAAAAAAGTCATAGGCAGAAACCAAATAGTCACACTAAGGCCAGCACAAGACAACTGTACAATTTACATTTATATACAGTATATTAAACATCATTCTTCAAGTCCAAGCAAATCCCAAACATTTAAATCATCAGTAGCTGTTCAGTTTTCTTTATCTTTCTTTTTTCTTTGTTTACTCTTTCTTCTTCTCTAAAGTACTATATAAAATGGCATAATAAGTAGACCAACTTCCACCCCTCTTCGTTATTTTTTGTTTCCAAAAGTGCAAATGTTGTGGTGGCCACTTCTGCTACATTGGATGTTGCCAGTTCCACCTGAGTGTTTTCAAATGGCGATGTGTCCGGTTCGTCCTTCCTTCCGTCTGGTTCATGCTTTTCCATCAGCTCTTAGACAAGACGTCCGACTAAAGTTGGGGAGAGATGGAGCGGGGAACAGCAACAGTTTGAGGGAGGGAAGAAACAAAATGTGAAATCTCCAATTAGATTTTTAGTAAGTAATTAACAGATTTTCCCTGTGAAACAAACTAATAATACCTGGGAATGCAATACGCAGTAAGGCTACAAAAAAAATAGGGCTTCTCTTTCTCCCTCCCTACCTTCTGCACACCTGGGGGTTTAATGCAGATTTAAACAGATGAATTGCTGGGGTGGGGATATCTCTGCTATTGCACATACCAATTTGGTAACAACCACTAGTATACACCAAACTCATTGGTAAGGAGCACATTTTACTGGCTACACCTGTTGCCAAAGCTTTGCCCCTTTTTCAGACAGCAGAAACCTCACTATATGCAGCCAGGAGGACTGAGAGCTCTCACCCACACTTCCTCCTGTCCTGTGATTTCTAGGCACAGTTCCAAAAGGTTTCTCTTTTGTCCCATGGCTTTCCCCAGGAAAACTCGCAACACTTCTTGGACCCCATGCCTATAAAACATGGGACAAACAGAACTGTGGCTAAGTGCTGAGTAGTGTAAAGGACTTTACCTGGGTTTGCCCTTAAAACCAACTCAGAAGCTGCAGCTAATAAAAAACTATGCTGCTTCTCTCCTGACTGACATCAGGAGATGGGGATATGTTTGAATTTGCAGCAACAGCAGCGGCTGACAAGTTGCTTCTAGACCAGGCTTCCTCAACCTTGGCCCTCCAGATGTTTTTGGCCTACAACTCCCATGATCCCTAGCTAGCAGGACCAGTGGTCAGGGATGATGGGAACTGTAGTCTCAAAACATCTGGAGGACCGAGGTTGAGGAAGCCTGTTCTAGACTAACTTCCAAGCCTGGGACCCATGTATCTCAAGGACTGCTCCACTCAGCAGTAGTTGCAGTCACAGGGTGAGAGCCAGGCTCCGAATGAGTGCCCTCTTTCAGAAAGGTTGCGAATCATTTTTATTCTTGGCGACATTGGGCTAGGTGGGTTATTTTTGTGTTTTGCCTCTCCAGGAGCCCTCTCTCTCCCCCACGCATATGAATATATACTGTCTTAGGCACATTTATTGAATTTCATTGTTGTCTTAATTCTATTTCCCCTTGAGATACCTAGATATGTGAAAAGGTAGCATCCAAGTGTTTTAAATGAAGTTCAATAAATAAATACTGACAAGAGCTATCCCAGCGATTAAGGCAGCTTGCCATATGGAAGCACCCTCTTGCCTGGTTAATCGGTAATAATATCCACAGGACTAGCTCCGTTCCATTATAGTTGGCCAGGCAATGGCTAGCAGTAGGTTTAGGCAGGATTGGGGGTAGGGGGGGAACAACCCCAAAACACACAGCTGATCAAGACTGACTCGGATCAGGGGGAAGGGGAAGGAATTACAGAAGTACTTACTGAAAGGGTTAACACCTTGTCTTTTTCCATGGGGGAAACTTCCAACGCTCCCTGCAAAATATAAATCCTCTGTCCAGTGAACTTTTCCATGTATAATAAAGACTGCAGATTTAAGAAAGTAGCAAGCCTGATCTACCAGTGATGACGACTGAAGGCCCTCAAGGAAGAAGTAAAGCAGAAAGTGCGAAGGTCACATCCCTCTACAGCAAAGGTATTTTGGCTGAGTCAGAGTAGCCTGTATTTTCAAGAAGTATTTTGTTCAGTGATGAAGTAGACGTAGGAAGAATAAATCTGCCACGTGCAATGTTTCAGACCACCACCAATAAGTGTCGTTCTAATAGAATGATGATTTGTTCAAAAAAACTTGAGGATGCCGGTTTCAAGATAACCACCTCTTGCTAAAGATGCGAGTGCTTTCAGGTATAAATTTGCTAGGAGCAAAAGTGCCTTCTGGTTATAAAAGGTAATTCTTTTAGTGTCCATGGACATATAAACTGAACACATCTGGGCACCTTTGAAGCTCAGAAACATGATTTCATGTTTCTTTTTGCAAACTGACATCTTCAACAATGGCCACCAGAGGGTGCTAAACTTTAGGCTGCTTCCTAAAGCGGACTGGTTTGTTCAAGTGCTACCACAGGGGTGAGAAACCTTTGACAGCCTGGGGGCCACATTCCCTTCTGCGCAACCTTCTGGGGGCCACATGCCAGCGACAGCTGAGGCAAGAGGTAAAAGTGGGCAAAGTAATGCATGCAAATATTACTTTTATACAATAAACTGGTTTCCACACACACAACTCTTTATCCTGCATCCAGGCAAACGTTCTTGCCAGGCAAAAGCACTCAAAGTAGGGCTGTAGAGAGGTGTGATCTGGGGAGAGAGGATTTGGCTGGAGAAAATATTGAGAAAATCCCAGTATGTTTCCAAACACAATTCAAAGTGTTGGTGCTGACCTTTAAAGCCCTAAACGACCTCAGTCCAGTATACCTGAAGGAGTGTCTCCACCCCCATTATTCTGCCTGGACACTGAGGTCCAGTGCCAAGGGCCTTCTGGCAGTTCCCTCACTGCAAGAAGCCAAGTTACAGGAAGGGAGGCAGAGGGCCTTCTCAGTAGTGGCGCCAGCTCTGTGGAACACCCTCCCACCAGATGTCAAAGAGAGCAACAACTACCAGACTTTTAGAAGACATCTGAAGGCAGCCCTGTTTAGGGAAGCTTTTAATGTTTAATAGATTATTGTATTTTTATATTTTGTTAGAAGCTGCCCAGAGTGGCTGGGAAACCCAGCCAGATGGGCGGGGTATAAATAATAAATTATTATTATTATTATTATTATTATTATTATTATTATTATTGATAGTCAGACACATTACCACCCTGCCAAGCCTGAGCTTCCCCACCCGTGTCCTTTAGGTATGACAAAAGTGTTACCCACCTCCTTCCTTCCCAACGCCCAGGCAACCTTTCAGTTCTTGTAGTGAGATGGACTTGTCCTTGTTGAGGTCACAGTAGTCAATGAAGCGCCGCGTACATTTCTTGGGCTTGGCTTTCTTCTTGACATAGCGCTTGAAGGGCTTCATCTCCCTCTTGTTGATGTCATTGCTGTTATTGTTGTCCAGCTGGCTGAAATACCAATGGACCACCCGCTCTTCCAACGTGTGGCTGGGATCAGGCTCAGAGAACCTGGAAACAAGAGGAGAAGGAAGGCTCACAGGAAACGCAATCCCCAATTTTTCAATACACACACACTCTCTCTCTCTCTAAGGCAGAGCAGACTCTTGACAAAAGTTCTTATGGAGTCCTATTTTGTTTGCTTAAGTCTAGCAATAGCAAATGGTTATTAGGGAAAGCTGTGCTTTTGTTTTTTTTAGAAATCATTAAGGGGACTTCTAGAGGTCTCTTCTATCAGCTAGAAGGGCTTGGTTATAACATCTAACACATGGGGAAATTCAAACAGAAAATTAGTGTTCTAGAGCATTAATGTAATAAACAAGGAATATTGCTTATTTAAATTTCTCTTTGTAATTCAGCTCTTGGTGATGAAGCAGATCCACAACATACACCTGGCTTAGGAGGTACTTGTTTTAGTGATGCTTAGATCTATTGTTTAAAGTGTGTGTTGCCTCACTCTCAGCCAAAACCATCAGGAAAGGAAAAGACACATGAAAGATCTTCCAAAACTGCAAGTCTTGCAGAAAAGGGGCAGTAAATTTGTTCAAAAAGATAGTTTGCCTTCTGCTCCACCACACACCAAAAAAACCCCCTAAGACTTACAACAAAATAAGGAATAGCGTAGAAAGTCTCAAGAGCCTACTTTGCTTGACCACATCAGAACAAAGCCAACAGTTCTGCTAATGCTGCACACAGATCGTTTGAAGAAAGCTCCTTAGATGTAGATGCAGGAGGAAATGACATCACCTCTCCCCTCCTCCACACACCCAGTTTAACCTGACCAACAAAAACAAGTTTACCTAGGTCAGCTTTTTAAGGGAAAAGGGGGTTGGCAAACGTATGGCTGTTTCTCCCTTTTGCTGTGATAACACCACAAACACGTATAGATGCACGCAAGCACACAGCCATGTTATGGACTACAATTTCCACTACAAGGTCTTACAGTGGATCTAATGGTGAGCCACATTTTATCCACCTACAAAATGAAGGAATAAAACTATCTGCAAAGGTGCACTGCAAGACAGAGCTAACGCCTGTTAATCCATCAATAGGCTTAGATTGGTTATTAAGCTAAGGGTCAAACTAGACAGGGCATCAGCAGTTCTTCATCTTTCAATGGAGTCCTACCACAACATGTACAAAGCAAAGGCCTGGGAGAAGAGGAAGGCTTCTGCCTGGTGCCCAAGGATATGCAATGAAGGTGCCAGGTGAGTCTCCCTGGGAAGAGCATTCCACATGTGGAAAGCCACTGCTGAAAAGGCTCGCTCTCATGTTGCCACCCTTAGGATCTCTAGTGGAGAAGACACACGAAGAAGGGCCTCAGATAGTGATTGCAGGGTCTGGGCTAGTTCATATGCAGAGGTATTGCGGTCTTGAGCCATTTAAAAGGTAAGTAAATTTAGTTGCATGCTTGAATGTGCTTTTTAGATACCATGTGATGTTGTGCTGCTTCTGCTGCAGTTTTTTGTGGGGGTTTTTTTGGTACTTCCTAGCCCCTTTGAGTTGAAATGCTTGAATTCATCTGGTATAGCCTAAACCTCTGAGATGCACAATGTGAAGCACTTTGCACATTCTATAATGCAGTGGAAATCTTAAGTACTGTCATCTTCCCACAATCAGAATTCTCCCCTTGCAGTAATTAAATAAAAATAATAGTAAAGTTGGACATATGTAAAGGCATCTGCACAATAAATTCGTCTGAAAACATGTGGTATGGTATTGCAGGTACAAATTGCCTCACAGGGTTTCAAAAGGACAGCAAATTGCTGAGTGAACATCTGTAGAAAATTGAAAACATTTGCTAAGGCCCTCTGTGGGCTGGCAGTTTCTGGCCCTGCTATCAAGATGAAAACAGTTGTTCACGACAGAAAGTGAGGAATTCGAGTGACAGAACAGTGGAACCGCTGACCTCACTCAGAAACAAAGCCCACTAATGAACACCACATACTATTCTGTCTCCTGCCAGATTTATCTGAGTTTAACATCAGGGCACAATATTATGCTCCTTAGCAAATGAGGAGGAGGACACAACCAGCCCCATTGGTTCTTCTCAGCCACGACAAGCAGCACATTACTGCTTCTCAAAATAGTTGTGTCATTCATTTGCAACACATTTGTGTCCATCAAACTGAATCCAAACAAGCACCCATCTCAAACACCCACCTCTCTATAGTCACAAGCAAGGTTTAAAATCACCACCTTACAATCTGCCCCAGTTTGTCACCTCATGCTCTCCCCCAAAGGCTGGCATACAAGCAAAATGAAATAGTAAAAAATGCTGTAAAACTGCGACTTGACTGATACCTTCCATCTGACCATGCCACCCAGTTCCCACAGAAACAAATCAAGATACCGTCACACCTTTGAAGTCGACGGAATACGTTCTGGAAGTCCATTCGATCCAAAACATTCGAAAACCAAATCATGGCTTCTGATTGGCTGCAGAAAGCTCCTGCAGCCAATCAGAAGCTGTGGAAACCCCGTCAGACATTTGGGTTCCAAAATAACGTTCCCAACCCGGGACAACCACTTCCGGGTTTGTGGCATTCGGGAGCCAAAACGTCCGAGTTCCAGGGTGTTCGGGATCCAAGGTACGTACGACTGTAATGTAAACCATTAAAGTAACTGGGAATGTGTGAAGGAAGCCTAGCAATCCCTGAAATGCTGAAGGGCTAAAAAAAAACCCTCATATTGATCACAACTTCAGAAGCTTTGTCTCAAGCATATTGTCTCCTATATGCAGAGATAGTCTGGTTAGTGACACCCCCTGAGGTGCCTGAGATTTTATTTTATTTTAACAGTAAGTTTCTAGCCCTACTAGAAAGCAAGTTATGAAGAAAAATGCAATCATTAAATTTCTGGCTGCTCTCTCCTGTCAGTGTTTTCAGTCAATGAGTGTTTGGACACCAGGCAATGAGAAACCCCGGGATCTTAAAAAAGCTGCTGTTCCCCTGCCCTTTTAGCATGCTTTTCCTGCACTCAGAATGTAGTTTGTCCTTCCTTTTTAGCTAAAAACCAGGATGCAGTTTTCCTCTAGTGAGTACATCTGAGATCAGGTACTGCTAAAAAGTTATTTTCTGCAAACACTACTTCATGAAAATCAGTTATTGGCATAGTAAGGGCTTTTAAGAAATCACAGATTTTTCTATTTACATTTGCCTAGGTTCTCCAGCAAACTAACTTTGTCTCCTTTATTTTAAAGAGTGCTGCTTACAATGGCACGAAGACTGAAACTCAAACTATTAAGGATCCAGAAACTCTCTGGATTCTTCTTCACCTCTGACTCACTGTATTTGATACAACAAAATTACCGTATTTTTCGCCCTATAGGACGCATTTTTCCCCCTCCAAAAATGAAGGGGGAATGTGTGTGCGTCCTATGGGGCGAATGCAGGCTTTCGCTGAAGCCTGGAGAGCGAGAGGCGTCGGTGCGCACCAGGCACTTAAAAGCTAAACCAGGCTCCAGGAAGCTATCTGCAAGCCTTGCGCACCCGGGGGGAGTTCCCCCGGGCACGCAAGGCTTGCGGGTGGCAGCCTGCAGCACGGAGCACGGGGCGCCCTCCAGAGGACGCCCCGTGCTTCGCGCAGGTGTCGGCAAGCCTTGCGCGCCCGGGGGGAGATCCCCCCCGGGAGCGCAAGGCTTGCGGGCGGCAGCCGGCAGCGCGGAGCATGGGGCACCCTCCGGAGGACACCCCGTGTTTCGCGCAGGTGTCTGCAGCCTGCCGCCCGGCGCGTGGGGCGCCCTGAAGCAGAGCGCCCCTCACACCGGGCAGACATCGGCCAGCCCCACAAGCTCGGGGGACAACGGGGAGGCGCAGCGCCGCCATCCCACTGTTCCCCGACCTGGTTTGGGGGGGGAAGTAAAGGGAAAAAAATTTCCTTTATTTCCCCCCCAAAAAAGTAGGTGCGTCCTATGGGACGGAGCGTCCTATGGAACGAAAAATACAGTACTTAAATCTGAAAGCAAGCCATTTCTGGCTTAGAAAAGGGAAAGCATACTTCCTCTTACAGAGGTTTTTGGCTCATTTTAGTCTTAAATCCAAGGAAAATGTGTGTTTTTAAAAAAGTATCATCTGCATTTGTATTTGCATTGCATGTTGAACATACCAGCAGACTGCAGAACATCCAGTTCACAGACATTCAACCACTAATATGATTAACAAGGCAGAAATGCCAAATTAAGATATCCTTTACAAAAGCCATTAAAATTCAGTAAATAAGATATGAAATAACACTCTCAAAAATATCTGCTTCGGAAACTGAAGGTCATATTACTTTGCCCACTGCACTTTTACTTTCTAAAATATGAGAATGTGCACTGTTACGAAACCAATGGGAAATGCACAAGACTTAGGCAGACTGATTCACAGATGCATATTCATTGCAAAATTCGGAGAAGGGTGAATTTCAAAGAACGGCTGTTTCTCAGTTTGCATATTGTTTCAAAAATGACAAATTGGGTACATACACCTTCAAATGCAAACTGAATCTAATTCCTCCCCATCCTTACTTATGACTGAGTCCAGAACTTGAATTTCCCTAGTGTATTATTCAAATGAAATAGTCTCCTTTAAGGCCAGATACATCTTTAGTTCTCTTGTTTCAGTTCAACTTGAATGCCTCCCAAACTCACCTTCCGCCTCCAGCAGGTGCTGCTGAGTTAATGGCCTGTACCATGTCTGTGGTGAGAGCATCCAGTAAACTTGTAATAAATTCTACTTTCTTCCCTTCTGGGCAGCCTGCAAAGGGAATAGAAGCTTCATTTGAACAAATGGTAGTCAGAACAGGTTCTTCTTCTTCCTAAGGCCATGCCTATGCTGTATGGAGTTGTCAAATTTTGTCTGGGTGCAGTTCTAATGACTGCTGTGTCCTGAATTTTTGCAGGCAGCCTAAATCACACCTGCCCGCCCTCCTTCCAAATGTGACCCACATTTTAGTTTTCTGTCATATATGCATTCTATGGTGCTGCTCCCAAAGTCAACAAGGCAAAGGCAGAAGAATGCTTGAACTGTAAGCTCTGCATAGAAATCATTGTAAATGAGCAAACCAGAAGTCCTCCCGACACGATAGGAAATGCAGCAAAGGGAAAAGGTAAAGGAGGCGATGAGGACACAGGAACTCAAGCACACATAGTCACCAAGAGAGCAATATCAGAGGTTAACATGGATTTCAGTTCACATGGATGTTTTAAATCACAGTGTGGATGTTTGTTTACATTCATTTAAAATACAGTAGTACAACTGGATCAACACAAATCCAGTTTCTGGTGACATGGAAATCCATAAAGGATTAAAATGCAAGGTTCAGATTTAAAAAGAAATATTACCAGATGCTACAAGATTTAAAAAGAATTAAAATTACCTCCAGCAGCTCATAAATCATCAGTAAACTAGTAGCCACACATGTGTGGAAGACCATGTTTGAGTAACCAGCCAGCCACACTCTTCTGGCTTCCACCATTTTGTACCAAAGTTTGTACAAGAATTACTCTGATGAACATGGAGCCCAACAGAATGATGGGAAGTAAGTGGAAAGCCAGGAGGCAACAGGGGTGGAGTAGGATTACTTCCCACATTCAAAGCATATATTTATTTCAGACTTTACATGGAGGGGTAATTTCTTCTCTTAATTTTTCAGGGGTTTGTTTTTTTGGTCTTATTCTTATTCTGGTTGTTTCAAGTGGTTTCTAATACACCTTGTGAACTACTATAATTACTGCTCATTTGATATATTGCAAGCCACTTTGGGAGACAGTGGCATACAAATAAACATACGATGATGAAATTTCCTACCATTATCTTCAGGGTGTGTAGCAATATTTAATAAATGTATGAGCACAGATAAAAACCCAAGACAAAGCTCAACTCAGAGGTCCACTTGCTAACTGTCCCTAGAGCACTCTGAGCCATCTGACTAAACATTAGGAAGAACTTTCTGACAGTAATAGCTATTTGACAGTGGAACAGACCACCTTGGAAGGTGCTGGACTCTCCTTCATTGAAGGTTTTTAAGCAGAGGTTCTCTCTTAGGTTATCTGTCTGAGATTCTTTAGCTGTGAATCCTGCATTGCAGGAGGCTGAACCAGATGGCCCTTTGGTTCCTTTCCATTGCTACAAATCTGTGATTTTATAATTCTCATTATCTTATTTATCTTAGCTTTTAATGCTGCCATAAACAAGTGAGGTGGGAGTAGAACAGACAGAATTCTTCTCCGCTCTGACCTGGAAGTTCTCTGTCTTTGAAAGGGTCATCCGTTTCTGGGCTCTTCGATCTGGCATCACTTTCACACATGGGGGTCTCGTATCTAGAGACCAAAGAGATATAAAAAGAGTATGTCCTTAAGGTATGGACTTCAGGAGTTCTCCCACTCTTTGTCCCACCCCGTGAACAAGTGTTAACTGGAGCAGCCGCAGCACAAGAGGCAGCTGCCCCATGGCATTTATTTGCCGACTTTATATACCTGGAGCTAGTGGAAGGGAATGGATCAGAGAAACTGGACACAGGAGTATTGGGGGGGCAGAGGTAGAAAGTGCAAAATAATGGGACTGGTTGTTGCAAGAACAGGATTCTCTCCTTTGGGCTTAACGCTGCTCATCTTGACCTCCCACCCCACTCCCAGGGCCAGTCCTAGAAACTCCGAAGGGTTTAAGGAGATCACTTAGCAGACATGGCACACTGTCTTGTGGGGACTCCCCAAAACCACCCCACAACTCTCCCAGAAACCTGAGCAAACCAGAATGCAGAACTAAATAGACCTGTCTCACGCATGCCTTTTGCTTGTTGGCTTGTTTTTACACTTAAGGCATTGGTAACTTATTAATATTTTTGTGTCTGTAGTATTTGCACTAGCCTATCATCACACTGTTTTCTTTGCCTGTTTCCCAAGGTTCTACAGGACCGGGTGGGGACAGGCTGCCCTAAAGGAACAAGTGCAATGAGTGTGGGAGAGAGAAGCAAGTGAGGACAGGTTAACATATCAAGGGAGGGAGCAGCAAAGAAAATGAGGAGCTTTAATAAAATATGCAGAATCACATTAAAATACCTTTGTCTTAGTTTTCCATCTGTCTGGGGTTTAAGCCAGTTTAATGTGCAGAAGAGAAATGCACCAACATTTCTGACACATAAAATATTATTTAATTTTAAATTTGCCTCTCTTTTACATTTAATATGCCATGGCCATGGCTTTCCTTTAGGAGCAATGACAATAAATCCTCTGTCCTCTGGGCCCAACTATGCTATTCACTAACAAGGAAACAGCCTTGTAGATGAAAAAGAAAGTGTATATTGAGTGTACGTCCTGAACCCTAAAGTGGTGGCTCCTTTACCCCCAGGCCACAGTTTATTTTATTTTCTAACATGTAATTCAAAAGGAGGTATTCTTACCGGGTGGAAGTACCAGGCAGAGGACGGCCTGTGTCTACCAGAACACACCAGCAATATCCTGTGGACTGGTGACACTGCACTGGCTTGTACAGCCCTCCAGGGGCACATTCAGGGATAACAATCCCCTCGCGAGGATTCTGCCTGGCCTCCTCAAGAGCACTTTGCCTCTCGTGGTCACATGAGTTAACTTTCTCTGGAAAAGAAAAGAAAGGGAGGGTCACTATCCAGGGGATATGATGAAGCCCCACCTCCTGTTCGCACCTTGGTAATTTAGGAAACCCCAGAAATAAAGGAATTAAGCCCTATTTACCTTCTTTAAACATGACTCGGAATCTGATCCTACAGCCAGAGGCCTAAGATGCTGCCACAAAAGTCACCACTGCAGTTCAGGTTTTTACGAGACATTACTTTGCCAGATAATCTTTAGCCAGTAATCAGGTTTGTGTGGGGGTTTTTTTTGTTTCTTGTTTTAGTGCTTGATACTTAAGGTAGAAAAGATACCAACATCTGCAGCTGCTAGTACATCTCTCAATCCAGGAGTTTTTAACCTGTGTTCCATGGAATGTTGCAGTTCCTGGGAATCTTATCAAGAGGTCCTCCCTTAAGCTTTTTCACCATTCTTGCTGGTGGAACACACAGCCGTAGGGGAGGAGTGTTGACCATGTTCAAAGGTACAGCCAGTTTCCAGAGACTACATCATCACAGTTTGACAGTCCTGGCTGATGCTTTGTAAGCACTCCCAAGAATGCAACCCAGAATCCCATGCAAAATGATTCTGTAAGGCTATGAGCATGCTATCATTCTAAATCATCTTCAAAATACATTCTTTAACCCTCACAGAGTTACGATTCCCAGCCACCCTTAACAAAAGGTTTAGTGCATACACAGCCTAAGACACAGGGATACCGTGGGAGATGTGTAGCATAGATTTCTCCATAGATTTTGAAACCACTGCCTAGATTACTGATAGCCAGTGAATGATACTATACTAGAACTCCTCTCTGCCCCAGTGAGCATGGCCAATTGTCAAGGATGTTGGGCGTTTAGTCCAGCAACATCCAAAGGCCATCAATTTAGCTATCCCTGGCCTAGATGGACCACCCCATACACACACAAAATAATGTTACCACAGAAAAATCTCCGCAAATGATGCCTTTAAACAACATGTGTGTGTGTGCACGCGCACGCACAAACGCGCAACTTGGCATAACAAGAGCAACTTGATCAGGGTTGCAAAATAGAGTAGAGAGGAGGGGTAATTGTAAAAAATGAACAAAATCTGAAAAGTTCAGTCCTCAGCTGATATTTAAGGGAACTTTGCTATGCTGACAGGCTTTACTCTTTATTTTAAGGTGACTGTTTCTGTGCTGTATACAAACAGAGGAGTTATTCAGTTAGAGGCCTCTGGGCATCCTCACAAATCAATTACATCACAAGCTGCCAAATTACTCAAGCTCTCTGCCTGACAGCAATTTACACCTTTCCTGTCAAGGTGAGGTGGGTCATTCATTTATTCAGATGCAGGGAAAAGGGAGCCAAATAATCCCCTTCATGGTCTGCTCAAGTTTTCCATTTATTTGTTTTATGCAATGGAAAATGCTCCACTGAAATGAAGGGCATTCCAGACATATTTACATCTTAACTCTGCAGAGTTCTGCAATGCAGGAATTCAAAGCAAAATGTCGAGTCCTAGAGTTCACACCAGCATCAGATGAGGTAGCAAAGCAATCTTGACTACACTCCTTCAAAATATGGAGCATCTGTTCCTGGCTCACAGAAGGGGAACATGATCTTGTGCTAATGTCCTACTCATGAGTTTCCCACAGGCATCTGGTTGGCCACTATGAGAACAAGATGCTGGACTAGATGGGCCCATGACCTGATCCAGCAAGTTTTTCTTATGTTCTTAAAGACATACCATGTCCTCAAACTCTGGATAAGCAGATGACTGAAGAATTGGAGATGGCTGTGATAGACTGGGAAGATTGCAATGGTTTTTTTTTTTTATCTATTGAATGTTGGGGACATGCTGACAGCTTCTCTGTACTAGATTTTCTATTCTAGCTTCACATGTGAATCCTACTCAAGTTTACCCTTAAACATTTATTGCACAGCTGGGTAATCTGCAGCCTGGGAACCTCTTTTTATGCTACCTAACACCTCCCCATTTTTGCACCCCATTAGAATTCCTTGCTTCCTCTTTCTCCTTCATTTCCCCATGTTTTTCCTAGCTTTCAGAAGTGTTTTTCTCCCTGCTCACATGTAGTTCCAGAACAATTGAAAGAGCCATATTTTATTTGATTTTTTTCCCTGCTTAAATGGCTTGGGGAAAAATATGTTTTCCCCACATCTGTCTGAGAAAAAAATGATACATAAATTCTTTCTTTCCACGGTCCAGACCAGCATTCTCTTTTTAAAAAGTAGTTATAAACACCTATTTAGGAAAGTGAGTCAATGTCATCAAAAAGAGAAACAGAACGGAAAATAAATCCTTCTCTATGTTAAATTAGTGACTGAGCTGGGAAAAGAACAATGTCCAGCATAATGAATGGGTAGGGGAAGGAGATGCTGAGTGACAACTTGGCCAAGATAATAAAGCTGTGACCATTTTTAAAAGAATAAGACTGTCACATTATCCAACTTTTGCTGTCATAAGGGAAGCAGGCCAGCAATGCTGCCAACCTACTGCTGCTGCTACAAGAAGCGAAAGAGGGAGGGAGTCCTTTGGGGAGATTAAAATTCTAGATTTCATCTTCCAACAAGAAATGGGAGAAGTGAGGCAAGTGCTAGGAATCTCCTTTCAATCAGGGCTGCTGACCCACAAAACATTTAAGCTATATTTTGGATTAATCCCTTTGACACTCCAAACTAATTTATAAGAGCTCAGGGTAGAGCATAAATAAGTGTGGTGACATTTTTCCTGTTAAGATCTTTTGGGGAAATGTGTAATTTCATTCGGAGGCATGGATTTACACAAGTCACCTAGGCTCATACAGTCTGAAGAATACAATCATATTTCCCCATGGATGCTTTCATGACAGTGTATGGCACGAAGCCAATGATGAGGCCAACTATTAGAAAGATGGTCCAGTTTTGCCTGGAACAAGAAATGGAAGGACATGGTTCAGAGCAAGTCCATTTTTAAAAAAGTGGTGTCTGGTTTAGCTTTTAAGTTCTCGTTTGTAGAATAAAAGCCATTGCAATTTCACTCTGAACTTAATTCCAAATGAATTTCCTGAAGTCCACAGATCAGTGCAGCAGACTTACTGCATATACTAGGGTAAAGTGTGCATATATTAGTGAAAGGAACACACAAAGTGCATTATATAAGGGGGAACTATTTTGCAAAAATGTGTATAGCAGGGATAACTGCATACAAAGATGTGTATATTACAAGAAATTCGCACTAAAATCTTGAATTTTTGTGAGGCACTTAAAAAATGCAAATCGCTGCAGAAATGTGAGGAACTGAATTTAAGTTTGAAAAAATGAGAAATGAAAATAAACTAAATTGGCTGTTTCATCCTTCCCTAGTACTAAATAGGTTCTCCATAGCAGGTGAAAGGAGAATCAAGTCAACCACCAGAGGCCTTCACCATTCCAAAGCCAACAAAGCTCTTAACAGGATCACTAACAATACCAGCTAAATCCTCCAAACCTATCAGGAATCACCCCAGATTTGTTTTATTATTTTTATTTTTATTATTTATTGAATAATATACCACCCTATACCCAGATGTCTTGAGAAATATTACTGTCAACATTAGAGAGGGTGAGGTGGCCCATCTCAACAAGTAGATATGGAGTCAACTTAAATAAACGTACAAATTCCCCTTTATTATTTATGTAGTTTATTATTAAATGTTACCACCTTGTGTGGCACTGTACAGATTTTCCACCCAAGGCACAAAAATGGCTCGTCTGGCAACTGCGCATTGAGTACGAAATGCTATGGCTGGGACATTGAAAATGGAGATTTGTATCCCCAGATCAAACGCTCAGCAGAGATCGGAGGCTTTATGTTCCTTATGACACAATTTCCCCTTCCCTACCAAAGAAACAAAAAGCCATGCAATACATTCAGTAACTGACAAGTCTTCAGTGTGGGAAAGAGGCATCTCCCTCCACCCCCCGAAACAAAAGCCTGCAAGTCATGGAAACAGCAGGTAAGGAAAGGGCAAAAACTCCTCTTTCCATTTAGGAGCACAACACCAGCTGAGCAAACATTGGGAGGAGCAGATGCATAAGTGCCTCTCTATCCCCACTCCCTTTATACAAGAACACCTGCACTTCTCATGACATACCATCTAGGGTCGGATAGCAATCACTGGAGTATTTCGCTTTCCAAAAAGAAATAAGTGAGGGCTTTTTTGCCCCTTCCATAACTACAATGTCTAGAAGACCAAATGCTTTGTCTTGGCTTTCTATACCTCTACAAAAAGCACAAAGAGAAAAATTACAGTAAAACACAATACAGTGCAATTTTGTTTCTGAATTTTGTTTACAAGTGCTTTTGGTCTCTGAAGTAGATAACCTTTTAGCCTTCACCAGCTACTGAATTTCACTGTGGTTCTCCTATTTGAAATGCAGAGAAGTACATACAGAACCATATGGCAAATGTGCAGTATTGGTTCATAAACCATTAGGAGGAGTCAAGATGGAGAACAAACTGATACAGTGGAAAACTCTCCAAAATACACTTAGTAGAACTCGCCTGCAAACAACGCAGATGGCACCCTTCACTATTCTGAACTCCAGGTGCGTGTCCAGTTTAACTCCAAACCATATTAAATATAATAATCTGAAATATGTATTTGAAATATTTCCTCTCCCTTTCTGTTTTCATCACTGCCCACAAAGAAGTTATTTTTGATACACTTGGGGAGCAGTGGGTAAGATGCTTTTACCCCAGAACACCAGCTCACATCTATTTTGAGACCATGCATTCTGGCTCAAATAAATAAATAAATAAATAAATAAATAAATCATCTTTTCATTTAATTTTTTTCATTTATTTGTGCTATATTTATATACCACTTAAATTACCAGAGTTTCTAAGCAGCGTATTGCATGTGACACATTAGCAGGTAAAGGCTTAAAAACAGTAAACATCTATTATTGTTTTGCCAGTTCACCATTTTTAACCTAAATTACAGAGCTTAGCATTAGTCAGGGCTCAGCCCTCAAACCTATTTTACATTCCAGAGCTCAGCTCCACAACATCTGGAATAAGGCCAATGTCTTGGAGAACAGGGACAATGCATTTGTCTCACCACTTGAGTGCAAAGTCCACCTACGCCGCATTAAGCAGTTGGTCCCTTACCTTTCCCGCCCTGATCTGGCCACAGTGATCCACGTGATGGTCACCTCCAGGCTTGACTACTGTAATTCGCTCTATGCAGGGCTGCCCTTCAAACTCTCCCAGAAACTCCAGTGGGTGCAGAATGCTGCAGCGAGGCTCCTCACGGGGTCCCTGCCATGGGAGCATATTCACCCAGTGCTTTACCAGTTGCACTGGTGGAGTATCGGGTCAGGTTTAAGGTGCTGGTTTTGACCTTTAAAGCCCTTGGTGGCTTAGGGCCCTCATATTTACGGGACTGCCTCTCCTGGTATGCCCCACAGAGGACCTTAAGGTCCATGAATAATCATAGTTTAGAGGTCCCGGGCCCTAAGGAGTCAGCTTATCCTCCACAGGGCCAGGGCCTTCTCAGTGATGACTCCGACCTGGTGGAATGCTCTGTCCCATGAGACCAGGGCCCTGCAGGATTTAACTTTCTTCCACAGGGCCTTCCTTCCCTCCCACTCCCCTTTTTATGAAGATTAGCCTCTCTGGGATCCCACAGCTAATTCTCCCCTGGTTGTCTCGCTGGCCCAAATAGGACTAATTTAGCCAGCTAGCCCTGGTGATCATCTAATGTTTATTGGATGGATTTCCCCCCTAAATTGATTTTTTAATTCTGAATTTATTGTTATTCATGTTTTATCCTGTATTTTATGCTGTTTTTAGTTACATCAATTAAGTGTTTTAAATTTGTTGTTAGCTGCCCTGAGCCCGGTTTTCTGAACTGGGAAGGGCGGGGTATAAATAAATTAATTATTATTATTATTATTACCGACCCACACATGGAATATGGAACTAATGGCATGCTTGAGCCCCAGGACCTCTTTTTCAGGAAAGCTAACCAGCGTTTATTGGTGCCTTTCTGTTTTCATTCTAACTCCAGTGGCCAATCCATGGGCTCCCAGTCAAGCACTTTGACATTTCGTTCTAACGTCCCATGACACCTTGCTCCCCCGCCACCTTGCTTCTTTTCCTCCCCTTCTCCCTTCCTGCCCCTATGTGACTTTACAGCAGCTGTGGGGAGGTTGCTGTTATGACTTTGTGCTTGGAGTAATTTGTTTTCTTTCTTTGGAGGTAGGGGAGAGACTGAGTTCTTTGTGAGTGATTTATCACATGGCCAGCAGGAGCGAACCTCATTTATTTGTCTAGCTGCATATGGTTTTAGCACCTATGATTGCGTGCTGATTATTATACGGTGTTATTTTTCCCAGTTGTATACTTTGCACCTTTTCATAAGGTTAGATTAACTGGTTCCCAGTGGCATGTTATTCATTACTTTGTTTGCTGGCTGTCTGGAAGGGCTTAGCCTCTTCCATCACTCCTTGCCTTGCTTCAGCCATACTTGCCTCCAGACAAGCCAACTTAAAGCTTAAGTTCACCAAGGATGGATCACCCCACTTCTAATTTAAAATAAAATAAAATAAAATGGTTCAAATATATTTTTCCACCACTGCCAATAAATATTCTAACAACCATTCCAAATTCTGTCAGGCTTCCAGAAATGTGCATTTGGTATTCTAACCCTATTGCATTTGCTAGAATGCAGAGCCCTATAGACTAACTTTCTATATTTTAATCCAGGCTTCCTCAACCTCAGTGTTGGGATACTGCCAGGGAGACAAAGTCCATCATGACCCCCGAGCCGGCCTCCGGACGTCCATCGATCTCCTGTAGACACGCAGTATCAGCAATTAGTGACACGAGCTCCAGAAATAGCTTGCCACATTCCAGAGCTGATGCACGCTCTATCAGCAGATAATGCACAGCGAAAGATGTACTCAGGAGAGCATTATTTACAAGTTTATTCAGCGTTGGTCAGAACAAAGAAAACATGACTGCCAGCTTCAGTGTCTCAGATACAGAGAGAGCGAAAGCAAAGACACAACAGAAACATCCTGTGAACAGGAAATACGCAGGCTGTGACACAAACATCCTGCTCCCTTTTAAGGTGGAACGGAAATATCCTAACACTCAGCCCTCCAGATGTTTTTGGCCTACAACTCCCATGATCCCTATCTAGCAAGACCAGTGGTCAGGGATGATGGGAATTGTAGTTTCAAAACATCTAGAAGGCCGAGGTTGGGGAACCCTGTTTTAATCTCTTTGGGTTAAATAATCTGTATCCTTGTAACAGAATATCCGTTCCTCCTCACCAAATCAAAATCATTCTTGCAAACCTAGTATGTTTAAGCAGCATTTTATTTTATAATGCTTTATTTACGGCAAAACACTTGGAACATTGGAAAACAGGCAGGAGAAAGTAAGTGATGATGCAGAAATTAGAAACGAGCATTTTCATAACTGGAATCTAATATGTTAGTGATTCCTATACACACATGCACATGCACACACTGATGTTAACAAGCTATAATATTTTCATATTTCAAATCAATATTTGACTAAGTGATAATTTATACTTTCTGCACATGCACAGCCTTCATGTGAGGTTGTTTTTTTAAATAAATTTGCCATACTACAAGGTGGTTCAAGGGTTTTAAAGCCACTTTCTTGTGTCTTCTGTATCTCCTTTAACTTCCTTAAAACATAAAGGCCATCTGCTTTCAAAATGAGGCTGGGTATGTTCTGGGAAATGGCACTATGTGGTCATATCGAACAGTTTCAAGGATCTGTACAGGGGGAAAAGATGGCCACCCCATGGAATAACATGGGAACAGCCATCTTTGTTTCCATATAGCCCCTAGAAACCATGTTACATAAGCAAGTAGCAAATTCAGTTGACTGAGATTTTCAAATACCTTCAGTTGTAAACTGACACTGAAACAAAGTGGCCTTAGAGCTTTAAAAAAAATGCTTGCTAAATCTCGTAATAATAGTCAACCAAATTTATACTGAACCAGTTCACAGATGTCCTATAAAATGCATATGAAACTTTCTAACGGGTTTCAACTGCTGGTCAGTTTGCATCATATTGTAACCCATTGCAATCGGTGCCACCATCCCCTTGCCTCCCGACTAAAATAATATCATTCAGGTCCCACTTACCGCATTCCTTACATTACTTGATTGAATCAAGTAACTTTTAAACAATAGAACTATTTGAATTTTTGCTCACATTATAATAGAAAATCTCTATTGAATCTCTATTTAAAATATAAAAAGTGCCCAGATTTCTGGGTGCCAAGGCTGGCTTTTAAAAAAAAGACACACACATATGAAACCTGTCTTCAGCTGCTAACCTTAATAGATTACTCATTCTTCCTTTCAAATAACGTCATGTACAGACCACTAGTTGCTGCAAAGTATTTACTTGACTGCTACTGCTAGCTTTCCCAGAGCTGTTTATAGTTCCATTTATCCACTCATTACATCATCCTGTGGTTTTCTTGAAAGGTTGACAGTGTAGGCTGGCTGCATGGCTGGAATCCCTCTTTACCCCAAATTTTAAAACGTTGTAGTACAAAGGGTTCTGAGCAAAGCCCATACCTTGCAGTGAAGAGGCTACCCCTCAGTCCCTCTCTGAAAAGTTGTCTTCTCTGTTTGATACGTTAGCAAGGAAAACCACCAACTTTTCAGGCATTGCCTTTAAACTCCTCTTGTGACGAACGAGTAGCACCAGCAATTAACTGATGTGCTCTAGGGCAGTTAACAGACTAGCCTAGCGGAAGAAGGAAGGTGTCCCCGGTTAGTGATTAGACTTAGGCCCCAAATAACGGTGGCCTCTTGACCTGCAGACCTTCTCAGGGTCTCAGACTGGTAGCATGGGCCTGTTTGGTAATTCCACTAGCCTCAGAATTTTGGTGGTGGAGCTCCAGGACAGAGCATCAGTTTCGGTAGCAGATCCTAAACTGAAGAATTCCCTCCACACAGAGGTGCATCTGGTACCTTTATTATGTAGCTTCCACCTCATGCTGAAAACACACCTCATTACAGTGGTACCTCGGGTTACATACGCTTCAGGTTACATACTCTTCAGGTTACAGACTCCGCTAACCCAGAAATAGTGCTTCAGGTTAAGAACTTTGCTTCAGGATGAGAACAGAAATCATGCTGTGGTGGCGCGGCAGCAGCAGGAGGCCCCATTAGCTAAAGTGGTACCTCAGGTTAAGAACAGTTTCAGCTTAAGAACAGACCTTCCAGAACGAATTAAGTTCTTAACCCGAGGTACCACTGTACCTGGCACTACACAAACACACACAATCTCCTTTAATTGGTTTTGAATTGATTTTAATATTTTTTTATAATTGCTGTAACCTGGGACCTTATGGTGAAGAGTAAGAATATGAAATAGTAATCAGAATGATATTTTGAATAGCGTCCATTGCTCCTTATCCAAGGTAACCTGTAAAATATATCCACTTTTCAGCTTTTCATTCTGAATTCAGCCTTTAGAATTGTGAGTTTCTCCTAGTCTCAGATTATACAACCAGAATCAGGAGTCAAGGCAGGTAAACATACTGAGAGATTAAACATCACCATGTCGGATAATGGAAGGAAAATTGAGGAGTACGGCTTCATTTTGTGCAGAATGTATTTATTTTAGCTAAGCCCAGTCAACTGCCCATCACATGTGCCCAGAATGCCTTTCTGACTGCATGTAAAAAGAACTTCCAATAGTCAGACCACAAAGCTATCACCTAGGATAATTATTAACAGTGGGGAAATCTTTGGAAAGATACCAGGGGGAGGAAACTCTCATCAGTTTAATTAATAAAACTATGAGCAGGATTGAATTAGCCTCCATCTGCAACATGGGAAGGAAGATAAGTAAGCATTACCTGAATTTTTCATACTAGAACTGTTCAGTTTGGAATCTTTGATGACCAAATGCTTAATCCAAAGGGTGGGAGCTGTGATCTCTGGAAAACAAGAACAGATGCCTTTTAATATATATGTGTGTGTGTTTGTGTGTGATATATGTGTGTGTAACCGTTGAGACAATACTTTGATCCTCCCAGTGACTCAACAGTAACTAATGTATTAAAAAGTGTTATGGTGCTGAAAAGTAAGCTACTGAGCTAAGTTCAAGGCTGGGACCAGGATACCTAAAATATTATCTCCTACATACTCAGCTTGATCACTGCATTCTGCAGGAGAGGGCAGCAATTAAGTTGATTAAGTCTTGTGCATTATAAAGCCGTAAGAAGACATCAAATTAAAATATTCTGAAAAAATGTAAGATAAAATAATAATAATAATATTTTTTAAAGATGAAGAAGAAAAGCTACTTTTCACTGGCCAGGATTCAGCTAACTTGCCCAGCACATCTCCACAAAGCTCTTACGGTGGCAGCCCCTCACTGGGAGTCAATTCCAGAGGGCTTTCCCGCACCCTAAACATCAAAAGGTTCCGGGGGTGAAGGGTTGCTTGCTGCTTCAACTGTGGAGCTAGATGTCCTCTTCCATAAGTGGGACACAGCAGGCACTGCTTTGGATCCCAGAAAAATGACGTCTTTAAAAATTTCCTTCTCATTTTCTATGCCACATGATTTGTTACTTTCAGAAAATAAAACAAATTTGTCATTTTCTCACAGACTAGGGGCTCCAAGCTTTAATCAATTTATCTGGTAGATTGAATTAGATTAAGAGCTTTAATCAGACAACCATGACAGCAGGCCAAGCACAAGCACTTCAGAAGGGCACAGGGCTACCTCAGGTGTCATCAGCTAGGTGAGGAGCAGAGGGCGGTTATGAGTGAAGAAGGCCTTTTCAGCAGTGACATCCCACTTACTGAATATCCTCCTTGGAGAGGCTCCCCTGGCACCTAAATGTAAGTCCTTCTAGAATCAGGTAAAAGGCTTCTTAAGATCTTAGGCCTGCTAAAATGTGCTGTGGCTTTTAAAATCCATTTTAGCTCATACGTTTGCTCTCCACTTTTTCTGTTTTTGAATTTAATTCGGCATTTTCTTTCATTCTGCATCATATTTTATGATACGACTGTTTTTAAATTGTAAGCTACCCTGAGAACCTTTATTACAGTGGTACCTCGCGTTTCCGTGTGCTGCGCTGGTGCTGGCTCGCCAGAGCAGCTTCGTCACGCTGGCCACGTGACCCGGAAGTGTCTCCGGACAGCGCTGGCCCCCGGCCTCTTAAGTGAGATGGGCGCACAACCCTAGAGTCGGACACGACTGGCCCGTATGGGCAGGGGTACCTTTACCTTTTCACCTCAGGTTACAGATGCTTCAGGTTACAGACTCCGCTAACCCAGAAATAGTACCTCAGGTTAAGAACTTTGCTTCAGGATGAGAACAGAAACCGTGCTCCGGTGGTGCGGTGGCAGCAGGAGGCCCCATTAGCTAAAGTGGTGCTTCAGGTTAAGAACAGTTTCAGGTTAAGAA
Source organism: Podarcis pityusensis (assembly GCF_964106645.2). Classification (NCBI taxonomy): domain Eukaryota; kingdom Metazoa; phylum Chordata; class Lepidosauria; order Squamata; family Lacertidae; genus Podarcis; species Podarcis pityusensis. The sequence goes on from NC_138028.1 coordinate 47,503,164, forward strand.
CAGACCTCCAGAACGAATTAAGTTCTTAACCTGAGGTACCACTGTATAGGGTGGCCTATAAATATATAAACTCTAAATAATAAAAACAGCACTGCCATGATTTGTGCAGTCATGGCAGTTGTTTTCCAAGTTGCTATGTTGGGACACTGCTTGAAGGCCCAATCCTGTTGTTATACACCAATGTGTTTTAGAAAACCTCAGTGCCCATTTCCACACAGCTTGTGTTTGAGTCACTGGAGTTCTTCCAATACCATGTGACTAAGTGGTACAAGCAGTCTCAGGCAATTAATGAGGCGGGAAAGCAGGAACCTCTAAGGGCCCTGTATAAAGTGTTATATAACTATTTATAAATAAATAAAAGTCAAAAGTATTCTGACAATTTCCTGAGGTGTAACCATGTTACTCTCTCGTAACAACAAAAATCTTGCAGCATCTTAACAACTAACAAATTACTGTCTGAACAGCAAAACAAAGAGTGCAAAAAATACAATTTGTACAAAACAAAAACAAAAAATAGACGAAGTTGTGCAAGAGAAACAAAACCTTCCTTTACATTTTTTAAAAAGGAAAGTTTGAAAGCTGCAGTTTTTGGGGGGGTTAGAGAAATGGATTAGAAGAAGAAAATGCTTCGGTTTTTTCATTTGCAGAGTGAGGGAAAAACATTAAAGGAAAGGGGAGATTTCTTATTAAAACCAGAGTAGTCAGTTGTATATATTGATTTGTTTCACAACATCAAGACTCCAGTCTGTGAAACCAGGAACAAGGCACTTGATCTCAGTTTTTCAAGTGTTTGGGAGTTTAGTAGGTGTTCAAGTTCCAATAACCTGATTTTCAAAGATGTAGTTAATAATGGTAGCACAAATCTATGATACCGCAGAGCTACTTCAGTTCAGGAATTTTGCCTATTAATTCTCTTTTTCTGTGTGTTCGCAAAACAAGAACAGCATGTTTTTGCAGAACCAGTCACCATTTCAGTGCAACTAAAATTCTCAACCCATATATTACAACATTTTTTTTAAAAAATTAAAATGCAGGCTTTTGGTAGCTGCATACCTGCAAGTTTCACATATTTCTAAAGAACTGAACCCCAAACCAACATACTGGGTGTAGAAAGTGAGGTTCTCATTTTATATGCAAAGAAGAACAGGTATAGTGAGAGAAAATGCTGCACAGTCCATAGAACATGTAGCTCAGCAGAAGAAGAGTCCTAATCAGCACCTAAGCAACTAAAAGGCTCTCTCAAGTAATTCTGTAAAACACAGGAGGGATGACCAAATTGGCAGCTTTGCTCTTGTTCAGTATGGATACCTACAACTCTTTTTCATCAATATGGGGAGCAACTGCAAATCAATTTGAAAAGTCACTTTCCAGCACAGTACTATGTATGTCTACTCAGACGCCTATCTCACTGAGTTCAATGGGACTTATTCCCAGGTAAGTGGGTATAAGATTGTCCCTTAGTCCCATAAAAGGATGTAATTCCACATATAATATAATAATAAATTGTTATTTATACCCCGCCCTTCCTGGTTCAGGAAACCGGGCTCAGAGCGGCTAACAACAAATTTAAAACACTTAATTGATGCTACAAAAAACAAAACAAAAAACAGCATAAAATATGGTATAAAGCGTAAACAACAATAAAATCAAAAATCAAAAATCAATTTAGGGGGGAAATCCATCCAATAAACATTAGATGATCACCAGGGCTAGCTGGCTAAATTAGTCCCACTTGGGCCAGCGAGGAGACCAGGGGAGAACCAGCTGTGGGATCCCAGAGCGGGCAATCTTCACAAAAAGGGGAGGGGGAGGGAAGGAAGGGAAACAAAAGATCAGGCCAGGTTCAAATTGAAAGCTAGGCAGAATAGTTCTATCTTACAGGCCCTGTAAAAGGAAGTTAAATCCTGCAGGGCCCTGGTCTCATGGGACAGAGCATTCCACCAGGTCAGAGTCATCACTGAGAAGGCCGTGGCCCTGGTGGAGGATAATCTAACTCCCTTGGGGCCCAGGACCTCTAAACTATGATTATTCATGGACCTTAAGGTCCTATGCAGGGCATAGCAGGAGAGGTATGAAATATAGAGATATCTCAACTAATGAAGTGAAAGATCTGATAATGTGTTCCTATTTTGTATTTAGCAGTAGCCCTGTTTCCAAGTTGTCCACTGCCTATATTTCAAGTGGCCTATTTTTCTTAAACATGGCATCACATGCAGGAAGTAGCAGACCTTCCAAATATTTCCTCTTATCTTTTGTTGTTGTTGTGATTGAGAGGTGCAAACTTGGCTGTAAACTAATTCTACTGTCACATCGTGATTACAGAAATGGATAGTCACAGATATGGCAGTGAACCCAGTTGACACTGGCATTTGTTCCAAGCAACCCAATATCCAGGGAGAGTTATGCAAAAAAAAATTAACACCCAAATCAAATATATTGTGTGATGTTGCGGTAGGCATTTTTCTTATGGGCTAACAAAATACTAAGTTGACACATATTACGTGAGAATAAACGTCTCTGAAGTTCTTACCTTCTCCGTCAAAAACAGGCTGGGTCTCCATGGTGGGTGTTGGTTTCGAACCATCATCTGAATTGAGAGTTAAAAAGAATCGAAAAGAAACTACCATTATTGAGGTAAATACTATCTACTCTCCAGTATTGTTGAATGATTGGGATTTTTACATGGCCCGGCCAAGTCCATCAGAGAGAAAATCACAAGAATGAGAATACAAAAGGCAACGTACTTTAAGGAGTTTGCTTAAAGAATAACATAGCAGAGAATTATTAAAATCATTTTCAGAATGGTCATTTTTTGTCATCCCTCACATTCATTGCATTGACCAAAACCAAAGAACATTCTCCTTTTCGGTGTATTGTGGAAGGCTGCGTGACAAGAATGGCTGTCGTTTGGATCAAATGGGCTTAGTTTATTCATTGTGGCCCTATTTACCTATTCTTTATATGGTGGTTACCTGCTTCTTGGATGTGGTGATCACACTAACACGTGGCACAAATCACAACTTGAAGGCTTGGGAGCATGAGATGTCACGATGGGCTAGTATATGAGCAGGTGAAGTCGTACCTCACTGTGCCAAAAGGTTAATTCATAGAAGCCTGTCAGCACAAGGCCACCATGTTAAGTAATGGATATGAAAACTAGGCCTAAGATTCTGTTTGCTAAGATGGTTGGCCTTCCAAATATATTTCATCTTTATACTTTTCATGGTTGTTGAAATATCTTGTTTTCTGAATCTTATCAGCATGGAATCTGGCATCACAATTTGCTGCACAGAAATTAGGCTGCATTCACTAGTATGCCATATTATTTCTAATGCTTACTTTGGCAAATCACCAATACCAACATAGCTAAAACAGAAGAGGGTCTAGAAGAAATGTGTTCTTATTGGCCTCCCTTGTTCTGAAATTCTCCAAGTGCAAAGATAACAATGAAGCAGTTCTCATAAATTGCTTGAACCTAGTAAAATCCAAAACAAATTAAAACCATGAAGAAAAATAATCTTTTGAAAACTGGCCACAGAATGAAGCAAATGGGGACAGAGTCATGCTCTGACTGATTCAGCCCATGAATGCCTAAACTTACAACCCCATTATCTCATTTCAAGGGGGGGAAGTGTTTGAGGTCAGAAGACTTTGGATCTAGAGTTTGAGCTCTCTGGAACAGACATACATGTCATCAATAAAAGTAGCCATTGTTTATCTCCTCTACTGGTATTTGTATTACGTATGTGCTATAAGAATAAATAAAAAGTTACAACGTGCAAAAATAAAACCATAAAAAGCATTAGTTTGTCTGCTTAGCTGGGTCTTGTAAGCATATAAAAACAAGTGACATCATGAGAATTTGGGGACATTTACAGCATATTGTGGCTTTAAATACCTTGTCACATGTTCTGTGTCCTCATGTCCTGACACAAGATATACAGAAAGAAAATCTCAGTTACAAAACCATAGTATAATATGATGAAGTGCTATGCAACATTTAAAACAAAAATCCTGCCCAGTTTTGATCAACTGGTAAGCTACCACTGCTGAATTTCCAGGTGCAGTAATCCTAAAAGCAGAGTTTCCAAAAACAGGGGAAATATCATCCTTGCTCCAGCCAACATACAGAATTCCACATAAAAAGAACAGGAAGCAGATGAAGGAAGAAACATATGACCCAGTGAGGTTAATGTCAAGGTGGGAAGGGAGATGCAAGGGCAGTATTTTATTTGCCTGTGTGTTGTAACCAGGGTGTGTGATTCAACTCTTAAAAGTTTAATCACATTTTAAAAAAAAACAACTGATTACAACTTGGTAAGAAAAATAAAGCACTAACCAGTTAACTAAGAAAACAAGCTTAAAGCCGAATAGTGCTGATACAGAGGAAAGTTAGTTGCAGTTAAAATCAATTAAGATAAAGCTGTTGTTTTACAGAAGCCGATCTTAATGCTTTCCAAGTTGTTAAGCAGTGTTCCTCATTTTAATTAGTGACAAGATGACTAACTTTTTCTAATCAGAAAGTGTTCTCCAAAGATTCTCATTCATTTCAGCAGGATTTAGGTGCAACTAACTTTATCTAGTATTGGGCTGATGTTTCCCATAGCTGGATTAACAGCTGCTGATCAAAAGCCCAGAACTGTAATCCCATCAGTTTCTGCATGCTCACCAAACAGTGCTACCTGCTTCCGTAACTTCTATTAGAAATAAAAGATTTCAGGGTTTTTTCCTGCCAATAACCAAATCAGTACTGAGTAATTATTTGATGCGGAATAAAGAGAAACTAGGGCATCTGGTTTCCTCAAACGGTGCTTAAGATGAAAAGTTTTGTAATGAACTTGTAAATAGACGGGGTATAAATAAATATATAATAATGATAATGATAAATTTTTCACCCTTGTTACCTGGTAACACCAAAGACAGTTTTCACTAAATTAAAACACACATTCTTCAGCGAGATACATCTGACAGTTCCATTTTTATTTTTTATGTCTGGAACAAGTGATATTCCGGAAGACTAACAGCTGCAAAACCAGATACATTCCATTTTAGTCACAGAAAACCCTCCTACCCTTGTATTATGAATATTGCATTATTATTTTTTACTTAGTTGTAAAATGCTTTAGAGCTTTTGATTTGGAAGGGACATATATAATTAATAAACCTAATCTAAGCTAACATGATATCAAATTATTTGGCTTATATTGAAAAGTCACAGATATAATCATGGTATAATAGTGCTCTGAATGTAAAGCGCAGATGGGACCTAGGATAAAAAAGGCTTGATGGGAAATGAAGGCTTTCTATGGGCCATTTAAATGTATTTGTGAGAGAGGGCTGTTGTTATATTATGTATTTTGTCATTTTCTTTTGTATTCTTATGTCATAAACCATCCAGCTTACAGGGGTGTGGAAATTATATGTTACTTAAGACAAGGCAGTATTGATTCTAGTTTTAAAGGGCTTTCATAAAGGGGGGTCTGCTTTATAATTCACTGTAGAGATATCAGTCTAGGAAAGAAGACTATAAACACAAAAATGTTTGGTTAGAATCCAAATGCTTCAACATTCAAGGCCATCATGAACTCCAACCTGAGAGATAATTGCACACTTCTGAAATAAACGGTGCCTGCTTTTTACAAAACACTGCCAATGCTAATTGCAACAGTATGCTGAAGGAATCTTCAACCAAGCAGAAATGAGACTTTCTGGAATACATTAGTCTCCCTCCCTTTCCTCCACCGCAAATATCTCCCTTGCAGGTGCATCAGTATGAAGGAGGTTGGGGAATATTCCTCAAAGACTTTGTGATCTAATATCGCCAAGCCAGTATACTTCTGCAAAAGACAGCACAGTTCTTTGGTGTTGCACAGACAGCTGGAAGTCACTTCGACCCCTGATGACATGATTCAAAGCCCCTTCTGTTTGGCTTTTTGATTCCTGATTGACACATTCACTGCTGGCTGGAGATAAATGCCACTGAGAGGACAATGTTGATCCGCTCCAGCTATTCCTGTGAAGGACTTTTTTTTTCTTTTTTTTGAATAATAAACAAAACAAAGATGGTGTGCTTAAGTGTTTGAATAGAGCTGGGGATAGACCGAAGGAGAGTATAGTGGCTTTAAAGAGGTTGGCAAGTCACTTGAAGAGTTAATTGTCTGGGTGTACAATGCGTTTATTCTGACCACGGACAAAGCATCCCCTCTTCCTGGAAGCAGCCCTTTAAAAAGGATATGTCAAAAGGGCCCGCTGCTGCTGGGTTTTTCTTACAAGCTGCATCACTCTGGCACTGCTCTGAAAACCGTGACTCTTGAAATCTTGATACAGAGCACCCCACCCACTCTACACCACCAAGGGTACAAAACCACATCCCACTTGCAACCCTGATATTAATTTGTCCAATTGCAAACCTGCCATTAATCTGTATGGCTTTAAAGGTAAAGGTACCCCTGACCATTAGGTCCAGTCGTGGACGACTCTGGGGTTACGGCGCTCATCTTGCTCTATAGGCCAAGGGAGCCGGCATTTGTCCGCAGACAGCTTCCGGGTCATGTGGCCAGCATGACTAAGCCGCTTCTGGTGAACCAGAGCAGCGCACAGAAACTCCGTTCACCTTCCCGCTGGAGCAGTACTTATTTATCCACTTGCACTTGATGTGCTTTCGAACTGCTAGGTGGGCAGAAGCTGGGACCGAACAACGGGAGTCACGGGGATTCGAACCGCCGACCTTCTGATCGGCAAGCCCTAGGCTCTGTGGCTTAGACCACAGCACCACCCGCATCCCTTTGTATGGCTTTAGATAGCATTTAAAGAATGGCTTGGGGTGCAAACAGGTAGTTTAATAAGCATGTCTGGAAGCTTTTTCTTCTCTCCCACCCTTCGGCATGGATACCAAGGGAAGTTAAGTTTCAAATTTCATCTGGGACAAGAAAAATTATGTATCTAATTAAAAGTATGAAAGACACACTGAATGTGTCATCCAGAGATACCGTCCACCATTAAAGGAAATTTGCAAGGCATGTGTAATATCAGTTTATGCCAACTCCAAGGCTTCGGTCAATCAGCCACACTGTCACTCTAACTCACTGCACTCTCCTGTCCTCCAGTGGTGGTCCCTTGGTGTTACTGGTCTGGCATGGGACTGGTTTAGCCAACACATCTCCAAACACAGTGTCAAGAAACATTTCCTGGCCTAGATGTAGCTTCATTTGCGGAGAACAGGATCAATGAGAACACCACCTCCTCCTGAAGGTCTTTTTCAGAAATGGCAGAATAGGATCAGTTCTGGGAACTGCTCTTCCCTTTTTTCCTGTTTGTAGCTGATGGAGGATGGAAAGGAGAGGCTTGGCATTGGCAGCCTCACCTTGAAAGTATGGGCAAGTTTTCAGTTCAGTAAATGCCATCACGGTAAATCAATTTAGGCATGCTTTCTTCCATCCTTAGCCCTGTACATCTTGAAGTATGATAACCAACACAATTCTGTCTACACAGAGAGGGAGAGATGTTTGTTAGTGTTAGTGATCTAATGCAGATATACAGAACACCTGTCTGGACAATTACATGCCGCATGTGTCTTAAATCATTTGTCTCAATCAACTTCTAATACACACAATTTTATAAGCATCAATAAGTAGCATGAAAGTGTCGCCATTTAGCTGGGAATGCACCGTGAAATAGATACTCTTATCCCTGTTCTGTCTAATGGTGAAATTGCTCACCAAAGCTTTCTGTACAATTTATGACACAACCGAATGCAATAGCCATTTTGCACTACCATTCCTGGATAACCAGGCAGGTGTGTTCACAAACAAGTAACTCTCTCACACTTCTTTACTGGGACACGTTAATATATTGTTGCCTATTGAAGCAGATAGAGGACTTTCCTTTTGATAAGCACAATGACCAGTCTGGAAAGGAACTATGACCAGGGAGTCCCAGGGCCAAATCCCAGTTCAGGGTTCCTCTTTGAAAATAGTGGGAAGAGATGAAGGGAGGAAAAGGAGCCATTGATTTCATGTAAGCAAAGCCTATAATTAATGTGTCTTTTTAACATATGCCTCCTAAGTTGTTATATTTAATGCACGTTTTCAGCAGTTCAATGCAGTTAAAGGCACCTGAGAGAACACCCTGTGCCTTTAAGCTACTTTCTGCTCAGCCTAGCAATCTCTCTCTCTCTCCCGAGGAAAGTCTCTCTATAAAACCTCCCTCACATCTTCAAGGCTTCGGGTTGCAGAGTGGGGGTGGGTAATGCAGTGAGTTCCCAGATCAATGGCCATTTGAAATTCAACCATATGGTGGAAGCCCTACAGCTGCATGTGTTAATTACCACACGTGCCCCCCTGTAAAGCAGTCTGTTCGACACAAAAAGAAAAACAGAAGGGGGAGAAGAAGAAAAAGACTGCTTGAGAGGATTAAATAAATAGTCCAAATTTTTTGCCTAATTCCTCCCAGACACACAATCTGCCTTCCTTCTGAAACCTGCATGCTTAGGACCCTTAATACCCCCTTCACATATCCAGCCATGTGCAGTGAACCTAGGCAAAACTATTGCAAAGTGTACTTTTCTCTTCTCATCCCTCTCTTCCCCTCCCTCCCACCGTCGTCTTCTTTAGAGAACTAATTTCTGGCTGACAACCAGACTGAGTTTTCGGGCTTACAATATGCCTTTTCATTTCCTCAGAGAAGAGAATGGACACCTCTTCAGCTATGTCTGTATTGCATGTGAGGGGCAGAGAGAGAGTAGGGGGAGAGGGGGAGAGAGAGGGAGGGGGAGAATGGGAAGGGTGAAAATAAAGGGATGGGTGAATAACAGACTGAGAACGGCACACATATAAATAACTGTGTTATGCTCTCTTTTGACACTGCTTTTCTTCGAAGTGAAGAGTGAACAATTTCAACTAGAAGCAACAACCCAAGTTCAACAGGTATCAATCAGCTGAACAATTCCACACTCAAAAAACACTATTAAAAAAATTGTCACAATGAAGAAGTAGAGGGCCTCAGCGGGATGGAAGGAATCACCTGGAATCATCTCATGGTCCATTTCATAACAATTTCAGCGAGAAGGGTAAAAAAGAAGCAACACGCTAGCACCAGTCCAAATTTTAGATGGAATTAAGTTTAATAAGCCCACTTTCTTGCTTTAGTGCAACTGTCAGCTAATAAATGCCACATACCTCTCTGGACAGGATCACAAAAGCAGACTAGGTTTACTGCCTTTACCCCCACCCACAGCAATAGTATCAACTTCCCTAATATATAATATCTTATGATTTTTTCCTATGTAGTCATCACTGTCTGGACCAAAGATGGGGGACATAAAAGTCTCTCCCTCTAGTTGGCTAATGAACGAATGTCCGTTGCCAAAACTTAAAAGTCTTATTTTTGGGCGAATAAATAAAAACTATATCCTGAATCCTAGCAAGCTTCTACTCCCCTTTGTTGTGCCACTCTGCAGCCATCCAAGGCAGAAAAAGAAAGACAACTCATTCTCAGTGGCCATCAACGTGGCTTTAAGGAGACTTCTGACCACACACATTCTTATTTTTCTTGAATGAATGTAACCATTCTTACCTACATTCAACAAGTTAAACAAATAGTCAAAAAGCTTGATACAAAATTCCAAGAGACATACAATGTTGAGCCTTTTCAAGAATAGAACATACAGTCCCATAATTTTCAATGGAGTTCTTTTTTCTTGTCATCTCTAAGACCTGCACATCCTTTTCTTCTAAAACTCCAGCTGTATACATATCAGAATCAGTGCAAGAGGTTGTTATTCTTGTCCCAGGCTTTCTCCTCTGAAAATAGATATTCAGAATGATTCCAGTCTTTATGAACTCACACATACGAGTGACTGATCAAGAGTCTCAGGGCATCTTAAAGATCAATATTTATTGTGGCATGAATTCTCTTGTGCTTAGTGTACAAACTCTTGAGTTCCCCAGCTGCACCCACTTTTAAATTGCTGGCCTATTCACTTAACAGGGGATGGGGACGGGACCGGTGATCTTACATTGGAATTGAAGCCCTGCTGAGGAAGGAATTATCACATCACATTTCAGTTTAATAAACAATTCATTTTGTGAAAAGACTCTCCATATGCAGTCAAACGGATTACCCATTGACTCTGGAACTTCTGGAATTTGCTAACCATCACAAAGGTGGACTGCTAGATTCCCACTGAGTCAACAGTGGATGATTTAGTGCCTGAGGCATGCACCTGTTTGCCTTCCGCACTTAAAAAAAATATTCTGACTATATTGTGCTAACTCTCAACCTAGATATTCAGGAAATTCACATTTAAAGGAATGTGAGCTAACCTGGTTATAGACTGTACAATGATGCTGTTAGCCTAAACAAACTGGAACACCCTCTGCTGACTCTCTAAGGTGTGTGTGAGGGGGAGAGATCCTGGCTGCATCTTAAAGATATAAGACTTAATACTTTTGACAGGAAACTGCGAAAACCAAAAACTGATGTAAAAAACACAATTTGACAAGTCAGGTGGTGGATTCAGGTAAAGCTCAGAGAAGCAGGTATCCTGGATTATCTATGATCAGGCAAGAAATGTGACCAGAATAAAGCAGAATCAAAAAGTATGAAGTGAAGCAACATATTAGAGGAAGGAATTCAATGTAGTGCTAAGGAATATGGTACAAGCATTCCTGGAATAATCTCCCTTCTCCTCCTCCCGTGTGATGTTCTGGGGGTTCTTCTAACCCTTCCCCAATTGGGAGGGGGGTGGATTGCAGGGAGAGGAGAGAAGTGGAAAGCCCCACCGCACTAGAGGATGTCATGCAAGTTTCCACTAGCAGGGCTTGTTATTTGAATCTGGACCATGGAAGAACCAAGGGCACAAGTGGCCACCCCCTTCCTGATGCTAAGTAGGTGAGGGTCTGGTTAGTGCCTGCACAGCTGTCTTTGCAGGATCCACATGCACCGTGGGTTTCACTGACAGAATCAAGGTGGGATAAAAATGTAAGAAAATAAAGATCAGGTAAAATATAAAGCAGAAAACAAAATCACACTGTACTTTCAAAATTGGGGTATGGAGGCTAAATTGTTTTATAGACCAAAAACGAAAGAACAGTGACTACCATATTCAAAGCCAGCTCACAGAGTTCAAGGCAGTTCAACCATCTGAAGTCAAAGCCTTCACTCAAGCCAAGGGGGAAGTCATTTATGCAATTTCTAATCCATAGAATCACTATGGAAATTGTAGCACATCTATGATTTGATTGTCCTTTGGATGCTTGATACCTGCAAACGTTAGCAAGAATTTACAGAAGTTAGGCTTATTAAGGGGTGGGAGAAATTCTCTCCCACTCTCTCTACTATCCCCAAACTGCATAAAACACAGACTTGCGCACACTTTTTGGATGGTGTAGGAACATGCAAGCTTTGTTCTGCATGTATCCCTTTGAGGTTAAGGGAGAAATGTGCTCTTTCAATAATGATTTGTCAAGGGAAAAAAGTATTTTGATGACTACTGGGGATGTGTGTGTTTTTTTAAAAAAAACACCTGGCAATTTACTTTCAGGACTAATAGCAAGACAAACAAATGGGAAAGTTCAATGCAAGGGCAGTGCCAGAAGGATGGAGACACATAAAAATATTGTCAAGCTTCAGTCAATTCACCGTTCAACACATGGCAGAAAAGAGCTGATCTGATCTGCTTTGCATCAACCACATATGAGAAGGATTAAAGGTCATAAGTGGTTAATCCAAGACTGCAGATGCATGAACAAGAGGTTCTATAAACCTCAGTTGTTGTTCTCACTTTCAAGGTGACGGAAGCTGAATCACAGGGTTGAACAAACATATTTGACAAGGCAAATTGCAAAACAGCAGACAATTTAGCTTAGAATGGACAGATTTCTTATTTAAAATTTATATTCTACTTTTCACCAACAGTGTAGAAGAGCACTTTATAACAATATACAAAATTTAAAACCTAAACTTTAACATTTTAAACATCAAAAATCTAAAGTCTAAAAAAAAAGTTTTTTTTTAAAGACATTGCCCAGATCTCAGTGAGATCAACACCCCAATGCCACTATAGAAGGAGGCAAATGTTTTATCAGTTCAATAAAGAGCTTGGGAAAAGGCAGGGTGGAAAACTGAAATGAATTTTTCTCTAGTGAAAAATGGATTTCTTGCTGAAGGACGCACTAAAGAATTAGCAGATCACAGAGGAATATTAAGCCCAGTATTGCACTTTCCTCCTTAAGCGCATCACTCCCTTCCTCAAGAGCCTCTCCCTGAACCAAAAGACGATTATAATATTTTGGTTTCACATGGTATTTAATGGCATGTCTAGCAAAGGACCCAAACTCCCACTACTTCCAGCAGTCTTGGCTTGATTGTCTTGGGCATACCCACTCCCTCATGTTAACTAGTGAGGACAAGCATCAGAAGATGCATCTTACAGATGTGGAACGCAGGGAACCATCCATGTACGGAATGCCTGCAGACCTATCTTAAAGGTTTACAACTGGGCAGCCATATTCCAAAAGTATCCATTGTTTTCCTCACTCAAATTCTGGAAAGGCAGGATCACGTTTTCTAAAACTCCAGATAAAAGAACCTCAACACTATAATCAGTCATTCTAGAACAGAAGTAAAGGAATCCAAGCCAGTTTCTAGAGGTGCACTGGGAGGTGAGAGGAAAGCCCTATTGCACAAGTGGAAATCCTTGCACAGGCTTTCACCGATGGAATTTGTTAAGTGAATATTGCAGCTAAATCTGAAACATTACAGCATCTGTATCAGCCTACCGCAACTCTGTGCCCTCCAGATGCTTGACTACAACTCCCATCAGCCTCACAGGGCTCTGCTTGTTGGGCTGGAGTTCGAGGAAGGATGAATATCCCTACTAATCTATTTCAGATTTCCAGTTCTATAGTCCTTATTTTGACAGCTCATATTGCAAAAGCCGACACTTGTGTTCCATTTCTAGCTCTTCTGCCTCTTTTAGGCACGCTTGACTGTATGCAACAATTCCTATGAAATTAAATGCAGCAATAGAGTTTTTACATCTGAAGTGAAGAGGCGAAAACAGTATGGTGGTATGGGAGATTTTCCCTCAACACAAAAATGCAGAAAACAGAATGCAAAATTAATCTTCCAGCTCCCCCCGCCCTTCTGGAAGGCTAGCTGGTGTCACCTAAAATATGAGTTAACTCAAGTTATTCCTCAACATTGTGTATTCCTACAACATTTAAGTACTTTATACCAAGGTGAGAAGCTGGTGGACTGTACTAGCAAAAAGTAAAAAGTATTCAGAACGGTTCTGCCAGCTGGTGTAGAACTTTCTCATGGAAAGTGCAAGGCAGCATGAAGTTGTATAGTTCAACAGTGCTTTAGTTTTGGCCTGATTATTCCCCTGCTGAATTCAAAATAAATACATAAAACGCTTACAAGGCAATGATCTCAACATCACAGTGAGAATTTACGTTAGGCCAATGCGCAGCACCTCTGAAAATTCTACACTTGGGACCAGCTGGCCCATAATTTTAAACGCATGCTCAGCATTGCTATAGATCTGTGCTGACCATGCCAGTCTTCTGTTCTTTCAATCTTAGGATAATTCAGGAGGGCGACTCAAGATTAACACAATTCATGAGGACTACCCTGCAGCTTCTGCTTTTATGTACTCTTATCAGATGTCGTCTTCTCCTCATGAAAGCAGAACTTAAGACTCAGAACTTGATACCATGGCACCATTTGCATTATAGTAATGTTTTTGATATTATGAGAAGTTCCAACATGACTTAAGGAAAATGACTGGAAAGCCCTACATCGGAAAACAAAACAAAACCCACTTCTGTGAGCACAGAACTCCACTCACCTTTTCTCCCAGAATTACCCTGTCCTAAAGGCCTGTCAGTTACTGAACCTTAAAGAGAAGGAAACACATAATTCTGTTATTTAAGAGATGACATGGGCAAAGCAGTCGCAAATATACAATCTCAAAAAATTCAGCCAAATCCATTGGCACAAATTTGGCCCATTTGCCTTAGATGCCATGCTCTAAAAATAAAAAAATAAAAAATTACAAGCAACTGTCCCAACACATGTGTCCAAATCTTGCTGCTTCTCTAGCCACTTTTGTACTGGCTCAGTCGTTTTGTAGAATCCAGTTTGAAGGATACAAGTTTACTATCTGCAAGATAGTACAGAGGAAGGGGTTCCCCTGAAATATGAGCATTGCAATCTGGTCTGATGACGTTACAGACTGTATGGCCAGAATGAAATGTGTTGATAGGCAGGTGGTAGATACTTCATGGACAGATACAAGAGCTGGTTGATGGGGGCAGTGCCTGGACTGGCGCAGGAGACCACAGATGGCCTTCTGTCAAGATTCCTAAAAAAACACTGCCTAGTAGCTGTATTTTAGTCTCCAAGGTTTTTTGCCAGCAACAGATATTGGTTTGTCAGGCACCTGGCCCCCCCCCCATGGAATCCTATTGTGCCCACCATTTAGGATAGACAGAATGGGGTGGGGGAGAGAGAGAAAGAGAAAAGAAAGGCAAGATGCTTGCGGGAGATAGATGGTCCGGTTTGTAATATATTACAAACGTTTTCTGAAGTCTGGTTTGGCCTAAACCCATTCAGTGTATTTCATCCCTTAAAAAATCCTGTTCTAACCAACTCTTTTGACAAGTATCTATTCTAACATAAAATTTATTTTTCATGGAAAAGAAGCCACTCAGACAGCATCAAGAGGCTATTTAAAAATATATTTGGTTTGATACCCAAAGAGTTATAAAGCAATGTGTCATTGAATGGAGAATCATATGTTTACAGGTGCCCAAGCTAGAGCACATGCTGGAAACAATGAATGCCAATTATCATGACCAAAAAACGCGGAGCAAATTCAAACTGTGTTACTCTCTTCTACTCATTTCACCTGATGGTCAAAACCATTTGCAACATATAATGAAGATGAGCTGTGAATGAATGACAGCTTTCAAGCAGCACTGAAGATTGACCTGGCCACAAGATGGAGCAGCTATTAGCAGCTATTATCTCAATTCCCTGAGTGTAGGACTAATTTTGCATTGTATGAATGGGTCCAAGACCTTTGAATTAAAAGCCAAAATGCTTGTCCCTTTCTCTACCTATCTGAGCATCAAAAGCAGCAATCATTTTTTCTCAGCCCTCAGTACCTGAACATACAGGAGTTTTGTTCTGTACAGAAGAACCACTGATGGGTTTGCCGTCTGGAGTGACGCACCAGCAGTATCCGGTATAGGTATGGCACTGCACCTGTTTGGAAAAGAGGAAACTTACTGGTTACAGGGTTCCCAGAATCCACCTGCAACCCGTGCTCATCCAATAACCCAAAGTGAATGTGAATTTTTTGTACAATTAGAGACATTAAGGAACCATTAGAGTTTAAGGAATAAACGTTTTCAAGGAAAATGAGAAAAGTGTTTGTTTTGCACTTTTTAATTTAATGGTTATATCTCCCAGTCTAGACAATATCTATATGCAAACAAAGGAAGAATAACTGGTCCTTAGCAGGAAGGTAGCAACCAAAATCAGACAATTTATATAAAGCCTCTGGCCTACTCAAACAAATTAGAGACAGTTACTGCAAAAATCTGTGGAGCAAGTTTAGCACACATTGGAAGAGAAGGAAAAACAGAGAAGACACATCTTGAAGGTCACAGACCCCAGCTGCAGACCGTCCTCAATCAGCCACAATAGCAGAGAGATGAGCCCAAGAAGCTGCTGCACTGCATATCGGGCAGCACAAACCCTCACAACATGAGCCCTAGCCAGGAGGAGAAAGCAAGAACCAGCACATGCTTCAGATTAGGGTTCTGGGGATAGCTATAAATGACTCTGCTGCTCACTGCCTCTTGCAACTCCGCTCAGCTCTTTTTGGCTCTCTGGCTGGACAGCTCCACTGCTGCATCAAGAACCTTGCTGCAGACCTGCTCCCTAACCTGCTGGATAGCTCCTCAGCTTTGCCAGTAGGGCAGGGAAGTCAAGCCACAGTTACGTATTAGTGGAACAGGGCAAACCCTCCATGAAAGAAACAGTAGAGGAATTCGCACAGTAATATAATCACAAGACCAGATGCAAGACAAATGACTAGCTTTTGTCAAGATCTTAGAGATTAACATAAGTAAGCAATAAAGTTAAACGGAATAAAGTAACACAATCAGTTAAAAAGCTGAAGCAACACAGCTCCTGACTTGCTGGATTTATTTCAGACTACAAGAGGTTTATTGATCCTTTGGCAAAATGCCTGATTGCAGCAGTTCATGAAACCCATATGAATGGGATGTTGCCAAAGATCGGTAGTCATATGAACCTGGCCATATATGGAGTCAGACAATTGGTCCATCTAGCCTGGGGCCCCAATGAGCCCACAAAGGCTTTCTGTAGCCCATGCACAGTCCTCACCCCCTGCCCCAAACGCTGCTGAGAAAAGCATTCTATTGTAACTAATAGAACAGACTGCAGTACTTACCTGAATGCGGGGGGTGTGGTGCCCACAACACTTTCTCTCATTTGCAAGTGGGCTATTGGGCCCAAGAAGGTTGGTGACCCCTGTTCTAATATTGTCCACTAGGACAGGCAGCAGCTCATATCACTTGGTACCTAATCCTATCCTACTGACTGGAAATACTGGGAATTGAACCAAGGACCTTCGACATACACAGCAAGTATTCTGGCACTGAGCTATGGCACTGCCAAAACAATCAAAAACTTAGGGGAAGTGTGATGCATACTCTTAATTGACCAATTTCTTTTTTAAACTGTATTTTTTTTAAAAAAAAAAAAAGCCTAGCAAAAATGACCAATACAATCTACAATAATGTTTGAAGATCAGCTACAGGCAGCCCCTTGCTTGTGCATATAACATATAACTGAAAACCACTGAAAAAGCCTGCTCTCTCATTGTGCATGCTTGTGCACTGTGAATTCTCTTTACCTCTGCAGGATGGAGAAATACTGAAACTTGTGCTGGTGCTAGCTTTTCTCCCTCTCTCATAATAAGCTGAGTGTTGGAAGATTCAGGACAGACAAAAAGTACTTCATACAACAAACAGTTAACCTATGGAATTTGCCACCACATGTGTTGACTATTAACTTGGATGGCTTTAAAAGAGGATTGGGCAAATTAATTGAGGATAAGGCTATTGCTTGCTACTAGCCATGGTGACTATGTTCTTTCTCTGTTGATGGAGGCAGTATGCCTCTGAATCGCTGGTAACTCACAAGTGGGGAAAAGTGTTGTACTCAAGTTCTGCTTGCCACAGGCTGGCCACTGTGGGAACAGAAAGTTGGACCAGAAGGGCCTTCGATTGGATTCAGCAGGCTCTTAGCATTTCTTTGTTTTTCTAAAAGGATATTTACCGAAAGCTGCATCACACTGTCAACTTTCATTGATTGGTTATCTTCATTACAATCCCCATTTAACCTTTTCTGCCTCCCCTCAAATTCCTTTATTTCTCCATATATTCAAAATTGTCAACTATAGTAATACAGCTCAAGCACAACAGTCTTTATTTTTTATAACTAAAACTTACAAGCCTTTTTGAATCACAACCAAATGATCACCACATTAGAGATGAGGGTGGCAGAAAATGTCTTGCTTAAAGTCATCCAGAAAGTCTACAGCTGAACAAAGAATGGAACATGCCAACTGTGGACTGACCATTTCAGTTCTCCAAGTTCCTCATTTTCCCAGTTATAAATTCAGTTCTCCAAATTTTGTGAAGCAATTTGTGGTCATTTTTTAAAAAACCTGATGGAAATTCATCAGCATTTTAGTGAAAATTTCTACTAATAAACACATTTTTGTGCATTTTGATTAATATATGCATTTCTGAAATCAATTTCCCTAAATATAAAACATTTTGTGCCCATTTCCCCATATTATATGAACTTTGGGGCATAACATTTGGTTGGAGAACTGAATCACAAAATTCAGAAAACTGCACATTTCAAAGGATGGCGGTGTTTCAGTTTCCATAGTGGTTTGAGAAGTGTGAATTAAGCAGTTTCTCATTAAAATGCAAGCAACAGCCAAAATCTCCTTCATCCCTAAGCCTAACCCTAGCTCATAGCTCATGATTTTAACCACTATACCACACTCATATTTCATGTTCTTAACTCTTATGCTACACAAGCTTTTGTCTTTTTGTCAAATTTGCTTTTGTCTTTGTCAAATTTAGATAAACACGCAGCTTAAAAGCTCCCAGCTCAAATTGACCAAATAGCAGGAAATATTGCACAACAGAACTGCTCTGTCACCATTTCCCAAATTAATTAGAAATGCTGTTACGACCCTCCCACCCCTACGTCAGACACATCAATTACAGTGTGTGAAATAGAACAAAAGCCAACACTTCAACCAGTGGGCCCTTAAATAAATTCCTGCACCCATAAAAACCATTAGAATATGAAAACATTAAAACTGTAGCCACTGGCAGGCTCCTCTGGGAGAATGGGGCCTTTGTTGAGGTCTGTTCAGTTCCTCACTGAAGATGCCAGAATGAGGTTTCAAAGGACTACATAAACATTTTAACAAGCTGGCAGGATCGTCCATTATAACTTGACAGAGGCAAATCAAGGGCCGATTTGTTTCCACTCCATCTTCTGGCGAAGGGAAAACATAGAATTGTATGTGTATGGAAAATACAGGAACCGGCCAGGATTAATCATATGGCTCAGTATGCTGCCGACAGGAGCCCATGCTATAATGAAGTCTGTGCCTGCCCTTCTTCCCTCGTACTGACTCCTACATCATTTCTCAGAGCTAAAATACAGCAGCTGTTGTCCAGTAACAACTTAGGAAATCAGAGACCATGTTCAAAAAGTTCAGTGGTACAGAAATCTAATACTGGTAGCCTGAACTGCATGGGGAATGTGATGGTTTTGGGGGGGAGGTGTATTCGCTCCAAGGTGTCTGCCAAGCACTGTTCTCAGAGCCAGTGTGGTGTAGTGGTTAAGAGCGGTAGTCAAGTAATCTGGGGAACCGGGTTCGCATCTCCGCTCCTCCACATGCAGCTGCTGGGTGACCTTGGGCCAGTCACACTTCTCTGAAGTCTCTCAGCCCCACTCACCTCACAGAGTGTTTGTTGTGGGGGAGGAAGGGAAAGGAGAATGTTAGCCGCTTTGAGACTCCTTAAAGGGAGTGAAAGGCGGGATATCAAATCCAAACTCCTCCTCCTCTTCTTGTAGCAAACTTCACAGAGTAGGATTGGTGGGGCTGGTAGAACCAGGTATGTGTGTCTGCCTAAGTGTTCCTAGCATGAATGGAGGAGGCAGACTTCCAAAGGTAGAATTACAAGTAGCTAATTCTGTTTAGCTTGCGGTGTAGGCCCAATAGGATTACTCCCTTGTGAGTGCAGCAGAATGTAGAACAGTCATTTTAATTTTAGGGATGTCCTTTAAATACAGAGCTAAAACAGCTGAGACATTTCAGTTTTTCTACAAGCAAAAGCAAAAAAATAAAGGGAAAAAATCATTGCTGTTCCTAAGGCCCACTGACCCCCTTCCAAGTAGGCATTTTGATAAGGAATCACATCAAAGGACAGATAAGAAATGAAAGATAAACATTTCCCCCTGCTCTTTGAATAACAAGAAGGCAGGGGCAATAGGAAAAAAAACATTCATTTTGTACGCGGGAAAACACTTTTCCAAGAGAAAAAAAGAATCCAGTCTTGGGAGGATGCTATCGTTAAGGAATTCTCAGCACAGCCAAGTGAGTTACATGGGCACATGCATGTAAACAAACATACAGTGTCTGAAAATACAGGCATGCTAGAATGTTAAGGTTCTTATTTTTTTAAAAAGGTCACTGAGCAATAGCTTTTCTGACTAGGTAGTGAAAAAGCACAGGTGTCTGAAAATTATTTCCAAATATTGAATATAGATGTTAAATCCGACCCATATATTTTATTATACAGTGGTACCTTGGGTTACAGACGCTTCGGGTTATGCATTTTCAGGTTACGGACCGTGGGAAACCCAGAAGTACCAGAAAGGTTTTCGCCAACTGCACATGCACAGAAGCGCCAAAGTGCATCACGCGCGTGCACAGACACGGCTCTGCAGGTTATCCATTCCATGCATCTTCTCAACAAAAAGAAACAAGAGTCTTGATGAAAATCTTACTTGGGTGAATGATCCATCCTCAGTGCACTCTGGAATGAAGACTGCTTCTTGCGGCTTCTTGGCTTGATCCAGAGCTTGAGCCCTTTCTATTCTGCATTTGCTTTGACCAGCATCTGAAGGGGACAAAATCCACTAGGAATTCAAGTAGTAGCAGGCAATACAAGACATCACCCATTGGTGCTTCCACACATGGGCTATTTAGAAGCAACCAATCATTGTTGCTCTGCTTTAAACTGGAATCAGAATAGCAGCTCTGCTTCAAATGTTCTGGAACCCAAATAACATTTTGCTGCCAAGTGGAGATCCCCCTTAGCTCAGCCCCAATTGTTGGTAGTAGGAACAGAAAGAACTGTCCATTTTAGTTCTGCTTCCAGTTCTTAAATTCAGGTCTCCACATTTTTAAGCCTTTTGTGAATTAAGGAGGAAAAATCCTCATGAACATTCATCAGCATTTTAGTGCAAATTTCTCTTACCATATTTGTATAAGCAGTTTTGACTAATGTACACATTTATAAGCATTTTTGCTAATATTTATGTTTGCTAATAATTTCATTTCTCTGCCGATCAAAATATGTATTTTATCATCTGTTTGGAGAACATCACAAAATTCGAGTAAGCATGAATTTTGAAGGATATTTACATATTTGTTCACATATTCTTTCAGAAAGTGAAAATTAGATAGATTCAGGTTTAAATGCATAAAGAAGCAAATTTATCCTCTACCCCTAGATGGGAGGAATTTTTTAAAATTGAAACCATTATATGGGGGAGGGGGTTAAATACTCCACCCCCGTCACTGAACTCCAAATCATCATTGCCTCCTACACTGCAATTTGGCAGTGAGGGAAGGGCGGGAGAAGAATCTGATGGAGAGGCATTATTACGGGTAAAGGGAAGGGTTAAAGTTGATCCTCCAGAGGACCTTCAGACCATAAAAAAAGAAAATGTCTAGAGCAATCCATATAAGTGGCCAAGCTACTGAACAGTTACACAATTGGTCATCTACATCTGGGGAAATGCATAGCTTTTCCACTGAGGTGAAAAAGAAACAGCTCTAAGGGAGGAAAACAGAATCTGAAAATGGAAAAGCAGGAGGACACCTTGCAGAGGTACCAAAATGGAGTGAATGAAATACAGCCTGTAAAATAAACTCACTCACAGTGCACTTTTATCCCTTCACACTCTATTAATATAACTTTGCTATCTTATTTTATCTTTTAAGCGCCTTGAGGCTCTGTCAGGGGAAAAGGTGGGGAATGAATGAATGAATAAAGAAATGAGTATGCACCATGTGAAGAATACAGTGCAAAGCTGTATATAAATTGTTGAAATAAATAATGCTAGCCATTTCCTCCTCAACAAACTGTTATTTGAAAATACAGATAATCCTAGGAGGTACTTATCTAGTGTAATGCAAGAATCAACTTACAGTTTGAAAAAAAGACAAAAAAACCCCCATACCATTGTCAATAAAGCCACTTTCATTTCCTTACCTTTACATCTGCCTCGATGAACCACACTCAGGCTTGCATCCCTGCATTTTGCTCTCTGATAGTCACACATCGACTCGTATGTCCTGCCATCTGAAGCACAGAGGGGCTTGGTTGGGGACCTGGAGCAGTGGAGGTTACATTGCGGGTCTCTGTCACGATCACTTATTAAAAACTAAAGGTGAAAAATAGGAAGTAAAATATATGTGGTTGGTTTTTTTTAAAAAAAAATGAAGTACTGTGAATTTTAATACATTTTGTTTACTTTTTTCTAGCGTTATTAATGTCTTTGCATATATATCCTCCCTGAAGATATTCTCTCTTGCCTTGTCTGGTTCATTAGCTATGGTCACTGCTGGACAGGGATAGCCTGACCACTGTGTTGATGACTTCTAAACTGGATTTCTGCAATTCACTGTATGTGGGGCTGCCCCTCAGAAGCTCCAGCTGATGCAGAATGTGGCAGCCAGACTGCTGGTAGGGGCTCATGACTGGTGCTATGGGATGCCTCTGTTAAAACAGATGCACCGGCTGCACATCCACTACCAAGCCAGGTTCAAGGCCCTTGTATTAACATACCAAGCCCTGAACTACTTAGGCCCAGGACACCTTAGGGACCACCTGAATCCTTATATCCCAACTCAATCATAGAGATCATTTCAGGAATGTCATTGGCTGTCCCTCAAGTTTGTGAAGCCCATTTGATATCAACATGAAACAGAGCCTTTATTGTTGTTGACCAAATGCCTTCCCATTCAATCTTTAAAAACCTGCTGAAACGTCTTCTATTCCACCAGGCTTATGCAGGCCATTAAAAATACACCTTTCCATGATAGTTAGTTGATGACCTCTTATTTTGTTTTATTGTCATTCGTTTGTGGGTGTGTATAACTGCTTTCATTTTTTATGGTATATAAATACTTTTATAAAGAAATAAAATAAACAATGGATCCAGATAACTGTTGGCCTAGAAGAGCACTGCAGTATCCACTAATGCAAGCTTTCTGCGCACTTACAAAGACACAGTTCAAAAGGTGAAAGTCTCAACATTTCCTTCAGTTTACCTTATCACTTTCCCCCAAGGATCCAACCAAATTTACGTCAGAACCGTCCCAAGAGACCAGCATGCAGATAGTGGCATGCACCACAAGGAAAAGTCAGAGTCACTGCTGTAATCGCCGTTCTTACAATTGATGCAACAGTTGTGTAAACCTTTATGTATTTCTTTATTGTTACATTTATAGCCCCCTTTTCCTGAAAGTTGCTCAAGATGACATATGTGATTTCCCCACTCTTTATCTTCACAACAACTCTGAGGTGGGTTAGGCAAACAGAAGGTGTCTAGAAAAAGGTCCCCCAGCAATCTTCAAGACCAAATAGATCCGGCACAAGGTATTCCAGACCCTAGTTTGAACACTCCAATCACTACACCACATAGGCTCTCTTTCAAAAGTGAAGAGAACAGGTATATAAATCTGTTAGATGTTTTCCAAGTCCAAAGCTGCTAAAAACACACAAAGTTCCAGGCTTGCTGGCCTGGCCAAAGCAGGCATTTCTGAAGTGTGCATCTCTGCACAGTTACTTCATTTTCAAAACCAAAATCCTAAGCTCTACAGATTTAAAATCAAATTATTCTCTATGCCAACTCACTCTTGTGGAGGAAGCCTATACAAACAAGAGCTGACAGAAGACACATGAATTCTACACTTCATGCAATGTAGGCCATGGTTTCGCATTTGTTCCCCTGCCCCTTTTAATCTACGATTTTGCCTCTTGCCTAAACAAACACATTACACAAATTTCCAGGGTTTGGGGATTTTATGTTCTTTTTTGCAGTGTGTTGGTGATGGTGCAGATGTTAAATAAAAATCTGTATAAAATAGCCTATCCTGCTTTTTTTTGCCAGTGCTTTTTTGCAATAGTACTCACCAGTACATAGTACCATCACCTCTTTTCTTGCTGCCCATGGCAGCCATTTTGTGCTGGTGCCCACTGCATTTTTATCAAGGTATGAGTATCAGCGCCTCATATTTTTTTTACAAAAAAAAGAGCACTGCATACCACATTTTGAAAAGATGAGGAAGGGTCATAGCTATGTAGGTATTTTTGCAGCAGCATTTTAAAGCAGTACATGTATTTAAGGTTGGATAAAGAGTTTCTCCTTTGCCTAGGTGGGGGGGGGGTGTCAAATCATGGGTCCACATAAAATAAGCATCCTGTCTCAAACAGGCAGCCAGTTCTGAATGTGTTTAACAGCAGAATATATTTATATATCACAGTCTGTCAATTGCGGCTCATTTTCTTGAGCTACCTGTTCTGCATGTAAATCACTACTTTTAAATGGCACAGTTGCAGGTTTTGATTGTAATCTCTGGAGGTCCAATATCAAGTGTACAGAGAAAGCAAGTGCTTGTGATACTTTATGTAACCCCCACCCCCTACTACTAACACTACTACTATTTCAGGACTGGCCAATTATAGGTAATAGAAAAGTGGATTCTGTGGGGGGGGGGGATACAAGCAGGTAAAGGGCAGTGTTGAATACTGTGGGTTTACGCTCTGTACCTAAGTTTCAGGATTCAACTATCTTTTGAATCCTGCTATAATACAGCATCTGAGCCTACAACAGGATTTTGCAGGAGCCTCTCTCCTCTAAATGCACAAATTCTTGGGTGACTGCTAGAGGAAGCCTTTCTGAAGTATTCAAAAGAGGACTTAAACCCTTTACTTTTGAACATGCATTTACACAGGTGCACGTTTATAGCTGCTTCCCGGACTAACTCCAGCCTCCTCTGACCTGGGAAGGCAGCAGAAGTGAGATAAGAGAGGTCAGAAGATAGCTAAATTTGCCAAGCAAGAGCATCTGCTCTTTCTCTCCACACCTCAGCACCACCGCTGACAAAAACAACAAACACTGATTAAAGAACTTTTTATGTCTGTGAGAAAAAACAGGTTTCTTGCAGCTGCTCAGGAGCTGGAAGCACTTTTAGGATTTTGCTTGGGAAGGGTCTGTCCAGACAAAGAAAAGGAAAAAAGGTTTGGTGGTCACTCACTTAGGGCTCTCATCTGTGCACAATGCACATCATAACCTACAACTGAGCAGTTTGGGAAAGCCTTTGTGAAGCTGCAATCAGCACCCAAAGAACTTCCCTGCAGAAGAAAGAACAAATTTGGACTGATTATCATCATTCAACCAAGGAAGAGGAAGTGAGAGATAGATAACAAAGGAGCTGGGGCAGGAGAGATGCCCTCACAGCCAAACGATACTATCATCTGTGTGTATGACATGAAAAGCATGGCATCTATTCTTTTTCTTTGCTGCACAAGTTATCTTAGTATCTTTTTTCCAATCTACAAATGGAGAACTGAGACCTCATTTGCAAAGCGACCAGATGCCAAAATGTGAAGCAAACTTATATCAAAGATAGATGTATCAAAGCACACCATCTTGCTTTATTGTCACAGTCATCCTTTACAGCTGTAACTTAATCCATCATTAGCATTCATGTGTGTTTTCCTCAAGTCCTCCTAAGGCGGCATCATGACTACTTCGCTCAGTCAATTTATACACAAACAAAAATACTAATGCATTGCTTCTAAACTAAGTAAACAATGCAGATCTCCACAAACTACAGACTGTCTAAATATCAAAATGTTGCAGGTACCGTGGATTAACACAACATCAGGCTAATCCATATAAACAAAGCCGTACAGTGGCACCTCTGTTTACGAACGTAATCCATTCCGGAAGTCCGTTCTTAAACTGAAATCATTCTTAAACCAAGGCACGCTTTCCCTAATGAGGCCTCCCACCGCCGGTACCCTTCCACCGTTTGGCTTCCGTTCTCAGACCAAGGTAAAGTTTGCAAACCGGGACACTACTTCTGGTTTTGCAGAGTTCGTAAACAGAATAGTTCATAAACAGGGCTGTTCTTAAACTGAGGTACCACAGTATAGGGTTGTATCCAACAGCAGTCATAGTCAAAACAGACTGGCTGAAATTAATGGTCTTGGCTAACTTAGGTTCATTGATTTCAATGGGTCTCCTCAGGGTAGAATTTAGTCGGCTACAACCCATAAGCATTTTGACATTTCCCCCTTCAAATTCTAGGGTGCCAACTTTTCCTTATGGCTTCATCTTAAAGGTACTGCCAAGTAGTAATATTAATGGGTCAATGTTGCTTTTTTCTGTTTGATTTGCCCAGGAATCAAGCCAATTCTAGCATTGTTTCCTGGTAGATCAAAGACAAGCAGAGTTAGCATGATGATCACCGCATCACAAACACAACTAAGGCAGCACCAAGCCCCTTAACTATGCATATTATTCCATATGAGAGTTATTTTACACACAGAGACAATAATTTAGTGTGTCTGCTGATGCTTAATGAACTTGCTATTTAGCAACTGTTTTGCTTGTTTGCATGACCTGTTAAAATGTTGTCAGAAGCACCAATACATAATGAACAATTCACAATTCTAGTCCAAAACTAAAATTTTATTATGTCCTTCAAGTTTGCAGAGAGTAAATATGTGGATGTAGGTACACATGGTGCTTTAGGATGCTGCAGGGACAGGATCACTGAAACTCACTGGTTGCACAGCAGTATGTGTTGATGAAATTCACTCTGCCCAATATCACATCTCCATCTGTTGACTTAGGAGTGACTGGTTCTTAATGCTACACTTATTGCTTTAATCCATCACCTGTCTCCTAGTGGAGATAAATGCTCTGACCTGGAGATAATTTCCTATAAATACACAGCATTTAAGAAATGTACCAAGAAATATTTGCAGCCTAGAAATGAAATAAATCAAGTCTTGAATTTAGGGTAGGAGGCACAACATTTGGGTGATATAAGCTGAGCTCTTCCAATTTGCCAAGTGGTAAAATCCTCACCTTATGCTGTATGTTTCTCCTCCTCCCATAATTGGTTCCTCCCTTATAAGGAAACACTAAGATACTGATGTCAGGGCAGAAAGTAAATTGTACAACACATTACAGGGGAAGAAAGGGTAAATAAAAAGACATCTTGTGCTAAGAGAGTATCTCTGCACTTAGCAGTGGTTTTTCCATTTAACCTTCCAGCATATATTTTGAATTTCAGGATAAAGCCATTACAGCTTTCCTTGTAACAATAACCAGAGGCAACTGTAATTTAACACTAATGCAACTGGTATTTTAAACCCTCACCCCACAATGGCTTGCAACCCTGTTTCAACTGACTAGTAGACCAGGATTATTTTATGCCTCTATTCTAGCAGTTGTTAAGGAATGTGTAAAGGTTGTAACCATCTGGGGCTTTTAAAGTTATAAGCATATAGCTCAGTCGGTAGAGCACAAGACTCTTAATCTCAGGGTTGTCGGTTTGAGTCCCACGTTGGGCAAAAAGAATCCTGCATTGCAGGGGGTTGGACTAGATTACCCTAGGGATCCCATCCAACTCTTCGATTCTATGATTATAAGGTGAGTAATAGGAGGCATATAGAGGGCCATTCAATGAATCTGAATGTTTGAAGATCCAAGGCAAATAAAAAGTACTACAGTAAGCCAGTAACTTATGCACATTTAACTTGTGAACATTCAACTTTACGTGCGGGGGGGGGGATAGAAAGGGGGCAAGGTTCTGGGGAAAATGACCTTGGCAATCCTACCTGCCATTGAATCCAATGTACAGTGGTACCTCGGGTTAAGTACTTAATTCGTTCTGGAGGTCTGTTCTTAACCTGAGGTACCGCTTTAGCTAATGGGGCCTCCCGCCGCTGCCGCACAATTTCTGTTCTCATCCTGAAGCAAAGTTCTTAACCCGAGGTAGTATTTCTGGGTTAGCGGAGTCTGTAACAAAGCGTCTGTAACCTGAAGCGTCTGTAACCTGAGGTACCACTGTATTTTGACTATACACAATTTTGGCTTTAAGTGCAATCCCCTGAACATAACCTCCATGCAAACTGCCGATTTACTGCATTTCTTCACGCAGCACACTGTAAACTATAGAATTCACTCTCATAAGAGGCAGTGATGGTGACCGACTGATTTTAAAAAGAGGATTGGACAAACTCATGGAGGGCAAAGCTATCCTTGGCTACAAGCCACAATGGCTAGATCAATTGCTGGGAGTTGCAAGTGTGGAGAAGACTGTGGTGCCCCGGTCCTGCTTGTGGGCTCCCCATGCACATCTGGTTGGCCACTGAGAACAGGATGCTGGACTAGATAGGCCATTGTCCTGATCCAGCAGGACTGTTCTTATGTTCTTATTACAAGAGCATATTCATTTTACTGGACAACTTATTATACACCTTGTTCCTGCTGCATGAAATTGTTCCCTTTTTTAAAGTCTCCATTTATTATAATTGAACAGAAGTATTTCAAATCTGTGTGAGAATCCAAGTGCTTAATGAGCTCAGCTTTTAGACAGTCTCACTCTTCATGAAGTTGGTTTTTCTTGTGCTAGTTCTTCTTGCAGATCCTTGAGGACTCTCGCTTTGGAGCAGGTTCCTATAAGCTTCCTCCAGCATAAATGACTAAAGGGAGTTATCTTGTATTTCAGTGCAGCTATATTCTGTCCAAGTGTCTATTTTGTGCAGCTCCTGCTTTGGGATGCATCCAGTGTAGTCTGGGGGGTCAGAGTGCTGAGACTCAGAGAAGAGCAAACAGGCTTTACCTGAACTCCTGGTGCAAAAGGACTTTGCAATAGCAATGTATAAGATCAGTTTCAATTTGCACAACTCAAGAGACCCCATGATGTCCTCTGCCAGTTAGAGAAATGTTTTGAAATACTCCAATGGTTTGCTCACTGAACTGCACCCACGCTAATCACAGCCTATCCAAACTCACAGTAAAGGTAACAGCGCTGCACATGTTTTACATTTTACATGGGAGACCACCAACAGAATATTTATTGTTTTGTGGAGGAGACAAAAATTGAGTTTGACTGCTTGTGGTCACTGAAGTCCTTGAGTACTTTCTGGGGGAAAGCAGGGGGGAAAGTCCATGTTGTGCCCTACCCTTAGGACTCAAGGCACATGGCAATTCTATACAATATGAAGGCACCCAGTTTCCTATCTGGAGATTCACAATTTAAATTCAGGCAAGAGAGGAGGGGCAGGAAAGGGGACAAACACACATGGCCCACTGTGACTCTTTCTGGCAGTAAGCTGTTTGACATTGGAACCGACTCCCATGAGATGTGGTGGAATTTCCTTCCTTGGATGTTTTTCAGCAGATGTTGGATGACCATCATGTATATTTTAGTTGAGATTCCTGCATTTCAGGGTTCGGATTAGATGATCTTGACAGCAGCTTTCTATTATCAACTGTCACATTTATAAGGCTTTGATTGAAGCAAAGCCACAAGACGACCCAGCTGAGTTTTGTGGCTCATCTGTTGCTTGTTGTATTTAAAAGCCTCTCATAGGCTGTCCTTCAGTTTTTGTTGATTAGGTCTATGGACCCTGAGCATGAAGAAATGTGTGTCTGTGCATAGTCAAAACATTTCCTCACAAATGAGATAAAGAAGCTTGTTGAGATTATATTGGGAACATTTTTTTCATCAGCACAACCCGATTCTCAGGTCTCCTAGTTTTTTCCCAGATGGAGAAAGTACATACAGGTCCTTTCTGTTTCTCAAACATAAGCAACCAGAATAAATTTGGGAATTGTTGCTCTATGCAAGGTAATTCAGTGTACACAAACTGGTGGGCATGGGAAGGCTCATTTTGGTATGGCTTATGTGTTCATTCTGTCAGGCCACACGTGCTTTGCATTTTTGTTGACACTATATGTAAACTTCTGCTTAGAAAGGGATTAACATTAATTCTGTGAACAGAGTATTTACGCAAGGGTCTCCAGGACACATTTTGATATGTGCCAGACAGAAGACACATGTACTCCTAAATACAAACTGCATCTTAAGATACAGTCTGATGGATTCTCACATCTTTTGTTTGGGTATTATTCATATAGAGGCAACATTATATTGCAATGGGAAGAAGCCAGCTTCCTTTTTGAGAGACACCACAAGTATCTTTGGCACTCTTAATTAAGGAAACTAAGCCCTAGAGCCCTATCCCTGAACTTCTCACCACTCAACGAATGAACAGTGCTTTAACAGGAGAATTCGTATGTTTTTCAGGGCACAACACTCTCAGGCATTAAATATTTTTTAATTTGCTTATACATAATCTATGTTGGGCCCTTCCAAACACTTAAATTCTCATACAAACCTCTTAGCAGATTATCTGCAATAATTCTGATCCATACAGCATCTCTTCCACATAAGTGATGTTGCAGGGCTGGGCACAATCTTATTTACTGGTTGCTTGTGGACTTGTTATTTGCAGGGAGTTGGGCTTTAAGAAAACACTTTGGAACTTGGAAGATGTTAAAGAGCTGCGTATCATGATTCTAGAAACATGAACATTTGTTTTTGGTTTTGTACAATAAGGCCTGCAGGGAAGGAAGAGTAAGAAACTATTTACAAGCTACTTGAACACTAGTTGCATATGCCAATACATCCTAAAGTGTAGAGTTGTCACCCATGCTGGGTAATTTCTTGAGGTTGCAAAGTCAGAATCTAAAACCCACAAGCACACAGTTTAAATGTATTGCAAGCAATGGAGGCTGTATCCAGTGTTGGTAATACTCAGAACAGACCCACTGAAATTAATGCTCATGACTACCTCAAAAGCATTAATGTAAATGGGTCTACTCTGAGTTGGACCCAACCCTGAAGCAGCAACAGAATTCCAACACAAGAAATGAGAAGGAAGACTTTAGTCATCACTTCACCGCAGGAAAGGAATTTATTATGACTAACTGGCCAAGATAGTATTTAGTACTGAAACCATGAACTGCTCACATATTTAGGTATACTAGTCAATACACCACATCCAATGGAAGAACAATCACACTGAGCACATACTTTCATAAGCTATTTATAAACCTAACGAAAGTTTTAAAATTAGGATGTGCAGGCAAATATTATCTTGTGCTTTTCTCCTGAAAAGGGTTAAAACATCCCTACAGCATGAATTCAGCACTGCAGTAAGAACAGTATTTTCCTACCTGTCCCACCCAATAAAATATATTAGGCTCCTGGTAAGGAATTGGGGGGGGGGGAGAGAGAGAGAAAGAAAGACACAAGAGAACACAGGGCAATGTGAAAGGTATTACCAACCAGCATTTATACCAACCCCAATCCCACTCTTTGGCCTATCTCATACTTCCATCTCATGCTCAGATTACCTTTAAAAGCTTTCACTTATACTGTGGGAAAATACAAACAAGAAGGGCCTGATGGAAAGTATGGAAGAATTCTCCTACATATAAATGAATAGACTGATACTGTAGGTAAGTTAATCTACAGTTGGCAGCCAAGCTGACAAGGTAGGTGGGTGGGAGAAAGGGGGGGTTAATTCAAGTGTGATTAGTTATGTTTTCATCTTTTTATTGCTGACACACAGCCAGAAGTTTCTTTTATTCTTCTCTCCAGGAACTGTTAATCTTTCAAACATATACGGGACAGAAAACCCAGATGTTCCACTATCTCTACCCAATTTAGCAACATATATTTATTATCTAGTAGATTCCACATTCCAGATGGCACAAAAAGGTTGTGTTCCCTTTGAAACAGCTCACTATGTTATGAAACACTATTGTTTAAGTATTTTTTAAAAATAAAAAGGCAGTATAGTCAGGGATGAGAGTTTATTTATACAAATATATATTTGCTTTTGTAAAATGGATCAGTTACTCTTCCACAGAAGGGGCTGCAGAAAATTCTTGGAAAAGGTTCTATTTTCTAGTCAGTTTCAGTATTGTGATACTTTTGAAAAACCCAAGGTGCATCATACATTTCAAACACATTGAACGCACATCAAGAGCATAAGATTTTCCCCAAAGAATCCTAGGACGATAGTCTTTCTCACATAGCTACAATTCCCAGCCACCTTACCAAACCACAGTTCTCATGGTTCTTTGGGGGAAGACGTGCACTTTAGATGTGTGCTGGATATACAGTGGTGCCTCGCAAGACGAAATTAATCTGTTCCGCGAGTCTCTTCGTCTTGCGGTTTTTTCGTCTTGCGAAGCACGGCTATTAGCGGCTTAGTGGCTTAGCGGCTATTAACGGCTTAGCGGCTTTAAGAAAAAGGAAACAAACTCGCAAGAACTCGCAAGACATTTCGTCTTGCGAAGCAAGCCCATAGGGAAATTCGTCTTGCGGAACGACTCAAAAAACGCAAAACCCTTTCGTCTAGCGAGTTTTTTGTCTTGCGAGGCATTCGTATTGCGGGGTACCACTGTACTTTAAATGGATGGGGCTCTTTTCACTATTACAGTGGTACCTCATTTTGAGTCCGCCCCGTTTAGGGTCCATTTCGTCCAACGTCCACGGCAAACCCAGAAGTACCAGAATGGGTTACTTCCGGGTTTGCCGCTCATGCATGTGCAGAAGCGCTAAATCGCACTTCACACATGCGCGGAGAGGCGCTTTGCTGAGCGTCCCTTTCGTCGAGCATCCAGGACTCCGGAACGGATCTCAGACGGCTGTAGATGGCAGTTTCTTGAAACCATATAATAAACTAGTTATCCAGCCTGAAAGTTTAGCCTATAAGGTTATTTTCTCATAGGGAACAAACTTGTGAAGCTTCACAGGGAACGAGGAACGCATAGCCATTTAGCATGGTTTAAGAACAGCTTAGTTTATGAACAACTTGGATTAAGAACACTGCAAACCCCGAAGTAGGTGTTTTGGTTTGTGAACTTTGCCTTGGAATAAGAACATATTCCGCTTCCTGTTAAGTGTGTTCCATTTGTAAATTGAGTCCCCTGCTGCTATGGGAAAGCACACCTTGGTTTAAGAACGCTTTGGTTTAAGAACGGACTTCCAAAACAGATTAAGTTTGTAAACTAAGATACCACTGTACAAGGTGCATAATATGTATTGTGTTGGGCATTCTTCTCTAGCATCTTGTGGTGCCTGGTAAATCCTCCAGGCAAGTTTCAGGCATCAACACATCTGAATTGTGGAGCTGTCCTGTTTTCAGCATCTTCTCCATAAATACATGCATTTTTAAAGGGAGCGCTATTACCTAGCCTAATATGCTAGGGAAAGTAACTACTGCTAGAATCAATCTATGGAATGAGAGGGGAGGCAGACTTGATCTAAATCCTTTCAGTGTTTTTTGACATCTTGATAACATACGCAGAGAATAAAATAGCCTCTTTAAAAAGAAATGACACTAATTTTTTCATTTGATCAGGAGAGGAATCTTCTTATTACAATAACCATCTGCCTCCATCAACTAGGCAGTTTTAACACCCAGGGATAAAGCACTGTAAGATCTGTAGGATTCAGGGGCAGGACAATGCCATCATTTCCAATTAAACAAAATGAATTCTGTGGATTCAGATTTCCAGTAACTTTTTGCTACTCTGCATTCTCTAATTTTGGGGAAAATCAAGACTCTGATCAAGCTACAGCACTGATTTCACATGCTTGCTACTTCCCCCAAACAAGTGGAAGTAATTCCTGAAGAGGATATTATTTAGCAAGCCAGAGCTTTACATCTCCCCCCTTACTGCAGATCTCATAATAGGATTAGAGAAAACTGAGTAATATGGCTTAGCCACTATAAAGCCCTGCAATGAATTATTCAAAAAATGTTTTGTTATGCAGATGGCAGCGTAAAGCACAGCATATTTATACTAGTGACAGCTTTATTGGCAGAGCCTAATGGTCAGGGGAAAGTGTATCAGATAGGATAACCCCCTTTGACTTTCAACATGCTAACAAACGAGCAGGCAAAAATAAAAGCCCCATACTTTTCAAACAAATCACTTGGGAAGGGGGAGGAGACGGGATTTACGAGTTAAACATCCATTAAATCCACAGTTTTACACTGAAGAGGAAACAAGTAAAGAGTTTTAAAGGGCATAGATCTTCCACAACAAAGATAGGGGACGTAAGGTTCGCTGCAAACCAGGAAGAAAAAGAAGCTTTAACTCAAGCACCATTTGAAATTAAAAGTTTGTTGAACCCATGTAGCAAGAAAGTGGCAAATCAGCAGCTGCTTTTTATTGGGCTTAGGGGTCTCTTGAAATAGCTTCTATTCCTCAAAAAGATACTGTGCAGGGAGCAATTAGAGAGGCTTGTAAAGTCAAGTATATAAAAATGGTCTACGAGGATTTAGTTTGATAGACAAGCGTATGTAGTTTATACGGGCTGGCATCAGGATTAGTGTGCTTCGCTTTTCAGCTCAACTGTTCCTAATTAAAGCACTCAGATACCACAACACTGGAGCTCATGTGAATACTTTCCCAAAGAGATGCCACCATCATACCGAGTACCATGGCTTGGGGATAGAAGGGCTTTAGGTATACGCTGGAACCTTAGGTTAAAACCATGCACAGAGCAGAGACCCTGCTTTTCTGCTTTTCTGCTGCCCTTTGAATTCTTGACTTCGAAGATTTGTGACACGCAGTGGAACATTTTACCACATTTTAGCTGTTTTTGTGCTACACATCTGCTCATAAAAGGAGCTAGAAAAGGTATGACAGAAGGATGCATTTTTATTCCTCTATACTGCTTAATAGTAGGGTGCTCTTAAAACATTTTTACAGTCTAATACTAAGAGATAGTTCACCAGCAAGCTGGAGAAGAGGGTTCTTCTCACCTGCTCCTCAGTAGCAGCTTCTACTCCATAAAACTTCCAGTCTTGAACAGGGCATTAGATTTAGTGCATAAAATATATAAGTACACATACCTGACTTTCCAGCTGGAGAGGTACTGTGTAAGGACACTTTTTAGTGCTTTCCTCAGATCTACCCCCACAATATAGGAGGAGGAGGGAAATGCCTGGCTAATATAGGCTGTTTTATCATTGTTATTTGAAGTCAGCCTATTATCATTAATGGAGCTTTTTCCTCAGGTAAGTGCATATAGGACTTCAGCCATAAATGGTTAGAATCCAGAGTTACTCTGCATCAGTCTGAGGTGTGCTATTAATTTTAAAACATCAAAGAAAGCAACTGGTTCTCTCACAAAATATTTTTGGAAATTGTAAAATATTCCCTTTTTGCAGATGATTAAAACACAGTTCTCAACCCTTGTAACCTGGACTTGATGCAACATCAGTGTTCTTATGGGGCATTTAACTCGAGGGCAAACAGATTCATTTACTCCCCCTTTGAGACATAAAAAAGGGAAAGTCCTAAAGCTATGTTTGGATAGCAAGGCAATTTTGTTCAATGCAAAATTAACAAGAGAATGCTAAATTACTCCCTGACCATATGTTCGCCGCACTGCAGTTTTAGCCCTTCATGTTGCGCCTGGGCTTTTGATCCTGGGGATCAAACCACAACAGTTAAAAACAAGGCTTAAGAACCCAAGCAGGCCCCACCCCACCCCTAGAGGAGTCTGTCTCCCACTTGCCCCAGGAAACAGCTCCCCAGAATGGCTGAGCTCCATCTCCAACAACGTGGGGTCAGGAAAGGCACACTGAACCAGTAAGTTGGTGGTGACGGGGTTTTTGTGTGTGTTTTTTTAATACATTTTCCTCAGGCTGTCTTTCAAGAGCCAGTTATAGGTATGAAAGGGAAAAGCTTGCTTTAAAGGAAAAACTTTTTTCCAGCTTCAGTCAAGCCGTTTAGAAGCAACCAGCAAGCCTTATCGAGAAGGAATCTAAACCAGGCGAGGCG
Source organism: Podarcis pityusensis (assembly GCF_964106645.2). Classification (NCBI taxonomy): domain Eukaryota; kingdom Metazoa; phylum Chordata; class Lepidosauria; order Squamata; family Lacertidae; genus Podarcis; species Podarcis pityusensis. The sequence goes on from NC_138028.1 coordinate 47,538,495, forward strand.
AGGCGCAAACTTTAACGCCCCCTCCTCTTCCTCCCACCAGAAACGGCGAGGCAAGCAAGCGAGTTCCACTCACCCGGGGCCCCGTCGCGCGGTGGGCAGAAACCAGAGGCACCACAGCCAGCAGCAGCGCCAACAGCAAGCGAGGAGCCCCGGAGCCCCAGCGTCGAGCAGGCATCGTCAGGGGTGGGAAGGAGGAGGAGGAGGAGAAGGGGAGAAAACGCAGCCACAAGACTTCCCCCTTTCGTCGCTGGTGGCTGAAGGTGTTGGCTTTGGGGTGGCTTCTTCAGCTTGCTGCTTTCCTCCGCTTTGGAAGCCGAGAGAGTCGAGCGAATTCTCCCGCCTTCTCTTCCCCACAGCGAGCGCGTTGTGCCCCCTCCAGCTGCAACAGGTTAAATGCCATTCGGAGGAAGGATTCCTATTATAAAGCGCGCGGCTGGGGCGGGGCCAGGCGAGGCCGGGCCGCTTGACGGACAGCTTCCCTGCGCGGGCAAAAGCGTGAGAAGACATATCCCCACATACATGTGCTTTATCTGTCTGTCTGCCTGTCTCTCTTTCGCTACTGCTGGTTTGGGCCAATCTTTTGAATGTTTTTACATCCCTGCTCTTAACTGGTTTCTTCTCATCGAGAGTTTTAATGTTTTGGGTTCTGTTTTTAGAAACGGCTTCGAGGTTTTCTTTCCAGTCAAGCGGTATATAAATGGCGTGAAATGAAAATTATAAAGAGCAGCGCACAGCCTTCACACTTTTCCTCTGTGCTTGTTTTGCAGCTGAAATCGGCCCATTTGTGCACTTTCTCTCTCACACACAGCTCTGCCCCGAAGATGAACCACAAAGGACAAAGAATAATAGAATGGACATTTTGTAGAGATATAAAAGTTCCACCCCAAGAAGGAATCAGAAGTTTGATTGAAGGTATGATACAGTCACAGGTTTTTTCCCCCCAGTGGGCTGGCCAATCCAAAACATTTTCTACCCAGAAGTAATACTTCAGTAATAAATAAGGTTGAACTTTTTAAAATTCCAAATAAAATAATTTAATTTTGGAGAGAACAATTGGACTAGCATCAGAAGCAACCTGCTAAAGGTTCGCACAGTCCCATCTTTCAAGCTAGGTGGTCCCTATGCCAATAGCAGTTGATGTGTATAAAAATGAAGAAACTGAGGCTTTGGCTCACCAAAAATGGTTGACATCTTGAGCACACACACCCTCCCCCCCCAAAAAAAAAACCAGGGCTGCCAGCTGAAGACATTTTGGCGCCAGCAGCAGACCCCAACATGGCTGCTCTACTCCCCACCGGGGAAATGCTACATCGGGAGCAAGGGAAGAAGGAGGTTTGACATTGGAATCTGTTGCCCAGGTGGATCCTGCTACCTGAGACAGTCACCTCACGGATGATTGTGGAATGCACATCTCCAGCTTTGCATGAAAAGTGGACATTGCTACCTTTCCAATAATAATAATAATAATAAATTTTTATTTATACCCCGCCCTCCCCGGCCAGAGCCGGGCTCAGGGCAGCTAACATCAAAAAAAAATTCAATAAAACGAAGAAAACAAACAAAAAAAAAAACCCAATTTATTAAAATACATGTTAAAATACAATTTAAGATGAAGCCTCATTTTAATAGTAGCCCATAAATCAAAACCATAAAGGGAGGGAAACATAAGAATCGGACTGAGTCCTAACCGAAGGCCAGGCGGAACAGCTCTGTCTTGCAGGCCCTGCAGAAAGATGTCAAGTCCCACAGGGCCCTAGTCTCTTGTGACAGAGCATTACACCAAGTCGGGGCCAGTACTGAAAAGGCCCTGGCCTTAGTTGAGACCAATCTAACCACCATGTGGATTGGGACCTCCAGTGTTGTTATTTGTGGACCTTAAGGTCCTCCGTGGGACATACCAGGAGAGGCGGTCCCATAGGTACGAGAGTCCTAGGCTGCACAGGGCTTTAAAGGTCAAAACCAGCACCTTAAACCTGACCCTGTACTCCACCAGGAGCCAGTGTCGCTGGTAAAGCACTGGATGAATGTGATACTGTGGCAAGGACCCCGTAAGGAGCCTTGCCGCGGCATTCTGCACCCACTGGAGTTTCTGGGTCAGCTTCAAGGGCAGCCCTGCGTAGAGTGAGTTACAATAATCAAGCCTGGAGGTGACTGTCACATGGATCACTGTGGCCAGATCAGGGCGAGAAAGGTAACTACTATGTAGTTTCATATGCTAGTGTGATTGGTCCGTCAAAGTAGAAATTATTATGCATAAATGTCAAAGCTTACGGGTATTTTTTCTACTACCTTTACTGGGCCAAAAGCTGCAGGGAGTTCAATGGGATTTATTCTGAAGCGCATGGGTATAGGCAGTGCTTTTTTTGGGGGGGGGAGGATGAAGGGGTATGCATACCCCTAAACATTTTGTGAATCTAAGTTTGGCCTCATTGGAGGGTAGAATTTCAATATGAGTAGGAAAATGAGAGTACCCCTAAGCATTTTTAAAAGAAAAAAAAGCACTGGGTATAGATGTAATAGTTCTAAGTTTGGATGGGAAGTTAAGAACCTCACACATCATCTATGGCAGAAGGAGAAGGGGCAGAAAACCCAAGCATTGTGGCTGAAGGAAAGGGGCAGTAAAAACAACTGGAGTTCATGTAGGAGCCTAAAGGGAAAGAAAGATGGGGGTTGACAAGAGTCCTAGGAGAAAGACTTCACCCTGGGAGAATTGGGTTGTTAAGGCTAGAAGGTTTCTCTGCTTTTAGGAGTTGCACTGAAGCATTTTTCATCAATGCAGCATTGGAACTTGGTGGTCCCTAAGGAGACAGGGGAAAGAACCAGGGTACTAAAATGCTGGATTTCGCATCTTGATTTGAACTAGCCAGGCAAATCTGTCTGTAGTGTTGTTATCATCATCATCATCATCATCATCATCATCATTTGCAAATGCTTCCAAGTGATTTATAGCAACAACACAGTGAGGCAATAATTAAGAAGGGTGCTGTTGAGCTTTATGTGACTGTTCAAGAAAAAATAAGTAATTTTAGTTGGAAAATGCTAAGGAAAGCAGGACAGAGGGATTCTCTAAATCTCAGTTATCAGGGGTCACTACAGAGTTTATAAATTATGGGTGCATCTCACAAGGGAAACCTGCAATAAAGCCAGGCAGAAGCACTGTTCATGGTGTCTGGTCAAGCAGGTGTCTGGTCAAGATACTAGCAACCAATACCATTTGTTTTGTGTTTCCCCCCTCCTCATTTTAGCTTCTTCTTACCATGGGTGGTATTCAGCTAAGTTTTACTCAGAGTAGATAATTATTGCCTGGGACAGAATGCATCATGACCAGGGTTAGAATGGTCAACACAAGAAAGACATAAATTCCTTGAAAATTAAGTGGGATACAAACAGTGTTAATTGTAGCAGCATTTAACCATTTATTAGGTTCGGCACACACAAATTCTGTAGTGATGTCTGTGCTTAAAATGTACACATTTACTCCATTACTAGAATTAAAAGGAGCAGATAAAGGAAAAAGTATATGAGCTAATAATGTGTGGTAGCAAGTTGTGCTAACTAAAGTCACTTTTGCAACTGATGCTGAGCAGGGAGCAGAAGTTGAAGAGAAAAGTGAAAAACGATCACTAGATTTTGCAGATTATTTGAAGAACTGGCCCTTCTACTTCCCCCTTAAGCATTTGCACCATTGCTTTTTTCAATGGCCTTTTCTTACAGTTGAAATTCACTGAGTAGATAGGCAAGATTTTTCACCCAAAGCATCACTGCTATATATTTGTATACATTACACTGCCAGCACAGCAAAGCAACAGGGGAAAGGCCTTGTTGCCTAAACTTAGTTTAAGTTTACTAGGGTTTTTTTTAAAAAAAAAAAAATCTACAGAAACTAATAAAAGTTTTAACTTGTTTGAAAAAGGCCTTAAGCCACTTGTTTCTACACCAAAATTCACATTCTTGAGGCTTTTTATAGGCTAATCATGAATAGCATTCTGAAAAACAAATATATAATACCGTAACAGACCCCAATATTAAGAAACTCCTTCATTCCTTATGGCTATTGTAGTACTTCCCCTCCTCCCCACCTACCCCCCATTTAATTAAGATTCTGATTGGTTCTGCAGTCTGCTAGCCCTTGTACAATTGTGGCTTAACTCCCTGTTTGCCAGATACCAGCCAGTAGCTTCATCTTGTATTGGAATTATGATTGACAAATTCTGTTCCGGGTGGTCTCCTGTGCTTTCAACAGCTCCATAATAGATATTCTATAGGGAAAGACTTCCTCTTGCTCTCCATAGTAGAAAAAGCTTCCTCAGTTGAATTTCTGCCCAGCATACAGCTATGAAATCCAAAACAGAATAGAAAAAACACTGTTCAAACAAGCAAATGAGACCACCAGAGGAGCACAGCTCCTCATGTCTGATTTGTAGAATTTTTTCATCTGTTCATATTCGTTTCTGTAGTACAGCAAGCTGAAGCAGAGAAATGAGTCTTTCTTCAAACTGCTCCAGTGTAATCATGGCTCACAAACTATCTAGCTTTCCTGCTGCAAGGGAGGGCAGAGATTTTTCTCAAGCAGGATCTGTGGATTCTGAAATCAGGAGAGAGAGACAGAGAAATGATTGCTCTGATTACTAGACCTTGGCCATAATGTTCCATAGTGTGAAGCAAATGCTCAGACCAAGATACTTCCAATGGCTCTGGGCTCAGAGCACACCCTCATAAGAACCTGTAAGCATATAAGATGCTTTAATCAATGTTTGATGTTTTATCGCGCTTTTAATATTCTGTTGGGAGCCGCCCAGAGTGGCTGGGAAACCCAGCCAGATGGGTGGGGTATAAATAAATTATTATTATTATTATTATTATTATTATTACTCAAGACAAAGGGAGGCTGTTTCCAGACACTAAAATAGGGTGGTGTGTTGTAAACTTTTACTTCCTGGTATAACGCTTATCAGGACAGAACCAAATTTTATTTGTGAGCTTTCCACAGACTTCTTGTTCGGTTCTGGTTAGTGCTTTGATACTACTACAGGTATGATTATGTTTGAGGTTTTAAAACTGTGTGTGTGTGTGTGTGTGTGTGTGTGTGTGTGTGTGTGTGTTAATTTTGCTGCATTTACCAGTTCCTAAAAGAACAAGCTGGTTTGCAAACAAATCAAGACACACCTTTAGTTTTGCTGTTATTTTAAAAACATATTTTCTAAAAATTACCCTCCTCTTTTGACCCCTCCTGCCACAAACAATATACAGAGAGAAACCTTTCACTAAGCAGAAATTGCCTAGAACCAGATTTCTGGAATACCCCATTGTGGTATATATTAACTTTTATCTTATGATTGATAGACACTGCCAAGGCAACTTAACAGAACAGATGTGTGTAGGGGGGGTGCTGCTGTCAAAGGACTTTTAATGCTCTCCTCCCTTGAACCCTGTACCTACAAAGCTGTTTGTAAAAGAAGCGTGAATCTAAAAGCTTGGGGGAAGGGGAGCAGGGGGGATTAGGGGACATCTGAGGAAAGCAGTATAAAATCGCACCAAAGGATAAAAGGGGTGGGGTGGGGGGCGGGATGAACCTATAACCCCTTTCCCCCACTTACTCCGTTAACAAATATGCAACCAATTAATGTAATTGCAGAGTTATTTATGGTGCACAAAAAAGACCCCAAGAGCCAAGATTGTAGAGATAAAAAAAATAAAGAACCTCACTCCCTCATCTCCTCCTTTGCAGTTACTGGCTTGTGGAGTCCAGGTGTCTTATAACCAGAAAACATGTGCACTTTGTTTGCAGGTGCAACTTTCTGGATGGAGGTCAGGCGAGGAAAGGGATGGCAGGGATGGAGGAAGGGAGCAGAGAGCAAAAGGGTCTCTCTCAGTTTCAAACTGTGACCAGACAATATGGTTTGTTTGTTGTTCAGTTAGTTCCCCTTTGGAGTCCACAATAGCCCTACTTAATCCTTCCCCCAATTACTCTTTCGGACAGCAGCAGCAACAACAACAACATTTGCACACAAGGTGGTTGTGGTGGGAATACAACTCGGCCGTAACTCCATAATTTAATTGTCTGGGATGACAGTTCGTCTACTTTTCAGCGTCCTTCAGGAGAGAGGCTTTAATTAGAACTATTGAGAGGTCCGAATTGGCGCAATTAGGGTCTGCGTTAATTATTGTTGCATGTGCTTTTTTTTGAACAGTAAGGCGTTTGTTGTTGCCGTTGCTCTTGCTGTAGCAGTAGAGGGTCAGATAGGGGTGCCAGCTAATGAACTAGGAGAGTGCAAATTACCTCTAAAACGGTAGGGCAAGTGTAACACACACTTGAGAGGAGCAAAGAAATCGCGTGGGGGGGCAGCTGATAGACACAGCCTCTGAGAAACAAATCCTTCCCTTTAAGCTCTTAGCTCCTTTAGTTCACTCTAACTCCAAGTTTATGCCTGCAAAATTTTATGATCCAACTACCTGAATGCAAGGCATCAGTCATAGATCTCCAGCAGGCACCTTGATTAAGACTCTTGTTTTTGATGGGACTGCAAGAAGAAGGGATGTAGCCAGCACCTGCAAGACCACAATACATGGCTAGTAGATTGTGCCTATTGTGCAGAATCATAAGTCTAAAAGGGAGCAGAAAGGCATTTAGATCCTAGGCCAACACCTCCCCATTTCTCCCAAACAAAGGGAAACCCATTCGCTTGCCCTCAAGAAATGAATGAATAATGAATGAATGAAATTAACTCCATTAAGATTTCTTTAAAATTACTGTTTGTAGTTTAATGTGATTATGGTCTTACACTACTCTCTCCTGTCAAAATCAGTACTTCTATTTTATTTTTCTTTTATAGTATATAATAATAACATTTGAAAACCTAGCATAGAAGGAAATCAATGCTGTATGTTGTTGTTGCTGCAATTCATAAAGCACTTCATATTCCAGCATTCACTTTGGCTGCTATCTCCCCAACTTAAGCTCACTCTAAAATGGCACACTTCCCACCCCTGGAGCTATCTGTTCTCACCCAGGAGCATCCACAATCATTCCACCACCCCCTCCCCCCACTCAGCAAAATTATATACTTCTCACCCCTGGAGCTGCTTGCTCCCAAAAGCACATGCACAGATATGCGCCTCCATAGGCACATACCTCTACATGTGGTGGGAATGTCCCAAAACCCAACAATTCTGGACAGCAACCGTAGAAGAAATATGCAAAATAACTAAGCAAATATTAGATATCACCCCAGAACTGGCCCTACTAAGCATCTTCCAAGACAATAATCCCCACTCACTGTGGACCATTGTTATCAAGTAGTATGGGAAACAGCCCTATTAGAAAAATTAACCAATAAACTGAAACTGACACAGGAACAAATAGAAAAAGACGCCTTCACCCCAGTATGGCTCCCCTTTATCACGTACACAACCCCACAAGATAAGGACTAAACTCCGCCAACAGCATACAAATCAATCTGGCTAGCCTGATTTTTTAAAAAATACACACTCACACACCCCGCTCTCGCACACAAATAAATCTCACTACAGCCACCCTAGGACAACCAACCACACCCTAGGCCACCCTCTGAGAGCCAGTGTGGTGTAGTGGTTAAGAGCGGTAGTCTTGTAATCTGGGGAACCGGGTTCGCGTCTCCGCTCCTCCACATGCAGCTGCTGGGTGACCTTGGGCCAGTCACACTTCTCTGAAGTCTCTCAGCCCCACTCACCTCACAGAGTGTTTGTTGTGGGGGAGGAAGGGAAAGGAGAATGTTAGCCGCTTTGAGACTCCTGAAGGGGAGTGATAAAGCGGGGTATCAAATCCAAACTACTCCTCCTCTTCTTCTTCTTCTTCCTCTCTCATCACCAAGGAAACACAACAAGTGAATATTAAGAAAACCCATACAAGTAATGCTGACACACATACACTAAATAGGAGAACAAAAACATAACCACCCCACCCCACCCACCACTCCCCCTCTTTTCTTCCTAGCCTAACACTGTATGTACCATTAATGTCTCACAACAAATGCAACTGAATTGTAGAATATATAGCTTCCCACACCTTTTGCATGCCTTGCCAGAAGCAGTCATCCTAGGGCACGACTCTCAGGACTCCAGTCCCTTGCTTGGTTTGGTTGCCCATGCCCACCTCTAAGATAGATGCAGCTTTAGATGGGCCAAGCAGAACCAACCCTAGTACTCTATAGGTAGTTGCACCATTGCTTTCCATAAAAGTCTTGCAATGTTATTTTCAATTGCTAGCATGAAACCAGACATCTTCACAGCTGCTGGGCCCCCTGTAGATGTTTTAATTGAACCAGGATATTGACTATGACCACATGTAAATGCACCACCATACCACTTTAACAGTCAGGAGGTCAGGTGAGCTGCAGCACCACACCATGCAGTCTGCTACTGGTATAAGCCCTATAATTTAGAGAGGGTTGTGCCTCTAAGTTCTTGGCTCCCTTATTTCACAGGCCCCAAAAGTCATCTAGTACCGGGCCAGTCTATTCTAGAAGAGTAGAGCCATGTTGCAGCAAGGGCAGCAAATACCCCTGAGCTAACTAAGGCATTTATTTATTGTGCTCTATGTTCTGTCCCTTTAACTTTCTCCTTTCACAGCCATGTTCCCGGCTGCTGCCGGCCCCTCAACACCAGCTATTAATATGTGCAAACTCCTGATACCCTGAATGGTTTCCCAGTGCCGACACTAATCACATTTTAGGGAGCAGGTCAGCAGTGAAGGGACTTAAATTCGTGTGAAAATGTCTCCAGGATGGCCCCGGTGGCTCACACCTGCACGCCCTATTCATCCGCACTGTTTACATGTTGTCATCCACAATTAATTCTTTCCCGGGTTGCTCCGTTGATTGCCCTCCCATTGCACAGGGACCCCATTCTGAGCCGTTGTGGCTGTTCAATTGAGCATGGGGCAGTGCGATTAAATTAAGTTTTGTGACACTCTCGCTTTCTCTCCCTCTCATTTTCTCCCTCCCCTCTTCTCTCTCTCCGTTCAATAATGATGCCTGTTTGAGGATGGCTGGCACTGAAGTACAAAGGTAATTACAAGCACTCAGTGTGTGGGGAAGGAAGGCTTCTGTTTGGAAGCATGAACCAAGATAGCAAAGGGAGGGAAATCTTTTCTAGACTTCTGCCGAGGATTTAAGAACAATAACTGAGGAGGAGAGGAACAACAGAGGATCATCCATCTCAGCATTATCTACACTGAGGGTTTATCCACAGTTTCTGCCCTGCGCTCTCCAGACACAGGTCCACACTTTAAAGCTCTGTGCCCAAGCACTCTTTCTTTTTGCCCCAGAGCATTCCCCGTGAAAACCATCTCTTTAAAGCTAAAGCACAACAAACAGCAATTCAGGTTTTCCACCGATTGTTTGCTCCAATTCAGTGGTAAAGAGTGGGTTTTTGCAGGGAAAGCTCCAGAGCAAAAAGAAGAAGAAGAGAGTATTTGAACACTGAGCTTTAAAGCACAGGCCATACCTGGGAAGCGCAGAGGAACAGTAAGTTTGGATAAGCCCTGATTGGCAGTGGCTCAGACATCCCCAGGCCTACCTGGATATGCCAGAGATTGTACCTGGGACCCTTGGCATGCAAAGCTGATGCTTCCCCCACTGAGCTGAGAGTCCTCCCCTGCAGACCTGATCAGGAAAGAGAGAGCTGCTATATAAATCACCTAGGTCACATCCATATCATTCAAAGTACAGTGGTACCTTGGTACTTGAACAGCTTGGCTTCTGAACAAATCAGCTCCCAAACGCCTCAAACCTGGAAGTAAGTGTTCCGGTTTGCGAATATTTTTCAGAAGCCCAATGTCCATGTAACTTCCGCTTGAGTGCAGGAAGCTTCTGCAGCCAATCAGAAGCCGCACCTTGGTTATTGAACAATTTCGGGAGTCAAACAGACTCCCAGAATGGATTAAGATCGAGAACCAAGGTACCACTATACATGGCTTTCTTGAATCCCATGAATTGTGGTTCACCCTTCACAGAGCTGCAATTCCCAACAAACTACAGTTCCCAGGATTCAGGATGGGTGTGATGACCCTAATCCGTGTGCTATACCAATGTGTACATCTCTGTCACCCATATGGCAGATGTCTGGGACCTGTAGAAAGGGAGGGCATTGCACATGTACTTATGCTGTTCTCTACCACAGAACAAAGAAGAAGCAGAAACAAACCCATTTGGGGGGGGGTGACAAACATCAGGCTCAACATCCCCCCTAGCTTGCCATGTGATAGTGGCGACCTGCAAGCCCAGTGGAGGCAGAATCAACCTATAGGCAATAAATGCCAGGATTCACTGGGAGGAGGCACCTTCCTACCTTCAGCTTGGTTTGGCCTGTTCTTTGCAACCATCCCATCCCAGTAGATGAAAACTAGATTCACCTCTCCTCTTACATGGCAGTTGGTCCCATAGACTGAGATGACAGAAAGGCTAGGACTTGGGTGAGAACTAGACCAGAAACTAGCCCTTGCTCTTCAGCAGATCAAGATCAATGTCAGTATAAGAAGGAAACGTAAGGTGGATGATAGGATCTTGCTTTGCATACAGGGACTATTGCCTCTCCCATTCCTTGCTCTTGCAGGACTTCTGAAGCACATGCACACCCTAGAGGACACTGGTGGACCCACTACATGAGAAGTTCATTGTGGCCAAGGGATAACAATTGTTTTTGCATGATCATACTTCTAGTCTGCCCTAGCCTAGAGTCACACGGAGGGCTGCAAAATCATCATGTATAATACAAAGTTAATTGCATTTCATTTGCCACAATATATGAGCTAGTTCATCAGGTTGACCTGAAAATGACACCCCACTCACAGAGGACACCTTCCAGGTTTCCTGTTTTGATATCATAAGAACATAAAAATGTAATCAAATGGCATTAACACACACACACTTGCTCCTAGGATACACCATTTATATTTTTAAAAAGAAATCTGAACTGTAACAATTAGAGCCAGACTTATATGACGCACCATTTGAAGAAAAAAAAGAATAGAAGAAGAGACAGTTAGACATTTGGTGCCTTTGTTCCCTTTTCAAGCAATGGAGGGATGATAGCTCTTTCTTACCTCCAAGGGGCAAGGGGCACTGGGATGGTAAACACAGCTCAGAGTACTTCCACATGTCCAAAGGGACCACAGGTCAAGCAGCCTGGTGTGGGAGGATGCTAGGATTCAGAGAGCCACAGGTTTCCCTGGGTAATATGAAGAATAATGATTTACTCCAGCTTTAATAACAGGAAACTCAAACCAGATTGCCATAATTTTGGACCAGCACTCTAAGCCACTGAATAGCTCATCCCCTTCAGTTCCTGAATATCTGCACTCTTATCTCTAGCAGGTTAGATATGTTAGGACCTGGGAGATGCACCTTGAGATAGTAAAGAGGCGCCCAGTTTTCTAGCAATGAATGTGTGGGGAACAGTCACACAATTAACTCATCTGTCTTGGCTCATGGTTAATCTTCATTTAAGGTGCAGTTCTAAACTTGAGATCTGCCAGCTGAAAGGCTATAGGTTTTGGACAGTATGCTGTTGAATTGCCAGATTCACCGCCACTATGGCAGATATGCCAGCAGAATACTCCAGACAGGCTTGTGGATCATACCAGCAGCCTAGCTGTTCAACTGGCAAAGATACACAGAAGAGTGGAATAGCAGAAACAGGGCAGAGTCATATCCTATACTCCAATCCATGGCCATGCCCCATCAACAGCGGACTGTTACACCAGCAAAAGAGGCCCCTCCTATTGGCTTCATGGGAGGGGTTTTTTCAAAAAATTAAAAGCAGCTGCTACCCCTGTGAAGATGAGACCTCTGCCTATGGCACCATGACACAGCACTGTGATATAACTCAGCACTCCATTACGGCACATGACTGTGTAAATATAAACCCCAAATGGGGAGAACATATCACAGATTACGGGGCATTCAGCAAGCGGCTATCTCTCTCTGCCCCATGGGCCATGCATACTTAGAGCTCTCCCGATGGGAGGTGGAGACAAAACATTTGGCCAATAAGGAAGTATCAACCAACAAACTCTGTGACTGACTCCATTGACTGCAACTATTGCTTAGTTCTCTGCATTTCTGCTGGTTGGGGATGAAGTTACTTGACGGGCATGCGTCATACACCCAGTTCAGTCACCGCAGTTTGAGTCTCTCAGTGTCTGCATTGCATGCCAGTCTTGCCACCAATGGGGTCCCTGATAGTTAGGCTACAGCAGCGCTTCCAGAGATGCTGGAGGTGTGTCTGTTGTTTGCCCAGTTTTTTGTATTTTGTGTTTGGGCATTTTTTCCTCCTCTCCCATGCTCAGCAAGCGCTGGATTGGGTACTGCAGCTGCTCCACCCAAGTAGAGGTTGCATAACTCTCTCTGCACTGTCCAGCCTTGAAGGTCTTGTGTCCAGGGCCCAAATAGGCTATCAACATCATATTACAAACCTTTTGAAGGGAAAACTTTTACAATCCTTACAACGGACGAGGAACAGTATCTTACATATGCATGTGCTTTTGTAAACAAGGAAAATCTTTAATAAAAATTATTTTTTTAAAAAACAGTATCTTACGTAGTGGTAAAATACTAGATAGATGGAGAGAAGCTAACATCATACTCATACCTAGAGAAGATCAAGATTTGATTATAGCAAACAATTACCGACTGATTTCATTAGACTATAAGTTCTTTACAATGATTTTGTAAAAAGGATTTAAAAATATTCTAGAGAATTTTATTTATTGTGATTAATGTGGATTGATGCATAAAAGACAGTTAGGAGATAACGTCTGACATGCTTTAGATAATTTGGAATATTTGATTTTTTTAAAATAATAATAATATATAATAATAATAATTTATTATTTATACCCCGCCCATCTGGCTGGGTTTCCCCAGCCACTCTGGGCGGCTTCCAAAAGAATATTAAAATACTATGATACATCAAACATTAAAAGCTTCCCTAAACAGGGCTGCCTTCAGATGTCTTCTAAAAGTCTGGTAGTTGTTGTTCTCTTTGACATCTGGTGGGAGGGCGTTCCACAGGGAGGGCGCCACTACCGAGAAGGCCCTCTGCCTGGTTCCCTGTAACTTGGCTTCTCGCAGTGAGGGAACCGCCAGAAGGCCCTCGGTGCTGGACCTCAGTGTCCGGGTAGAACGATGGAGGTGGAGACGCTCCTTCAGGTATACTGGACCGAGGCCGTTTAGGGCTTTAAAGGTCAGCACCAACACTTTGAATTGTGCTCGGAAACGTACTGGGAGCCAATGTAGGTCTTTCAATTTTATTAAGTACAAATTAGAAAACATACATATTTACAACAAAAGAAAATACAAAAGAAAAAGAAAATACATATAACCAAGGAAAAAAAATAGAGAATACTTTGTCTCTTTTCATATTTACAGTTATTTCATATTTACAGTTATTATTTATAATTTGGAATATTTGAATTACCACAGTGAGAGGCAAGAGGCATTGGGGTTTCTGGGGGCATGCAGAAAAAGTCAGAAGGAATACTGATTAAGTGAAAGTGATAGAAACCCAGCTGGATCCTTTTTCCTATCACTTTTTTTTACCCTCATACCTCCACACCTATTTCCTGGCACATTTTAGCCCCTGCCCTCCAGCTGTAGAGGGTAAGAAGCGGCTCAGCAGGGCGCTGCAGTGTGTGTGTGGAGCCTAAAGATCACCACATGATTTCTTTTAACAAGGAAAGGAAAACTTTTAAATCATCCACTGTGTCTCTCACCCATGCCCTGGTCAGCGCACCCATTAAAATACTCTGCGCAAGTGTGAGAATATGTGGCTCTGTTCTGCTTTGAACTGTGCTAAAGTAATTAAATTGGTATCCCATTGTGCCTGGGTATTAGAGGACACCTGGTGAATTTCATCCTGAACTGCTGGCATGCCACCTGGAACACCAGGCTAGCAGCACCTGCAGGAATCCCTTGCAAAAAATAATAATGTTTTATCTTAGTACAAAACGCAGTCTGGCTTTGTTCCTCTGTGTATGTACCCTTTAAGCTCCAAAGGGAACAATCCGTGCCACAGTGTACCTTGTACCCTGTTGTATAAACATCCCCTTGTTTTTGACTTTTGCTATTGCATTTTTCATCAATGCCGCTGCTATGTTGCACATGTTGGGTATATGAATTATGAATTACATCATGAGAAGTATTTAGTTAGCAAAGGCTTGTGTAGCTTGTGACTCGGGTAGGTAGATGCAAAAGAGGTTACCTTAATAATTCAGCAGCTGTAGCTTGCAATTCCCTCTTCTGTTGGTTTGTTTATATATATATTTAAAATAAAGTATTATTATTATTTATACATTTCATAATACGTTACAATAAAAAACCAACTAATATAAACAAAAACTTCAGAAAGCAAGAGAAAAGAATACAAAGTCCTCTTTTGCAGGTAAACCTTACATTGTCCCACACAGAGAAAGGTGAACCCTCCCAGCTCTCACCTGGGAATTTCCCTTGCTTTTCCCATCCTCCCACCTGAGGAGATCTTCTCTTCCCTGCCTGTCACACAGGGTCCATCAACTATTGAGCCCATTTCTCATTCATGATCACTTTTGGCTGCCTCCAGACTGGTGTGATTTGCAGGAGGGATTCAAGCTGGAGTTTCAGATTTACAGTGTTCTGTCGCCCTAGCACAACAAATCCACTTTAAAACAAACATACTTTTGCAGTTCAGAGAGGGTCAGTGAATGAATGATTAAAACGGAGGTGTAGAAAACCTTGCAAGGAAATCAGGATGATTGCTTGTTGTCCTATTCCTGCCCCACAGATAAGTGAGAACAAATGCTCAAGGAAGACCAGATATAGGATGCGTACGTACCCTTCTATGTTTAAAGCAAAATTTTACCCTCCAAGAAACCTGAGAACTGTAGTTTGTTAAAGGTGCTGAGAATTGCAGCTCCATGTGGATTCCAGGATTCTTTCAGGGTGGTAGTAGATATGTGATTTAAAGCTATGGTGTGTGCTCAGCCCTGGTTTAAACATATATGGTGATTTATTGACAGAATACTCTTCATGTCTAAGGGTTGTATACAACAAGGGCACCTGTTACATTAGTGTAACAGGGCTCCCCTCCCCAAAATCTATTTTGGGTTTCCCTCCAACCCTCCAGAACAGATGGAAGGTGCAAGTGGAATGAAGAGGGGCTGGAAGTCCCATTGCATAGGAGGAAAGTCCTTGCACTAATGAGACAAACATGCTGGATACAACCTTAAATCTGCATATATCCCCAGGCATTGTTGTAAACTTGGAAATTCCAACTGTGAGTGGGTGAAGAGGAGCAAGTTTCCCTTGACAGAGTAGGGTTTTTTAAAATGAGTGAGAGTAAGGTCAGAGTAAAGTACAAAGAGAGATCCTTCCTAGAACATTATGGAAATAAGGCCTCCTCAAGAGAAGCTCTTGCAGTAGATCCTGACATCTTGCGCTGGTTAGGGAAGGCTGAGGGAGCTGAATGGGGAGGAAGAGAAGAGAAGCAGGAGGAGTTGGTTCTTTGTTTAGAAGGGAGGCAGGAAAGGGCAGGAGGCCATCAGAAAGTGAGAACGGGGGGGGGGGGGGACGAGATGCAGAGAAGCTTGTGTTTCTTGCAGAAACAGAGCGGCATTAGGGTTTGAGAGCAATTATCCTGGGAGGATAATGGATAAAGCTTGCTGTCCACCCTTCTCAAAATAGCAATTGGGGGAATTATATGTTTTTAGTCCTAGATGGAATGAAGCAAATTATTGCTGCTTAGACAAAGCATGCCGTAGTATTGTGGTGGACTTTTAGTTTGTTTTGACTGCATTAAAAAATGTTGGGAATGTTCCAATGCTAGACTCGGGTAGCAGTTTTCAGTATGGTTTTGAAGATCTTTGCCAGCCTTGGAAACCCAGTTGCCGTGGAAAACAGGGGAAGTAACGAATGGATCCTGCATGCTTCAAGATGGAAGTGTGAAGGATATGTACCTCAGCCATTCCAATATCTCTGTGTGTGCCTTTCCCCCTGTGCTGGGTTTAATGGCAAACACCAAATGTTTGAAGTCACTTGTGTTCATGGCAGCAACACTGAGCCACATTGCTGCTGAGCGCAAGAAACCAAAGGAATAAGAAAGAGGAATGTTGCAATGATTTGACACCTGTCCCTCATTGTGCTATTCAAGCTGTTTTGGAACAGATTCATGATTGTGATGCTGACCTGCATCAAACAAGGCAGCCTTGATATTAAGGTTGATCTTGCAAAGCAATCATAGTGAGTGTCCTCAGCATCAAGAACAAACCAACCTCCCTGAACTCAGGCAAGGACACGGGATGGGGGTGGGGGAGGCGGTGGTTGGAAAACTAAAAGAATCTGTTAGCGACAGCAGGGAAGAAGAAACTCTATTAATCTATAGTGTGATATGAAGCAAAAACTTCTCTTATTAATGGTAGCAAATGGATAATTGCTGGACTAATTGGCTAGCCGGTATTACTTATGTAATTATTTCCAACATCTTAAATGGTTCTTCTGCGAGAAAAAATGTGCAAGGTTCAAAGACAGGGAAATAACAGGAAACGTTCCCTTGCCCCACTACCCACATCTAAATCATGTAAGGTGCAGAAAGGTCCTCAGTCAGGTGCAGAGAAACTCAATCCACAGGGTGTTAGAATCTGGACAGGAAATTGCTGGCCATATCTCCCGAGTGCCTGTGCAAAACTGACAGCCAGCTTCAGGAGGGAGCTAAGAGGGCTCTCAATTTGTGCCCTCCAAATGGAAACGTCAAACACTGCCTGCAAATATTAATCATGCAGGTGCAGCTACATCTTATTTCCTCCATTCCTTTTCTGGTTCTGAAAAATCCCATCGCTGCATGTGCATTCTCTGTCTTTCTGAAACCTACTATAATTTCATCAATAGTCACGAGTGCTCTGAGGGGCATTTCTCTCCCACCTCGCAGGCTGAGGAGTTGATAAGAAACTATTTTCAATGAATTTATATATATATATATATATATATATATATATATATATATATATATAAATTTACTAGCCTTGAATTTGTCTACAACTTTTTCTGACCCATACCTCAGATTATGTGGGGAAATTTGTCTCCTACAAGAAGCCGATATATTTCTGGAGACTGTACAGTTTGTAAATCTGCTTGTAAGCATTTTTCTAATTAACATAAAGATAAAAGCCCTTTACAAGTGTGATCTTGCTATAATTTCACTCCGAAGGTCCTAATTGGTCTAGACTTCTTATTGATCACTGCAGCTGACGGAATGTGCCACCACCACCCTGTCCCCCATTTACACTAATCTTGTTAGTTCTGTTTACAGTGAAACTTCCTGGAGCGCCCCCTTGGACAGATAATGGCTTCCTTTGTTCTAGGCTGCCCCTTGTTTGCCATCAGAACAAGCAGATGGGAATTAAAGCATATTTCTAACCATGGCAGCCTTCTAAGTGTAATTAAAGCAAGACAACTTCAACACACACATGCACAACCACCACACACAAATCCCCACAACCTCTTATTTTGAGGGAGCAGAGAAAGTGGGGGGTGGGAATGCACAGGCTGGATTTTCCGGAATGCTTCCAACAATTCCTGCTAGGGTGATGGTGTGTCCCGCTTTGCAGATGACTGCCTTCTGTTTGAAAGGCTGTCTGATCCAAGTCCACTTTAAAGACTGCATGCAAAAGGTCCCAAGTTCAATTTCCGGCATCTCCAGGCTCTTTCTCTAAAACAGTGGAGAGCTGTTGCCAATCAGTGATGACAACACTGAGCTAGATGGACCAATGGCCTGACTTGGTATAAGGCAGCTTCATCTCTTAACCATAAGAAAGGAGAGCTGGGGGGCGGGCCTTGCAGTTGCCCATCAACAGTTAACGCCTGGGCAGTATACCAAGCTGCCACACAGGTCACCTGGTCCCAGCCTTCCTGACTATGATGAGCTGTATCATATGCCCACCTAAATTACTTGATTATTCCTCAATTTGCTTGGATATCTATACATTAAGCATATGCAACTTTTACACAAATATGTGCCTTTTGTCCCCATCCCCCCACTTTCTCATGATATGTGTGAGGCCTAGTTCCTACTTCAATGCATACCTCTCAAATGCTCCCCATTTTGATGAGCATTTGGTTGCTTTCAGGTGGTGTTTACCTTTTGGGAGCCAGTGTGGTGTAGTGGTTAAGAGCGGTAGACTCCTAATCTGGTGAACAGGGTTCGTGTCTCCACTCGTCCACATGCAGCTGCTGGGTGACCTTGGGCCAGTCATACTTCTCTGAAGTCTCTCAGCCCCACTCACCTCACAGAGTGTTTGTTGTGGGGGAGGAAGGGAAAGGAGAATGTTAGCTGCTTTGAGACTCCTTCGGGTAGTGATAAAGCAGGATATCAAATACACACTCTTCTTCTTCTTCTTTCTCCCTCTCCTTCATAGCTCTGGGCTGCCTATCTGGTCAGGTGCCAACAGGAAGGTATGACTTGAGCTCTGTTTTCCGTTTTGACATCCTCTGTCAGAACTTTGCCTGTCATTGAATGCAAAGAGAGCCTAACTAGAGGTAGGGCAGGACAGCAGCGATGTTGGGGTTGCATGGATGCACCAGTGGAGCCAAACTGCCCCTGTATGAGGGACAGATGTACAGAGCTAATACTAGCTTCTTTTAGAGGGTCATTGTAAGGCTCAATGTGATGATAGCATGCTTTGAACATTCAAACTGCTTTTTCTCTGTAGAGCGCTGCTGTTGTTCTTCATGCCTCAGTTTCCCAACATTGAAGCTGGTTTTAGATGGTAAAGATCACTTCTATGCTCCTTGCTACAAAGCAAGAATTTATTTAAAGATATGTAAGCACAAATGAAAAGGCTGGTACTTTGCCTGAACTGGAGATAAAATAATATGGAGAAAGAAGTCCCACACTGCCATCTGGTGGTCCTTACATGCCACTCAATTGGAATTTGAGCTATTGTCACAGCTGAATTGAATCTGATAAAGCAAAAACGGACTCTGAACTCATGATGTTAATTTTAAACCCATACAACTTTCAGAAAGGGTTTCACACTTTGTAGAGTTTGGTATTACTACAAAATCTGTCAATTCCCACGGTAAGAGAAATCCCCCTTTCTTTCACAATATTCAGAAGCCATCCAAGCTGATTATCCCAAATGGAGAATTTCAGGACCAAATTACATGTGATGTTATTCACATGGTTTGGCCTTGTGTGTCTGATTAAAATAACAAAAAGCCGGGGTGTGTGTGTTGTAGAACCAGACTGGGGCTGTGGGATGGAGGGGGAGGCATCACAACATTCCCAGCCAATGATTTCATTTTATGTCATCCAGCCCATCATTGCATTGGCTCAGTCAAACTGCCAGCAATATGGGAAAACACTCTTCCTGGCTAGGTAGCTACAAAAAAGAGAAATACATCTCACATATCGCAAGATATACATGGCTCTTTGTTTTTGCAATATGCCCAAGACCTTTTGACCACAAAATCCTTTGTTAGTTGGCAAAGGCCATTTAATCGTAATAATAATATTAAGGAGCTGGAGGAGCTGATTCTTCCCCTTTTCATCCTCACAACAACCCTGTGGGGAAGCTTAGGCTAACAGACTTGACTAGCTTCGTAGCTGAATGTAGATTTCAATCCTGGTCTCCTGCATCCTGATCCAGTAGTCCAACCATGACATACCACAGGCTCTGTATGGAAATACAGAACTGCATCCAAAAGGCAAGAAATGTTAGAGGCATGGAAGCACAAGGGCATTTCAAGTAGTGGAAAGCAAACACCAGCTTGAGAAGAGTACAAGAAGGTGGTTTTTGTTCTACTCTGGATAAAGTGGGTCAAGATTGCTAAGTGCCATTGAAACCAATGGAATAAATTGCTCACAGAAATGTCCTGTTGATTTTAATAGAACCTGGCCAGGGGAGAGAGAGAGAGAGAGAGAGAGAGAGAGAGAGAGAGAGAGAGATGGTGTGGCAGCAGAACAGGAAGAGTCATGTTCAGGCCTCACATCAGAATCCATGGGGCAAGACAGGTCAGAAGTTTCAGAACCACGGATAGCTCCAAGTGAGCAACTTGCCCACTCTGCAAGTTGAGAGCAGACTACAGTGGTACCTCAGGTTAAGAACTTAATTCGTTCTGGAGGTCCGTCCTTAACCTGAAACTGTTCTTAACCTGAGGTACCACTTTAGCTAATGGGGCCTCCCGCTGCCGCCGCGCCGCCACTGCACAATTTCTGTTCTCATCCTGAAGCAAAGTTCTTAACCCGAGGTAATGTCTGTAACCTGTAACCTGAAGCATATGTAACCTGAAGCGTCTGTAACCCGAGGTACCACTGTATATGAATGGGAACTGATTCTAAACCACACTCAAGCATGGTATGGACAAGCCCTGAGCCTATAAAAATCTGTGCACTCAAATTACCTCTCCCAGGCTCAACACCCATGTTCATAACTAGGTATTTAAAGGTCCAGCCCTTGTAGTAATTCCCATTAAACCTGGTGGAACTCGCTTCTGAGAAAACATGCATTATTGAACTGTTAAAACCCTAGAAAACATTGTACCCAGTGTCAGATGACTTTGAATTAGCTCTGGGTTAGAGTGATGGAATGGTTAGTCAGCAATTGACCTAATAACTGAACAGATAACATTGTGGTCTACTGACAGACCTCAAAGTCTGGGAAGAAAATGCTCTAGTGCATTCCAGGCACTAGTTCACACTGCTTGCGTCAGCTGTCTTGGTCTTGCCCCTAATTTGAGCAAGAGTTGTCCATCCTCCAAACTTCTTCTGACCCGCTGTGGATTCAGAATTGTTTGAAACCAGCGGGAATAGGGCAAGCCAGGAAGAGAGAAAAGCTTAACACATTCCTTCCTCTTGCCAGCAGAGTCCCCGGAGCAATTTGGCTGGAAAATTGGCTTGCTGGAGTGATTCAATTTAAACAGAAAGAATTAATAATTTACCCTTGTGCTTAAAGACAGGAGCTGGGTAACTTCCTAATAAGAAAGGCACAGAAGTTCCAGAACAGAGGAAGAAAGCAGTGAAGTGAAAATCTTTATTTTCTCCCACATCCAGAATGGATCGAGGGGAGGAAGCATCAGATATCTAATCTCCAAAGGAATCAATTGGGATTGGATTATATCTCCATGGTGAATCATTGACCTTCCTCTCTTTTCTATGGTAAGAAACCAAAACAAACAAACAAAAATAGTATTAGACAGAAGAAGGATTCTCCCCGACTGAATGGTGCTTTTAAGCTTCACCTCATAGTAGAACTTGGAGCAAAATGCAACTGCCCTGCAAAGTGGTGTATGGAATCATTAGTAAATTAATTTATTGTGGTGTGTGTTTTGTGTGTGCATTCCCATAATGTCTATTATTCTGTTGGGAATGTGTCAGTAAATAGCTTCACTACAGAAATGTTCAATAAGAAGGAATGCAAATGGACCAAGATCAGTTGACATAGAGCAGGCATTGGTTCAACAGAAGATAGTGGGTGCAAAACAAACTTCAACTATGCCAGTATCACTGAAATCCTTATCCATTCCTATGATTCAAAATGGGAACATTAGAGGGAGGGGGGAACAATGGTGGAGCCAGACTGAACCCTATAACCTGCGTTCAAAACTGGCGTAAAACAAGACAAATGAACAGGTAATGCTCAAGTATTTGTAGTGCATGTGTAGAGTGTTCTACATCTTCAACAAATGACAAGAGTGGTCTTGAGTGATCAGTAGGCTCAATGAGGATTATGGCTTCAATGTTTTAACATCACCTTCTTCAACACCTTTGTCAATCCCCATAGGGAGAGCGATGACTAAGATTCCACCAGCTGACACTAGGAACACCTATGAAAACCTGGAACACTGGAGGCCAAGGCAGCTGGCCAACGCCTCTTTGGCTAATTTCACTTTTCCATTTGGGTTTGGTCAAAGGGCTGACTATGCCCTGAATGGCATCATTATTGTTGTCATCTTCATTGTTATGGTATCTCTGGGTTGCACAATGGAGATCTCCAAGATCATGGGTTATCTCCGGAAACCCAAGGAAGTAGCTGTTGCTGTGGTGGCTCAGTATGGAATCATGCCTCTGACAGCATTCGCGCTGGGCAAACTCTTCCAACTGGAATCCACTGAGGCACTGGCTGTACTCATCTGTGGCTGTTGCCCCGGTGGAAATCTTTCCAACATCCTCAGTCTGGCATCAAAAGGAGACATGGGACTTCCGGGGTGGCGCCATCGGCAATGGCGGACTCCCTCCGAATTGGAGGGACCAGCTCCTCATGAAACGGGTCTTTTCCGCTGCGGCGAAGTGGGGACCCTTCTGGAAATCACAGGCGGATGAAGCCTGTGACCGTGGGACTCGGCGGGCACCCTTAGCGCCCTCCCCAACCCGCAAAGGAACCCACAAACGGGCTCCGAAGCGAAGAGGGGGAAGTGGCGCGGTGCTGTCAGTCAATCGCTTTTCCTGCGGAGTGAAGCTGCATAGCCGTTGCCGGAGAGCGCTGCCTTTTTCCTGGGACAATTTGGCATCTAAAATAACCAACCGTGAGTACTGGAACATTGAATATCTGGACTTTAAATAAGAACTGGTGAAATAGAAAGGAATTTGGACTTAAAAATTCACCCTAATTTGGTACTGAAACGGGAAGGTTTAAACAGGAAGTCAGCCTTCCATTTCCCTGTAGCCAGAACAAAGCAAAGACAACGCAAACTAGAGCTTTAAAAATCACTCTTAAAGGATTGACTTTCATCATTTAAAATCGCTGAACCCCCCTTCAGTAGCAGGAGAAGGGGGAGCTTTTTTCGAGCTGTTTAAACCTGCAGAAGTGAATCTAAAGCAAAGTAATTTTCCACCGTCCTGATCCTGGAGCGGGGTGTCAGAATTGACGTTTGAAGCTCACTGACCAGAAACAAATGTCTTTGACAGATAGTTAAAAGAAGAGAAACATAGTGACTCCATTGCTCCCTTTCGCATCTTAAAAGAACAAATATGGACAAAATATCTTTAAAAAGAAACTTTGTTGCTATTGTTTTTAAGAGAAAGAACAATCAGAAGTTTTTCCCCCTAGAGGGGAACTGTGAAATTGTAACTAATCCCTGGGAGCTTGCAGCTGTCACTGATTACAACCGTGGGAAAGGGTTTGTGACCTTGCAGGACAATGTCTGCAGAAGCACTGTTGGGTGCTTTCTGCAAAATAAATGCCCTATTGGATCAGTTAAGCCAGAAGACGGATTTGATGACTAATGCGGCCAGAACCTTTGAACAGGTAGTGGGAAATTATATGGAGCCCACCCAGGAACTAAAACAGGAGCGTGCCATGACAGAACAGCTGAGAGATGAGGATTCTGCTGAATCTTGGGCGCCAGAGACTGAAGGAGCTGCGGCCCAGCAGGAATATAAATTTTTGGATTTGACAAATGAACTTGGAAAAGACCAGACTTGGAAAGATAAAATTTGGTTTGGTTTGAAAATGGGGGGTTGGATAGACCCCCCTATACAGGGAGATTTGGACTTTTCGAGTCTGGAAAGGGGCCGTCAGATGTCTGGAGCAGTGGGGGCTCTTAACTTTGAAGGGA
Organism: Podarcis pityusensis; assembly: GCF_964106645.2. NCBI lineage: Eukaryota > Metazoa > Chordata > Lepidosauria > Squamata > Lacertidae > Podarcis > Podarcis pityusensis. Next base: position 47,562,056 of record NC_138028.1, read on the forward strand.
ATCTGGAACATGTTTTTAAATACTACATCGAGTTTAGTCTGGACTATGGAAAAGGGACTGTTTTATTGAAAAGGGTCAAAAACATTACCAAGCTGGAGTTCCCACGAATAAAAGGAAAATATGAAGAAGAGCTGTGGAAGGGACATGGAAGAGACTTGAGGGCCTCGGATATAAGATTGCCAGGTTAATGTGCTAGATTAATAGGACAAAAAGGACTGACAAAACCCGGGACCAGGAGGAAGGGACGCTGGATGAAGATTGGATTGCTTAAGTTTCTATTTCTATCATTAGGACTGTTTTACAAAATTGATGAATGTTAGGAAAATGTTGAAATGAAATTATTTGGCTCTTATAAAAATGTCTAAAGAATTAGGTAAGAATGTTATGGTTAGGAGAAGTTGGTAAAAATTAAGATTTAAGTTCTAAACTTTTTTATATATAAGATAAGATGAAAATAGATTAAGGTAATGTGAGGACAGAATATTATGAATTATGGAAAGGATTTGCTGTGATTATTATAAATCAGGATACAGGAAAAGGGAGGAGGAGGAGGTCAAGGAAAGAAGGTATTGAAAGTGGAGAATTGGAGAATGATGGTTTTACTTTTTCTTTTTCTTTTTTTTGTCTTGTTTCTTTTTTGTGTGTAATTTTAAAAAATTTCTCAATAAATATCATTTTTTAAAAAAAAGGAGACATGAACCTCAGGTAAGCAGGATGTGTGCTAGTGCTTATGAAGGCAGAACTAGATAGTTAATGGCAAAGCCGCCTTGACAGGGAGATAGTTACTGGGTTGAATACAAGGCTGGGATTTCCCCATTAGTCCAATAAATACATAGCCACATTCATCACTATTATGGAACAGTGAGAGGACAAAATGCAGGCATAGAGCACATGCCTCATATAATGTCCTGGATCCAATCCCTAGCATTTCCAGCTAAAAGGAAAGATAACAAGGAGGGATCCAGTCTAACCTCTCTTGAGAGTAAATTCCACAATATGAGAACAGCCATAGAAAAAGCTCTCTCTCGTGTTTCTACCAACCATGCCTCTGACACTGATGGGACCCAGAGAAGGTGCTCAGCCAAGGACCTTATCACCCAGGCAGGTGTGTAAAGGGAGATAGGATCTTTCAGATAACCTGGGCCCAAGCCATATAGAGCTTTGAATTGTGTCTAGAAACAGACCAGTAAAGTTGTTTCAACAGGGGAGTGGCATGTTCTCTGTAACCAGCCTGCCTTCAGTCTGGCCATAGCAGTCTGGACAACTGAAGCTTCCAAACATTTTTTCAAAGGCAGCTCCATCTGGGGTGCATTACAGTAGTCCAACTGGGATGTAATTAAAGCATGCATCACTGCGTGGTGAGATCTGACATCTCACAGAACAGGCATAGTTGGTGCATGAGTCATAACTATACAAACGCATTCCTGGCCACCAACAAAACCTGGGCATCCAAAGTCAGGGCAGAATCCAGGAGTACATTCAAACTGCGAGCCCAAATCTTCAAGGGGACTGTAAACTAAACACAGGTTGAAGCCCTCTTCCCTGATCCACCTTCCAGCTGACCAGGAGTGCCTCTCTCTTGTCTGGATTAAACCTCAAGTTGTTCAGACAGGCTTCAGATCCTGTCATTAATTTTGCAGTTAAAATGGTGCCTTTCTCTAAGGCTTCATGTGAATAACAACTCCTCCTTCCTAATAATAATAATAATAATAATAATAATAATAATAATAATAATAATTTATTATTTGTACCCCGCCCATCTGGCTGGGTTTCCCCAGCCACTCTGGGCGGCTTCCAACAAAGATGAAAAATACACTAAAATGTCACATATTAAAAACTTCCCTGAACAGGGAAGCTTCCTAAAGCTTTACAAAGCAGGAAAATGTTATTTCTAATTTATATGTGAACTTTGAGAACTTGTGTCTTTATCATCATTGCTGCAAAGTTCAAGAGTCACCTGGGATTGTATGATAAATACCTCATGTCCGGACAGGTCTGGATTCAGGATGTGTGGGGTGCATGGGCAAGAGAGCAGACAGATTCTATACGTTAAAGGGTCAAAAAAGGGTCATGTGAGACATTCAGAAAAGGAAATATGTCTCCAAATTCAGAATACCTCCTTCACGTACCTCCTTCACTCCTTCTCTTCTTTTGTCTCAGCATTGTAATGACAACCTGCTCAACACTCTTGGCACTTGGTCTGATGCCATTTCTGCTGTACCCCTACAGTAAGGGATTGTACCAGGGTACTCTACAGGACAAAGTGCCTTACAAAGGAATTGCTGTCGCCCTGGTCATGACACTTATCCCCTGTGCCATTGGGATCTTCTTGGATGAAAAGAAGCCTCAGTGTGCTCACCGCTTTGTTAAAGTAAGTGGGGATTGCAGTACTATTTGGATCTCACTTCGCATATCTATGTAAATGCTGTAGGGGAAGTCCTTTATCTTCCATTATTTCTTCTGCCCTGCACATGGAAAGGGTTTTTTAAAAAAATACCAAATAAGAAATTGTGCACTGCAATTCTTTTCTCTTTGTATTACCTGCTGCCTCAGTGCAAAGTTCAGCCCACAGTGCTAGATTTGAAAGGTAAGCAATGCTTGATTTTGAATTTCCTTGTTTTGTTTAATTTGCCCTATCCTCATGCATTGAGCTTATTCACTTTTTTCTGCTGTTGAAATGTTTTTTGTGTTTGAAGTCTCTATTGCCAGGGACAAAATGTCCAAATAATGCATGTATCAAAATGAGATGTATTATCCTGCTTTGAAATGCAGGTCACTTTTTTACTATTTACTGAGCATTAACACTCAGTAAATTTATTTGCAAGGGGGTTGAACAATGTCAAGCAATAGATGGCCCACACTTTCTAGTGCATTTTACTATTACTTTTGTTACAGCAAAAAATCAGTGAGGGTGGAGGTGTTCCATTCCCACTGACCCCATATGTACATTCTTTTCCTAACTCAAATGTCCAACCCTGTAGCTGCCAATGGCTGGGGTAGCTGTTCTGCAACTCTGGGAGAGTGGAATGAACCAGGGGCCAAAGTCAATTAGTCAAAGAGAGGAATGGGGGAATTGTCTCATCACTGTGCAAGACTGAATGAGTGAAGCAGCTTCCTCCCATAGTCTATGAGGTATGTGGCACAAGGGAACTGCAATACACAGAAGGGCATTAATGTAACAGATGATGCCCAGTTTTGGATTAAATGCAGTGGTGTTTTGTTTTAACCTCTCTTCCTTTTTCAGGCAGGTATGATTGTTCTGCTTGTGCTATCTATCGCAATAATTGTTCTGAGTGTGGTCAGTTTCGGAAGCAGTATCTTGATCATCTTCTCTCCACGCTTGCTGGGAACATCAGCTTTGATGCCTGTTATTGGCTTCTCCTTGGGCTATATCCTGTCTGCATTCTTCAGCTTCAGTGATCAGTATGTCCTTTTAACTAAACCCAATTCCTTTTGCCTAAAGACAGGTACTGAACTGGGGATCAGTGAAAGTCACTCCACCTTGTGCCAGTAGAATTCCCTGCTTGATTGGAAGCCTGATTGATTGAAATACCACAGAGTTGTGTCTTGTTCCCTGTGCCTTTTAATATCTGCACCAGAACTGGTGAACATTTTTGGCCCTTTATCACCCTTTACCACTGCAGGTCCACTTAGACATGTGTGTGAGGCTGCCTGCCTGTCAATCATCTGATGTCATGATAGGTCACACCCACCTGTCCAAGTTGACCTGTGGGATGGGGAGAGGGATCTGTTTGCTGATGAGCGGAGGATTCAATCCTGATGGCTGCTGGGGTCTTCTTTGCCAGCACGTACCCCACAGGAAATGTCTGGTGAAGCAGCATCCAGCAGGATCAAACCTCGCCCATTAACTGATGTCACCCAGTGACATCAACTGATTGACAGGTGCATGTGGCTTGGGGAAAATGGCCTCACAGTCCAATACAGGGCCTGTGCTGGATGAGGTTACATTCGTCTAAATGAGCAGGTGCACAACTTGGGGATGCTTCTGGAATTCCTGGAGACAGCTGTGGACAAGTGCTTTTTGCCAACCTAGACTGGTGTGCCAAATGTGGACACTTCTAGAACGTTGGAGACCTCACCACCACCAAACATACCTTGGCAATCTCCAGGCTTGACTACCATATTGGGGAGGCCTTTGCAAACTCCTTAGAGTTTGCGCTTCAAAATGAAGCACATCGGCTCCACAATTCAGTGGAGTCAATCTTTAAGTTTGGAACAGGATTTACCTTATAAATTGCTTTCCTCTGAATTAACTCCCAGCACATGAAGATCCTCAGAGAAGGCCCTGTTCCAAGAACTGTGTAAACAAATCAACCTTCTCAGGAGGTGTCCAGATCTAGCATCTTGTGGCTGAATCTGATGTTCACCAGCTAACCTTCTCCGAGGTTTCCTTCAGAACATGAGGACAGGCATCTTGCTTCCACTATTAAATGAATGCCTTACTTCTTATATCAACCAAACTCTACAGCAGATGACAAATTATGTATTGCGTGTCACACACACATACAGAGCTGATTAATAATAATAGTAGTAGTAATTTTATTATTTGTACCCTGCCCGTTTGACTGGGTTGCCCCAGTTGAGCAGCTTCCAACAAATATAAAAGCATAATAAAATGTCAAACATTAACAACTTCACTATACAGGGAATTATATCCAGGGGCTGTTTTCTCCAACTTTAAAGCAGCATTGCTATTCTTTTATTGACCCTTTCCTTTCCACCCTTCTACTGCTGGCTGGCGAGTTCAAGGTCTGGGGTACTTATCCATAGTGCTAAAGTAGGTGGGATAAAGTTGGTGATATGGGGAAACTGTGAGCAACTCTGAAAACTAATGATCATGTGTTGGAAGTGGTATGTACAGAACTATAGTCCCATGTAACAGTCACATACCGCTCTGTGTTTCCTGCACAGGTGCAGGCGGACAGTCTGCCTGGAGACCGGTTTGCCCGAATGTACAGCTCTGTTCAACCATCCTCAAGATGGCCTTTGCATCTGAAGTCATTGGGCCACTCTTCATCTTCCCTTCTCTGTACCTGATTTTCCAGTTGGGAGAGGGACTTCTCCTGGTTGTGATCTTCAGGAGTTATGACAAGATAAAAGAAACAAATGGCAAGTACAATCTTTTGGTGGGGGGCACCTGTTCCTTCCTTTAAAGATCAGCATTTATTCTATAGATTGCCAGGACAGATCAATTTCGTTAAGTTTGCCAGAGTCCAATCTGTGATTTCTGTAGTTGCCATTCTTCAGGGTTATCAGTAGGGTTGCCATATTTCCAAAAGTAAAAACCAAGGCACCCCGAAAGTTGCCGAAGATCCAGGACAAACAGCTGGCTTCCCGAAATTCTCCCTGGACGTCACTTCTGCCTTTGAAATCCCGGTAATTTCTGGGAAATCCTGGATGTATGGCAGCCCTAGTTATCGGTGAAGTATTTTATTAAAGGATGCCTTTTTCAATAAAATCATCTACATCATTTGGATTATTCAATGCATGTAATCTCCTTGTTAATTTTTATGATACAGCAATAGACCATACATTCAGTTTCCAATGGCATGGAACTTTGTAAAACTGAGAGCTGTTTGGTTTTTGACATTTAACTTGTGTAAACTTCAGTTATGACTACATGCATAGGCATGTAGATATAGTTAAGCACATGGAAACTGCCTTTCCCTGTTGCACTTTTCCACATTGTTAATCTGGCTCTAGATTAGTTAACCAGCAAATGTGGAACAAAACGGCAAATTGATGATAAATTCTGGCAACAGGCAAAGACCCTTTTATTTTCAAAGGTCTTTTATATGTGAAATTGTATCCCTGGTTATTCATTTTATCTGTGGCTTTTAGATTTTATTGGTTTGATTGTATTATTGCATTTTTATCTGTTGACTATAAATACTTAAAATTAATAATAATAAACCTAATCTGGATTTCATGGAGCAGACTTAACTGTGTTTGCCTCAGAGATAAACAAAAGTAATATATTTACAGGTTTAATAGGAGTGGTTGTTTCCTAAAGCTCCCCCCATTGATATAGGTAACAGAGCATCTTCCCTCTTTTTTCGCCTTTCATTTTAGATTCAGCAAAAATGATCTACAGAAATGTGGGCAACAGCGAAGTGGAAACCAACCAATCACTAGAGCCCCTAAGTAGAATCAATAATCCAATGGAATGCTGACACACACAAAAAGGGCAACTATACCGTCAGAACTCCAGGTTACTCCTGTGGCTGAGGTCTGCTGAACTCTGGCGACAGTCCTGCACAAAACGTTATGGTGGAATCTACACACATATAAAAAAATGCTGTGAAAATGCTTTTTTAAAAAATGTTTTGAAAAATATATTGAATTTGCCATAGTTCACTGTCACCATCTAGTGTGACATTTGTATATTGTACCTTACAACACACTTAAAACATTTTATTTGCAGCTGTGTAGATGAGTCCTACGACTGTGAAGAGTGAGGAACGTTATTCAATATTCACAGTTTTCTGAGACAAATCCTGAAGCGATTCAGCACTAATTACGTTACCTTCATTCCTGATTCAAATAAGAGTTGGTCCCATTAAGATCAACACATATGATCACCATGATCCAGGGCTAATTGTCAAACTCATATCCAGTCATTCTTTCTTTATCACATACCTGTTTTCCAATATATCTCACAGTTTCACAAGATTACCAAACAGCTGTAATTTACCTGTTGAAATGTTCTTAATTTTACTAACAAATGGCTAATTATTGGGAATTTTTTTTAAAATGATTTTTCAATACTTCTACTACCTTGTAATAAAGCACATCACATTTATGGTCCTAAACTATCTTCCTATGCTACTTGGTGAAATTCCATAAATGATGGGTTCTAGTTTGTGGGTTCATATTATAGATACAGTGGTACCTCGGGTTACAGACACTTCAGGTTACAGACGCTTCAGGTTACAGATTCTGCTAACCTCAGGTTAAGAACTTTGCTTCAGGATGAGAACAGAAATTGTGCAGCGGTGGTGCGGCGGCAGCGGGAGGCCCCATTAGCTAAAGTGGTACCTAAGGTTAAGAACAGTTTCAGGTTAAGAACGGACCTCCAGAACAAATTAAGTTCTTAACCCGAGGTACCACTGTATAGGGTTGTATCCGGTGTTAGTCCTACTCAGAGTAGGCACATTGGGCTGGATTCAGCTAAGAGGTCTTGCTAGTGGAAGCCAAGCAAGGACCTCCACTAGCACAACAGGGCTTTCCCCCTTCTTCTCCTCCCATAAGGTAAAGGTAAAGGGACCCCTGACCATTAGGTCCAGTCATGGTCAACTCTGGAGTTGCGGTGCTCATCTCGCTTTATTGGCCGAGGGAGCCGGCGTACAGCTTCCGGGTCATGTGGCCAGCATGACTAAGCCACTTCTGGTGAACCAGAGCAGTGCACGGAAATGCTGTTTACCTTCCCGCCAGAGTGGTTCCTATTTATCTACTTGCACTTTGACGTGCTTTTGAACTGCTAGGTTGGCAGGAGCAGGGACTGAGCAACGGGAGCTCACACCTTCGTGGGGATTCAAATGGCCGACCTTCTAATCGGCAAGTCCTAGGCTCTGTGGTTTCAACCCACAGTGCCACCCGCGTCCTCTCCTCCCATACCCCCCCAATTGACTAAGCAAGGGCAGAGACAACCCACTGAACAGTGTGAAGCAGAGGTGGGGAGGGGAGTGGTTTTTTTGTCCGACCAGCTGAAATGTTTGCACCATTGGAATGATTGCCATAGCACTATGCTGAATACCTCCCATCGTAATTAACGGCCATGACAAACTTAGGTCCATTAATTTCAATGGGTCTACTCTGCATAGGGCTTGGTTAGATACAACACATAGAGTTAATACCATTTGCATGATTCAGGGGATAGGATTGGCCTTCCCCATGACTAAGCCGGGTTCTTGTGTCTTGAGCTAAAGCTTGCCAGGCAGAAATTCAACATTTCCACACCAACCAACCTCCACAGAGAACTGCACACCTGTTGAATGTCTGCCTGTCATGTCTCTGTTACAGGTACAAAAGCCCTGCCCTGTGACTCAAAATAATCCTTGTTTTGGAACCAAACTTTTTCCATGGAGGGAGATATTTTCTTGCAACATGATCTGAGTTGCTCAACTTTTTTGAGTGGAAGACGCTCCCTGCTGAGAGAAGGAACACTGGCCTTGGGCTGATCGCCACTCTTGTTGGGTTGAAAACCAGGGAGAACGAGGAACGCTGCCTTGAGGGTTGTTTTTTTTAACTGGAGAGGGGGGCGAGGGCAGGATATAAACGCAATAAATCAGCAACCACCCTTCATCCTTATTGTTGTACTAGACAGGCGCCCTGCCTTCCGTGCGGGATCCTCATCAATATAGGACCCCTTCGCTCTGAATTTATATGTACTCAACACGTGCCTACAAGTTCCCTGTCACACGCAGCGCAAACAAGGCTCGCTTAACAGAACAAAAAATAGGTTTCGCGGTGGGATGGGAACCATACAGGAGCCCCACCCCGTTACCCTCTGCGCGACAAAATGGCGGCTGGCTTCCCTGGGAAACTGAGCAGCCACGGCAGCGGGCAGAGCGACAGAAACACGGACACCGTGAGGGAGAGATATGGTTGCATAATTCGCGAGACCCACAAAACCAGGCAGTTTTGACGCCATTTTGTTTTGCTCCCCACCCGCGCTAGCCGAGTAAAGGGGGAAGCTGCCTATGGAGAAACGCGGCGCTTTGGTATAAACGCAGCTCCCCCCTCCCCCCCCCCGAAAAGGAAGACCTAAGCTGCGAATATTTCGCGTTAGCTTGTCGACATTTGAGAAATATATATGCAGCAAATGCCTATTAGCTTCCGCATTGCAGGCGGGGAGGGAAGAGGGGAGTCACCGAGAACTGCTCTGGCTGCGTCTTTATCCCTGCATTGCAGAAGTGGGGCCGTAGAAGCAGCGGCTCCACAAATGTGACAGTCCCCGGTTCCTTATGCGGCTTAAGAGGCGGCACGGAGTGACTCCGCAGTATATGGATAGGACATGGGATCGTCGGCGGGTTGCTTAACAGTCTGGAAATGCAGTTGACACAATGGTAAGTCCGGCTCCCGATTTCGGGCTCGCAAGCCGCCGCCTCGCCCAGTAGAAGCGGCGCCTGCGTCTCGGCGATAATGCGGCAGCGCGCAAGGTGCTGCTCTCCAGCAACGGACTCTCTTCCGCGCAATGATTAACTAGCGCTTTAAAATACTGCCGCTTCGACTTTGTACCTCTCATCCCTTTCTAGCGAGAATTGTTCTGTATCTCCAGCTAAAAAAAATCTTACAAGACTGCAAGAAATCTATACTGGACTTGAATTGGCCTTCCATAATCAGCTCCCCCACCACCACCCAGCACGCAGTTGGGCATGTTTATCATGCAGGCCACGCACTATAAGAGGTCAATTGGAAAGCATGCATTGACCCAGCCTCGTGGGCCTGGCAGACGGCAGCAGGAAACATCCTCCTAGCTGCTTCTCTCTGAATGGCACAAAACAAAGTGTGCAGGGGCCATTAGCGTCAGCCTAATTTTGAGATGGCCTACTACGCCCCCCCACCCCATATAGGAAGAGAAACCCTTTGGTAAAGGTTCTTGAAATGGGGCCTACCATCTAATCCAGGCCTATGTAGTTTGCATAGCCCAGCTTCTGAATTTGCAGTCTCAAAATGCCTCAAGTAAATTCTATTTTTAAAATATAATTTTTATTTAATCTTCTAATTTACATTTAAACAACTTTATCATGTGTACTTTTCTCTTGTGAACTGCCTTGATAGTCCGAAGAGCAATTGTTCTGCACAACTGGAAGAGCTAATTTATTCTCATGGATGTGAATCCTCCCCAACTGCTCAAGTATGTTAAGCTACTGGTGGATTTCCAGATACTAGACCCATTATGTAAAGGGGCCTAATAGCTGGACACGAAAAGCTGTTCAAAGGGTCATTAGGCACACAGTGATTAAAATGTTTTTTGTCTAATTTCACCATGTTTTGTGTAGTGATTAAAATCTGGTCTAGTATTTTAGAACAAACAATTCCATGAAAATGCAGTATTTTCCTCTAACCCTCCTAGACTGTTAAGGAACTCAAAATCGTTTAAATGCTGCAGACAGGAATTATTTTTTTAAAAAAAAACAACCTGGTCAAGTTCAATATAAATCAGGCCACTGCTGCTGCTCCTACAGGGATGCATCAAGAGCCAGTGTCATCTCTGCTCTTGGCTTTTTTGCTATAGCAGAGGCTTGAAGATTAACTAAAATGGGTCGAATGTAGTGAGTGAAAACTAATGTCTACTTTGGAAAGGCAGATGCTGCAGCAAAATAAATAAATAAATAATATTGGGAACGGGTTGCCTTTGGGCAATGTAAAACTGGACTTTATTAAGTCAGGCAAGAAAGACAAATGAAAAAGCATACTATCTTATACTGTCAGTGCAGTTTTTCTGCAATGTAGGGATTTACCACCTATACTCTAGTTCCAGCTCCCCTTGTGCTCAAAACCCCCCTCAAATGGAGTGCCTAGTCATGCAGAGATTATGATTTGTTCTTCTGAAAAGCTCGTCCTTACATTCCCTGCTCAGTAGTTGTAAAGTATTGTGTATATATAAACCAATCTTATGCTAACTACTTTTTTCAAAGAAAACACACAACTTTAGTAGCATTTTATTTAATTAATAATGGAGACCAAGCCAATGCAGGAACACTAAGGAAGCATGGAAAATCTGAAATAAAGCTTTATTTACAGCTGGTGTAGAGCTCTACTGCCAATAAAACGTTTTCAACACCTGAAGTGTCATATACTGGAGTACACCGATAACTAAAAATGTTCAAAAGTAGGGTTCTCTTTAAATACAAAAAAAGTTTTCTTCAAAGAGCTCTAGCAATATACATAAAGCTATGCACTTCTGACTTAATGAAGTGAGCAGGAAAAGGATTATCAAAAAGACAATACAATTAATTCAGTAACTTGTGTGGTCCACATATACAAAGCTGTTACCCCCCCCCCCCCGTTCAGTTCCTCTTTCCCAGGAGTCACATACTTACCACAACTAATAGCAAGTATGATTTAAAAGTCCCCAGGGCAAACTATTTGTTCAGTTGCCACTGTCAACAGATCTTGACCTTGAGCGTGATCTCTGGCGATCCACAGAAGCTGGAGACTTTGATCTACTTGAGGAAGCACGTTTTTGGCTCTTTTCAGGGGCAGGAGACCTACTAACTGAGCGTGACTTGCTACGGCTCCTGCTCCTAGATCTGGTGTAAGACTTGCGGCTCCTGGAGCGAGAACGGCTACGAGACCTTGAGGAACTCCTACTACGAGACCTGGACCTGCTTCTGGACCTACTGTAATGGAATAAAATATTCATTTTAGGTTCTTCTCTGTGCAGAGATCTCAAACATGTCAATATGCAAACATTTATAAATTAAAATTCTTACCTGTGCCTTTTGCTGCCTTCAATTAGTTTTATTTTCCTTCCATTTATTTCTTTGCCAGAAAGCTTTTCAATAGCATTCTTTAAATCACTGTAAGAGGCAAATTCAACCACCCTAGTAGTATAAAAGAGGACATACAAATTAGTGAATAAAATAAGCTTAAGAAAAAAAGCACATTTTACTAGTCTTTTTACTATTTCTCCTAATAGAGACCTTTCTCCAACACTATACATCAACCTTTGCCAACCAGGTGTCCTCCAAATGTTTCGTGACTACAACATCTAGAGGACACCAGGCAGGAAAGGACAGTATACATTATTACAGTATAACTATAATTACTCCATACCTCAATCACTATTACTGCACGATACCTACCCTTCATTTAACTTGGGCCTATGTGCATCTGCAAAGGTTACTTCCCCAGCTTGTCTCATGAAGTCTTTGAGATCCTAACACAAGATCAAACACGTTAAGACAAAGCAGTAAACAATACTCATGAATAATATTTTAAAAAATACTACTGTAAGAAAAGGTGTTAAGAATTACAATGTGGCAGATGCCACAATTGTAGATAATACTACATTTGATAGAATACATCAGGGCACGAAATAAATGAAAACAGCAAATTGCTTTAAGCAAAATGCTCAACAACTTTTAACATTTAAGTTACTTGTCTATACAGTTTACTGAACAGAATGCATAACAGTTTATTTGCAGAAAAGCATTCTGAAATGTTTTATGATTAAACAGTACATTTACAAAAACACCAGTTATTTTGTGCCCCATATGTCATTAAAAATATAGTTTACTTTACCTTCATTAAAATTTCCCTAGGCTAGCCAAGCAGCAAACTGCATTAAGCGATCGAAGATACCGTCATGATATATGCCCGACTGGCTCTTCGCCAACCATGTGAAGAACACTACCCAGTCGAAGGAAGCCTTTAATCGCACAGCCCTCCCTATTAGCAGACTACTGGCGGATCCAGACATTCTCTAATCTTGTGAAGTTACACCAAGGACCACTTTACTGCGATCAGGATTCCAACGACCACCTAATGCGTATCTCTTTTCAACTCTCTCGGATCATCATCATCTTATTTTCGAAGCGTTACAGGAGGTACAGTTCTCAACTTAGGACTCAGAGCTCTTTAACTTTCGGGGATCGCTGCAACCCGGCACTTTAAGGAAGTGCATCGATTACGTCTAGACCAGCAAACACAGATCTAGAGGTGGCCAACTGATACACTGGAGGAGCTGACTGGATAAGTCAACCAGGCCCAACCAAGAGTGACCAAGACAGAACGATTAGGATAACCCACAGGCACTCCTCGTCATAAGGCCAACGACACAGATAGGCTGGCAAATAAAATGGATTTTTAAAGTGGTTAAAATGGATTTTGAAAACAAGGTAAAATTACATTAAAAACTCTACCATTAATCTACTTTTGAAAATGTATTTAAGCATTAAATATTAATAATTCTGATAATGTTTTAAAATTAAGATAAAAATTAGTTCTAATAAAAAACAATTTACATATTACATATTACATACCCATTAATTGATGTCTAAGAGATAATCATGTTTCAACAAACCTGCCAGCTGACTCTGGATGATAAGTTTTCTACAATGAGACGATTCTCTGTCCTTACAGGTGGAGCATTTCTGGAAAAAACAAAATGTTTAGTTCAGTAGCAACATCTAATAAAAAATGAATTAAGTGTCTGTCAGGTCCTCTAGACCACGTTTAGTTCTAGCTATGTATGTGTACATGATACCTTCTATCATTTCGTGGACGGCGGCTACTAAAACGGTCAGAGTATCGACCTCTGCCTCTTCCACCTCTAGAACGGGCCCTTGCATGTTCAATTGTAACCCTAGAAAGACAGACCAAACCACCAATTTATTTCATTGCTCAGGCGTTCATAATCACTCAGATCAGAAAACTACAGTACCTGGGGAAGACATGTTAAGATACTATGATCTACCTTTCACTGCAGAGCTCTTTTCCATCCAATTCATAGACTGCATCATCAGCATCTCTTGGATCTTCAAACTCCTGTTAAAAATAGGATCTGCTGAGTTCTGGCTTTGTATTCAATTAATGTAACAAACCAGAATGACATTTTAAACACCAATAACATTTTTTTTACACTTTCCCCCAAATCCTTAAGTCACATTTGACCTTTACATTAAACCAAACTATTTTTATTTAGAAAACATTGCTTCTATTTCATTAAAAATACAATTGGATGCAGTATTTTTCCACTGGCAGATCCTCCCCCCCCCCCAAAAAAGGGGGAGAGCCATTTATCCACTGAAATCCTAGTTGTACATGAACGGCTTATTTCCACTTACGACAAATCCAAAGCCTCTTTTCAAGTCGATGTCTCTGATGCGTCCATATCCCTTGAAAAATCTTTCAACATCCTTCTCTCTGGCGGCTGGATTGAGCCGTCCGATGAATACACGACAACCACTCATGGTGTATCTAAAGATGAATCAGCTGTAGATAAAAAAAACAATGCGTTAAGCAGGAAACCAGGAACAGAGATGCCGAAACAAGATGGCTGCCACAAAAATAGGTCAGCAGCTGCTGGCATCGCCCTCCCCTTTGGACTGTGCCGCAGTCCCGGCTCCGCCTTTCGCTGCCGCAATCTGACATCAAGGCAGGCAGAGCGCCAAACAAGCCCCGCCTCCACGCCTGCTGCTCCAGTCGGAATTCGCGTCCAAGCACCGCCTTTCCCCAAAGCCAATCAGAGAACGACGCATCCGTTTCGCCTTTTATGACATAGTGCCGACGACCAGCCCCGCGAGGCTTCGGAGCGACCGACCCGCGCATGCGCTCTACCGCAGGCCCGAGCTTTTCGCCAGACGCCATTTCTTCCACAAAATGGCGGCGGAAGCCCGCCGCACCCGCAGCCCTCGTTTAGACTTTTCAGCAGCGGCACCGCCTGCGCTCCCCGTGGCCTAACAAAATATGGACGCGCCCAGCCAACGTTCAAACGCAAACCCCCATTTCCTTCTTCCGACACCTGCAAGAGGTCAAAAAAAGGACCCTCCCCGTTGACCCGCTAATTGGATATTCCTTCCTCACGCTTCATCCCTTCCTCAGCCCCCCCCTCGCAGTCTCCAAACAGCTGCAAAACCTGCACGAACCTGTATTTTTCTGATCGGTCGTTCTTGATCGAAGTAGGACAGATGCCAATCGACACTCGGCGATCAACTACCTCGAACCTTCCCCAACGGCGTCTAACTCCCGACTGGGTAGTTCGGTCGCTGACTGCGCCACAAAATGGAAGCTGGCACCACGTGACCGAGAAGGCACGTGACGCCCTTGGCGCTCAGGGATAGGTGGAAAGGGATGCAAAAATCTAGGTCAGCGGTGGAGTGGCGGGGGGAGGGCTTTCGGCTCGGCTGAGTCATGGGAAGAAAAGAGGATAAGCGGGTCAGGTTGGCCGGCGCGCGTGCGCAGTCGCGACGTAGCTCGATGGAGTTGAAAGGAAAGGGCTATTGGGAGATTATTGGGTTCTTTCCTGCAATACTAGGCGTCCTTTTACAGCCTCCCCACTCCTGTCAGCTGTCGAGAGAATAGAATAGACAAGGGAGGGTAAATAAGTCAGTGCAAGTAAGAGTGATGTTGCATAAGTGGGCGAAGCACCGGATGGGGGGCTCGCTAGTCTCCCCATTTCGAGTTAATTCATAAACCTTACCATGTGTTCAATGCATTATTTGCAGATTTCTTTAAATCCAACGTGATTGTATGCTTGTTTATTAATAAGTCCTGGGACTTAACTTCCGTCTAAACGCTCATAGAATTGCAGGCTTTGCTTCCATAAAGCGATGTCGATTTTTTTATTTTTTAAGAGCTTTCCTTTCGAAGACAGCCTTTCATTTCCCACTTTTGCTCTATAATATCCACGAGTCAGCATGAAGGGATCTGGACGGCATTTTTAACTTAAGCTCTTCGTGCTGCCACACTGCCCCCCCCCCCGACGTCCTCCTCCATAAAAATACCCGGTTACACAACGCGCAGCTTTCTAGTCCAGGCCCGACTTCTCCAGCACCTTCCCAGAATTCCAGTTTGCATGATGGGTAAATCTTGGAGGGGTTGCGGGGTGAAAAATCTGCAACGGATTTGAAATGCGTTTTGTTTTTGTTTTTATAAGGAATGCAACTTCGTTGTTGATTTTATGCTGCCCACCGCCATAATGTTGGTACAGAATTTTTTGCATGTTTATATAGTAATAAAGTTCGTATACACAGGATTATTAATTAAACTGTTTGCTGTGATAGCATTTGATTCCTTTCTTAGGCTGTTAGTTCTCTATCGCAAGCGAAGTTGTGAAGCTTGATAAAAGCTTATGAAAAGGGATTATATTAAATTTACAAAGCCCAGATCAAAAACATTAAACAAAATGTATACAAATAAATGCAACCTTAAATATGTCAGAAGTGTCCCCTCTTTTAGCAATCGCAGCGCACTTACCTTTCTTCCCTGTTTAGTATAGGCATGTTGGACCCTCAGTAATTATTATTTTCTACAGCATCATCTATGTACACACAATGTTTTACAGAGTAGCATAAAGGAACAAAGGACAGATCCCTATCTAAGGAGAGGCAAGAGCAATTTTGGCTAATTTCCTGCTACCTCAAACTTATGCTTCCAATTGGAAGTGTGTTTACTTCATTAGACATATTCATTCAAATGTGTTTTTACATCAATTTTAAAGCCACAGAGTTTTGTCATATATCCCTCACTATTTTAATGGTTAACTTTGAACTTATGCCTCTATGAGTTATTTTGAGTTACTGTAATGTGAGACAGTCAGCAGTGAAAGCAGAATAAGGGTAAGGCTTTGAGGAGAGGACAGTCCCTTTGCTCTGTATGCTTTAAAGTTAAGAAGTGATACTACTGCAGGGAGGAGCTGTGTATGCTTAGAAAGGGCATGAGCAGGAGCTTGTGTGAACTTTGGCACACACATGTGGAACTACTGGACTGTAAAATCCTGAAATAGTGCAAGTGGCGCCTGCTTTGCTGGCACTGCAATTGCCGCTCCTCACCCACGCATACACTTTCATCTCCAAAGTCAATGAGTGAAGGACCAACAATGCCAAACACAACACAAACCACAGGGCTCAGATGCACTTTGGATCACATAAGAGACTCCAGAAAAAAATGGCTGATTTTGTTGCATCTGGTTTTCTATCAAGGGTATCATAGCTGCTTCACTCACTGTGGGGACAATCCAGCCAGTTAAGCCATCATGGCTACAATTCTGTACCTGCAGTCACAAACACATGCTTAAATCTAAATTAATAGTGGGTGTTATAAGAATTTTAAGGTCATATATATAATAAATGTTCATAAATGTACCAAGCAAACACATACAAATATGTAAACCACATGTCTGAAACCCACAGAAAAGTCCTGAAACCATTTTCTCTCTCCCAAAATGTCCTCAGATATTTCTCTGCAAGGTCGAAGGAAATGGGAAATCTCCCATTGTCTCTTTTGCAAATCCTGTCATAAGGGCACATTTAAGATATGAATAGGGTGTGAGCCTGTGACCTGGATTCAGGAATTGAATAACAAAAGAGTGGCCAGGATGCCCAGGTAATCCAATCAAGCAACCTAGCAGACAAGAGAAAAAAAACAACTCAGATTTCTGTGGTAGTCCGCCCCTCCTGTGATGTAAGCATGATGTTTTTGTGGGTGGTCTGGAGTTTGAGGATGAGCAATTTAAAAAGCCTATATAAGGGCGGGCACACATTTTGTTCTGGGTCCTTCCCCCTCCCCTGTGTGCCTGGGGGGTGGGTGGAGGGAGAGCACCCTGTTGCAACAGCTTTAATAAAGATCAGGCTTACTAGCTGCTTTGCTTCTCAATATTCTCTGGTTGGTCTCTATTATTTTCTCCTACCGATAGAGAACCTACAAAAGGACTCTGTATGGGCTCTTAAAGGGTAAAGGTAAAGGGACCCCTGACCATTAGGTCCAGTCGCAAACAACTCTGGGGGTGCGGCGCTCATCTCGCTTTACTGGCCAAGGGAGCTGGCGTACAGCTTCCGGGTCATGTAGTCAGCATGACTAAGCTGCTTCTGGTGAACCAGAGCAGCGCACAGAAACACCGTTTACCTTCCCGCCGGAGCGATACCTATTTATCTATTTGCACTGCATGCTTTCGAACTGCTAGGTTGGCAGGAGCTGGGACCGAACAACAGGAGCTCACCCCATCGCGGGCATTCAAACTGCCGACCTTCTGATCTGTGGTTTACCCCACAGCACCACCCGTGTCCCCATATGGGCTGTTGTGTACCCCATAAGGGAAAAGGAGCAGTTTTTTCTCATAACAGTGGGCAAATGTGTTTCACATTTGCAGAGTTGTTCCCTACACTTTCTACAGTATCAAGCGAAACACTTTATGTACACATGCACAACTCCAGGCTTTATGCATGATAAGGTACAGATGCCAGGAAATTGAGCTGCTCTGCTTACTGTGAGGCATCTGATCAAGGCCTGTATTTTAAAATGAGCTTAAAGATATATTTGCAAATGTTTGTATGTTTCATACCAGGCAGAAACCAGCTGGCTAAGTACTTTGGCAGTTGTTTATCTTCCTGCTCTCTTGAACAAGGCCCCCCCCCCCCCCGATTTATAGCAGTAGCAGGAGACAAGTTTCTCAAAGTTGTAAAAGGGAATTACAGGCTGGGAGCAAATGTTACACTGACCCTACATATTACAGAATACAATCAAGCTGCAAAAACACTAATTAAGAGTTGGTAAATAGTAAGATTTATTGTTTAACAGAAAATAGTACCATGTGCCTCCCATCAGACTCTAGCCATATTTTCCTAAGGTTTAAGGTATATTGAGAGAGTTAAAGGGCAATAAATTTTGGGAAGAGCTAATGGGAAAAGCAGCTGGCTGGGAAAGGGGGGTGTAAACTGAAGAGGCTTCTTTTGAAGCTGTTTTTACTGAGTTCCTTTTTTACTTTGCAAAGGCCTTTTCTTCTAAAATGCTATCTATGTTATGTATGAGATTTGTTGGCTTAATGTAATTATGCAAAAGATTTAGAAAGTAAGAAATGTTAGATTCTTATGTTAGATTCTTATTTCATTGATGGTGTGTGAGAATGTGAACCCAAGATCTCTGTTTAGATAGAATTTAATACCATGAGCCATTTGTTTTAGCCATTTGTTTTGGAATGCAGGGGCAACAGGGGCAAAAGGTGATCTGGTAATTAAGGTGCCTTGTCGAGGCAAATGTAAGATATATGGCTACTTGTCTGCCATTTATGGATAGAAGGAAATATAGCTCTTTGTCTCCCGTAAAAGGTAATAGGAAATGGGTGTATCTTTTATGCTTGGTTCTAGCAAACAGCCAATAGGAATTTCAACCAGGCTGATTGGACAGAGGCAGCCAAAGGAGGAGCAAGGGGGCTGGGCTGAGGAAATATAAGTGCTGGCCATCAGGGCTGGAGTGGGCAGAGCTTTGGTATCCATATACCACTGTGTCTCTCATTTATTTGTCTGACAAATAAATTATTATTTTAATTTCTCTATTGCTGCTTGAATATTTCATTCCAGCTAAGCGTTAACCACAAGCAGGGTGCTACAACTGTACATGTATAGAGAGGCAAACACAGAAGGGGGGGGGAGAGTTCTGTATCTGTAAAATCATCCACACTGTTTCCATCTTTTGGAAAGTTGTGACTGGAAAAAAAATCTTCCATCCAAATCTCAGGGATTTTCTAGACATTGGTTTGGTTTGGTTATGCTTTGCTTTTAGTGCAGCCATCATCTCTTTTGCAGGGGATCCTTCTATTTTGAGGCAAACAAATAGTAAACTGGATTACAATGTTGTTAGGCAAAAACAGTTAGGATATCATGTAACCTCCCTGAATGACTCTGAGTGCCCCCAAACTAGAGGAACTAATTTCAAGTCCCCCAGCCTTCCCTAGAGTTCGGGGGACCCTGATTATGGAAAATAATCCCCAATCCAAAGGAATGTGTTTATGAATCCATATAGTGTGTATGATACTCTCAAGGCTGCTTTAGGGTGTAGTCTCCATGACCTATATATAAGCTCATGTTTAACATTCCTAGTGTGTTCAGCTATTTTCCACCATTCCACGCCTACATTTTAATTTTATTTGTAGGAGAACACACATATGTACCACACTTTTAAATTTGATCTGAACCCTCTTCAATTATACATTCATAGATTGTAATACACCCCTTGAGGAGTAGCCAGACTGGCTTTTTATGAATAAGTTAGTTAGGTCAACATTAAAATATCCTGCTGACTGATGGGTTACTTTTTATAGTTACATCCACACACAGTCAAGATGTGGCAAAAAGGAGTGGGAGAGACTGGATCACTTTCCTTAGATGTAACATCAGGTTAGCAGTACGACACAGATGGCTATTGCACAATGTATTTTTGTGTAAAATACTTGGCGCTCATTAGAGTAGGACACTTTATATTTTCTAATATTGTAATCATCCTGGAGTAGGGGCTCAATCCATCCTGAGAGTAGCACAAATACCAAGTGCATTGAAAGGATTGAAATACGTGTGCATTGAAAGGATTGAAATAAATTCCATACAATTTGTGCTAATGTACTTTCCAGCCTGGGAAAAACAGCTGATGCAGATGTAGCCTAAAGAGCTTTCTCCAGAGTCAGGGCATTGACAACACAATTTCAGTTTGCAGTATGTGAATAGGGTGTGTCATTGTGGGGTGGGGAGATGGTATCTTAAGAGTCAGTAATAAATTTAAAGGCTTGGCCTAAAGGAGAGCTGGAAAAAATATTCCTGATTCTTGGGGGCACATAGGTGATAGAGTAGTATGTAGGGAGTTTTTCCAGTTTTGGTAAGAGCAATAGATCAGAAATGTCCTCAGTTCCAAATACTATAACTTGGCATGTTATGCTCAGTAACTGTCATAATTTGGATGCTTCACTTAATTTTCCCTGTCGGTCAGTTTGTGAGCTTTTAAAAAGTAGATATATCCTGAACACAGTATTACGTGTTCTTTTAGAGTGAGGGTACAACTGGAGTTCAGCCTGAAAGCCTAAACCCACTTTCTAGGGAGTAAACTCTGTTGAACTGCATGGGACATGCATGCAAGTGAACACGCATAGGGATGGGCTTCGCATGTGCTTTTAAAACGTGAGGAGAGAAAGTGGAACTACATTCAACAGAAGGAATTTCAATGCCAACAATTCAGCTGCGACCAATTTGACTTGCAGATTCTGAGCAAATGAAAAGCTCCCTGCCCCCACCCCGCTGCCTCTAGAATAATGCAGTTTAATTCTGTTAAGTAAGGGAAGGGAGTGGTTTACTTGGATTATACAAAGTCTGAAAAGGCCTCTGTCATTTAGCCAGTTACTTGGAAGCTATTGCATAAGCATGCCAGTATATTTTTCAGCCCTGTTTCAAGTTCCTGAGCCAGTCCTGCCTCCACAGCTGTTCTTTGTCAGACTGTTTGAGTATTTGACAGGTTTCTGTTTAACTAGCCCTTACAACATTCATCTTTCTCTTTTTAGCTGGAGCCCTGTAGAAAAACATTATTTCCTCATAAGGCTTCAAAGCCTTTTGAGTTATCTAGTTAAGATATAGGCATGCACGGTTGATGCATGGGACACAGGAAGGTCAGCAGGGCTGGCCCACCCACAAGGTAGAAGCTTGTGTGGTGGTGTCCTAGCAGGTGCCCTGCTGCCATCACCAGCGAGGAGAAGTGACTGTAGCTTCCGGTAAAATCTCATGAGAGTTCCGCAAGATCTCACGAGCTCTTGCCAGAAGAGCTCTTACCACACAATCCCGGTAAGTGAGGCTTCTTCAGCAGATGAAACCATCCCACTTCACTTCAGGTGGTGAAATGGGACAGTTTACCCCCGAAGGCCAGGCTGCGAAAGGGAA
This sequence comes from Podarcis pityusensis, assembly GCF_964106645.2. Classification (NCBI taxonomy): domain Eukaryota; kingdom Metazoa; phylum Chordata; class Lepidosauria; order Squamata; family Lacertidae; genus Podarcis; species Podarcis pityusensis. The sequence goes on from NC_138028.1 coordinate 47,583,439, forward strand.
GAGATCTCTGCATCTCTATCTCTCTCTAGACATCAAAACAGGGGGAAGGTGCACGTAAAGACAGGTGAATCTGATGGAGTCCACCTGTCCAAGTTGACCCAGGGGGGTGGGAAAATAGCCATCAGACAGAACTGAACTTCCACCCCCTGCTTTCCTCAGGGATCAGCTGCTTGAGCAGCAATTCCAGCTGACACCAGGACCAGGTGTGGGGCAAGTAGGCATGGTTTGGGAAAAACAGACTGGCAGTCCAAATTTGGCCTGCGGGCTGGAGGTTTCCCACTTCTATCTAAAGATATACTCAGTGTCCACTGCTCTAACCCCACCCCCTCTTTTGATATCTCCCACTTGAACAGCACATTTGAAGGGTTAGGGTGCTATGACTGTAGCACCCCACATGAATTAGGACTCCTGTTTTCCTGGGATTAAGCAAGCAAGCCACCTCCCTCTCTGCATTGTGAGCGAAGCAGAATTAGCTGTTTCACCAGTTAACATCATACAGACACTGGGGCTATATCCAGCAAAGTTGCTCCATTCATGCAAGGACCTCTGCTTGCACAGCAGAGCTTTTCCTCCCTCTCCCTACCAACTCCACACCCCTACCAACTCCCCCAATCAGTTTCAGAGGGTTGGGGAGAAACCTGGAACAGAACTGGGGGAGCAGGGGGAGGAGACGTTCTCCTGCCAAGTGGAAGTCCTTATAAAAATGGGATTCCTTTGTGGGATACAACCCCATCGTTAAAGAACTTTGATTTCCTTTTTTTGCTCTTAAACATTGCTGTGCCACCAGCAATCACTATCATAAAAATATCCGCTCTGAGCAAAATGGATCAAACAATGCGCCCATTCTTTGCTTGCAGTGTTGACAGAATGCCTTTTAACACCTTACTCCTTGTGCATGCCTGGAGCATTCCTACCACTGAACAGAACTGGGCTGCCTCTGTTTACACAGTGCTCCATGAGTACCTTTGTGCCAGCAGTGCATTGGGGCAAGCATGCTGGCACCATATTGTACTGATGGTATTTGGTTGTGTGTTTGAAAGGAGTGCTGTGACTTTCCATACCTCTCCCATTCAACCAGTTATCTATACATCTTTAGGGATTGTTGCCGAAGGTTAAGCACTTCTCTCTTATTAATCTATCTGCCTTTTGTTGTCATTTTATAGATCATCATTGTTCTTCCAAGAAAGTGAACATAAAAATTAGCCTTTTCAGTCTTTTGAAAAACCAGGTTGCTATGACTCTTTTTTCCACCCCATATCTTCTCCAGCAATTGGCTTTAAGATCAGTCAATCTGCACCATGCATTTTTCCCTTGAAGCAGAGCTAAGAGGCAGGATCAATCAAACCGCTAGGCTAAGCCGACTCAGAGCTGAGAGGCTTCACACAGCAAAAACTTGAGGAGAGTACTTGCCAGCTAACAACAGCTTACCTACGTGAAATATACTCAGAGTCGAGTGTGAATTTCATGCTCTTTATTCAGCTCATAGTAGCAGTGAATGAAACTTTCCCCAAAACGTCTAGCTACATATACATTAGTTACACAATGGGCCCTGCGTGATTGGCTAATTCTGGGCTGCTCCTGTAGGCCAATCAGGTTGCGGATTCACCTCCTCCAGAAGCCTGATTGGCTGCTCCTGCAGGCCAATCAGGTTGCTGATTCACTTCCACCTGGAGCTGGATTGGGTGGCTCCTGCGGACCAATCAGACTGCTGCATTCTGGATCCTATTGTTCTTGGATTCAGCTCAGTACATAACACTACACATGGAGGGGTAGTCTGAAATTTTGTAACGGCAAGAGTAGAAGAACCTCAAATCATTGTAGGTGTAATGAAGTTTCATACACCAAAATTCCACCAGGTGCAACAAACCTGCACTACCAGTCTTTCCACATCATTCCATGCTTTGCACAATTAAGGTCCCATGCCCTGCTCTTAGCATCTCCAGTTAAAAGGACCTCATCCTAGAGACATACTGCAAGTCACTGGAGACAGGACTGGGATAGGTGGACTAAAGGCCATTCTGTATTCTCAAATCCATTTCACACATGCTAGGGGGGCTCTCTTATTTGGGGAGAAGTCACAGCTCCATGGCAAAGCTCATGTTTTGCATGCAGAAGGTCCCAGGTCCAACCCCTGATCATCTCTAGTTAAAAGGATCTGCCACCTGACAGAGAAGGCAATACTTAGGTTGGATGAGCCAATAGTCTGACTCAGCAGCACAACCACTTGACAACTGCTAGAGTCTCAGCAGACCACTGAATAAAAATTGTATATGGGGGGGGGGGTGTTCATTGGTACATTGTAGAACAAATATTCCTTTCACTTCTGGATTACTATAAAGAAAAATAAAGCACCATGTCTTGCTGCATCATAAGCATCATTGCCAAAACCAGTACCATGTTATGAAAATCATGGGCCCTAAGCCAGGACCTTGTTAATAATCTGGCTCTTGTCAAAATGGGCTTTATATCAATTGACAGCGGAGGAGAGGGGAATGGGGGGGGGGGCAAACTACAGATTTCCTTGACCATTCTGCAGCCTTTCCACAGACCACCTGAATGGAGCTCTCAAACCACTGCCTTTGGTTCACAGAGTACAGTTTCAGAACCCCTGGTCAGACTCAGTATAAGGCGAGTTTATATGTCACTACTGTAATAATCAAAAACATATAATACCACTTTAAAGTGGCAGAGGTGCCCCAAAATACAATATTTTAAATGCAACTAAGCATATAGAAATCTCCTGGCTTTTATAGTGTTTTATTTCCAAAATAAACACAACAAAACAAAAGGATAGCAATTGGGACAAGATTAAGCTGACCTGAAGATCAGACTGAACTATCCTTTGTTTGGCTTTTCAAAGAGAGCTTACCTACTTGGTGACTCTATCAAGTACAATGTGATGTTCAAGCTAAACTACAGGTTTTATATTCCACCTAATTTAAGAAGTTGGGGTGAGGAAAGCACCGATCCAACTCAAGTTAGTTGTGATGAAAACTGCAATCCTATGCCCACTTACCTGGGAGTAAGCCCTATTGAACTCAGTGGGTAGGCATGTTTCAGAGTGCATTGCAAATGTCATTCAAACAAGTTAATCATAGTAAGTTCCTTTTTTCTGAATGAGCCTTTGTCCTTACTAATTATAGTGGGGCCAGGAGCGAAGTATATTTCATGCAGTGTTTTCCCTAGCATCTGCAGTTTATCCCTGAAATCATTGACATCAACCGCAATGCACATGTTTTTCAACTAAAGGCTATTACAAAATTAAAACGTAGGTATGGAAACTAAGAAGCAGAGAAGCAATATTGTGACCTGTTTGACAGGACTGGCTCTTATTATGAGCTTTGGCAGGTATTTTGCAAATCAAACAGGGTAGGACTTGTTCTGCTATGCAAAATGGAACTTAATAAAGTTCTGTAAAAGTGGCATCCCAGGACACATATAGGGACCTTTGGCAGGTATGCTTAATCACTATTTCATTAATTATTTGGATTTTATTCCAGTTCATTTAGTAGCCACTATGAGGCTATTTTTCAACCTTTGTTTTTATAATACCATTTAAAAAAAAAAAATCTGGCTTCTTCATTGGCTCAAAGTAGCCTACAACATCAAAAACAGTAATGCAATGCAAAACAACACCATCCATAGAACCAAAAGCAATTTCTTAAATCAGTGCTTTTCTTCTAGAAGACAAGGTGCCGGTACTGCGTAACCTTGAGTACCCCCCGGGGGGGGAAGGACTGTTTAAAATCATTATTACAAAGAAAGAAAATTCTGAACACAGCACACATGGTCTCATTACAGCTTACAAAGCATTTAAATATCCCAATTAAAAATGCAAAAATGCTTGGACTAATTCCAGGGAGTAATGAAATGGGCTGGATTCAGATACCATAATCTGTACATCCAGGCTGTGAGGGCTGCTGCTTATGTAGTCAAAGCCACACATAAGAGGTAGCCCCATGAGGATTGAGCATGCTCAGTGGCCACAGAATGTGGACTATTTTAGGGTGGGTGAAGCTAAACCCGGAGAAGAGGGGTGTGTGGATTGGAGTGGAAGCGATCCTGGAACAGCACCATACCAAACGGCAACATTTTTTTGCAGACCACAGTTGTCGTTGTTTAGTCGTTTAGTCGTGTCCGACTCTTCGTGACCCCCTGGACCAGAGCACGCCAGGCACTCCTGTCTTCCACTGCCTCCCACAGTTTGGTCAGACTCATGTTTGCAGCTTCGAGAACACTGTCCAACCATCTCGTCTTCTGTCGTCCCCTTCTTCTTGTGCCCTCAATCTTTCCCAACATCAGGGTCTTTTCCAAGGAGTCTTCTCTTCTCATGAGGTAGAATCATAGAATTATAGAGTTGGAAGAGACCACAAGGGCCATCGAGTCCAAACCCCTGCCAAGCAGGAAACACCATCAAAGTATTGGTGGCCAAAGTATTGGAGCCTCAGCTTCACGATCTGTCCTTCCAGTGAGCACTCAGGGCTGATTTCCTTAAGAATGGAGAGGTTTGATCTTCTTGCAGTCCATGGGACTCTCAAGAGTCTCCTCCAGCACCATAATTCAAAATCATCAATTCTTTGGTGATCAGCCTTCTTTATGGTCCAGCTCTCACTTCCATATATCACTACTGGGAAAACCATAGCTTTAACCATACAGACCTTTGTTGGCAAGGTGATGTCTCTGCTTTTTAAGAGTTACATGTAACCACAGTTACACACATGTAAAATTAATGTAGGGGTCTTTCTACCTTTCACCACAGCTTGCTTTTTTATTTTTCTGTATGACCACTCTCTCTCTCTCTCCCTCCCTCCCTCCCTCTCTCTCTCTCTTTAAATCCAGCTTTTGAAAATGAAAAATATCAAGAGTAGTGCTGTAAGCAAGAGCCCCTGAGCAGAGTGCCTTGGGAATTCCATGTCGGCAGGGCGGGCGGCCATCTGTTGCCATCTCAGCCATGTGCCAAATGACTGAACAATGATGCTTTGAATTTCAGGAATAAGGACATGTGTGATCTGCACCATTCTCGTAGGGAGGCCACAACATGCCCTTAATATTTCTGTGTTCCAGGCATGGATAAATTGATTGGCAATGGTTAATCTCTAGAGTTTCCAGTAAACGGTTTCTTCCGTATTATAAGGGGACAAAAACCACATAAAGCCTCTATGCATCATTAACATGCACGGCTGTAATGTGCTATATGTGTGGGCCTGACTTTGAAGATTGTTTAGAAACTTTGGTTAGTGCAGAATGCCGCTTCTAGGTTACTTAACTGGGGTCCCATCTGCACTATTAAGGCAGTATCATACCACTTTCAACAGTCATGGCTTTCCCCAAAGGATCCTGAAAACTGTCGTGGAGGATGCTAAGAGGGCTACAGTTCTGGAAGGTCTTGGAAAAGAGGGATTGGTTGTTAAACCACTCTGGGAATTGTAGCTGTGGGGGAATAGGGGTTTCCTATCAACTATCAGCATGTTTAACGGTCTGCAGTTGTCGTCCTGTTAAATCAATAAATGAAGAGCTGTGTGAATTGTTAACAAATGGGATAGGTATGGAAATGTAGAGGGCTATGGAGAACAAAACGGATTTGAAAATGTGGGTTTTCAGGTCTGAGCAAGCCCTCTGTCGCTTCCTTTTTTCGCACAGGTAATATTCATTTTCAGCACTAGATGGTGACATTTAATCGCAGTTGCCTGATGTCTATATCTTTCCTTATGTGTTCATATATACTTTCATAGATGCGTCATCCGCAGTGTGCTGCAGTTTTCCTACTTATTGTTATTTCAAGTACAGTGGTACCTCGGGTTAAGAACTGGAGGTCCGTTCTTAACCTGAAACTGTTATTCACCTGAGGCACCACTTTAGCTAATGGGACCACGCCGCCAGAGCACGATTTCTGTTCTCATCCTGAAACAAAGTTCTTAACCTGAGGTGCTATTTCTGGGTTAGCGGAGTCTGTAACCTGAAGCGTCTGTAACCCGAGGTACCACTGCACTGCTGTTGCTATTCCATCTGTGCTCAGAACTCACTTGCAGTCAGTGCTTGTTTGACTTGAATGGGGATTGGGAATCTAGTGTGCCCCCGCCCACTACATGCTGCTGGACTACAACTCCCATCATCCTTTGACCACCAGTGGGTTGCTGATGGGAGCTGGAGTCCAACAACTTCTGGAGGGCCACTAGGTTCCGCACTGCTGGCCTGGAGGCAAGTCTTGCTCACCGCAAATACTCCAGCTGTTGCCTTTTTACAATGCTGAGTTAGATAGACAAGTGGTCTAACCAAGCTAAGTTAAGACCACTGCTCCATCTAGCTCAGTGTTGTCACTACAATGACCGGCAGCCGTTCTCCAGGATTTCAGATAGGAGCCTTTCCCAGCCACATGTGGAGATGTCACAGACTGAACCTGGGACCTTCTGCATGACAGCATGTGCTCTAACAGAGCACAATGGCTCTTTCCCAAGTCTGCATGGGATACTCATAATAATAATAATAATAATAATAATAATAATAATAATAATTTATTATTTGTACCCCGCCCATCTGGCTGGGTTTCCCCAGCCACTCTGGGCGGCCATAGAAACAAAAAAACACTAAAATAACATACATTAAAAACTTCCCTGAACAAGGCTGCCTTCAGATGTCTTCTGAATGTCAGGTAGTTGTTTATTGTTTTGACATCTGATGGGAGGGCGTTCCACAGGGCGGGCGCCACTACCGAGAAGGCCCTCTGCCTGGTTCCCTGTAGCTTTGCTTCTCGCAATGAAGGAACCGCCAGAAGGCCCTCGGCGCTGGACCTCAGCGTCCGGGCAGAACGATGGGGGTGGAGACGCTCCTTCAGGTATACTGGGCCGAGGCCGTTTAGGGCTTTAAAGGTCAACACCAGCACTTTGAATTGTGCTCGGAAACGTACTGGGAGCCAATGTAGGTCTTTCAAGACCGGTGTTATGTGGTCTCAGTGGCCGCCCCCAGTCACCAGTCTAGCTGCCGCATTCTGGATTAGTTGTAGTTTCCGGGTCACCTTCAAAGGTAGCCCCACGTAGAGCGCATTGCAGTAGTCCAAGCGGGAGATAACTAGAGCATGCACCACTCTGGTGAGACAGTCCGCGGGCAGGTAGGGTCTCAGCCTGCGTACCAGGTGAAGTTGGTAGACAGCTGCCCTGGATACAGAATTGACCTGCGCCTCCATGGACAGCTGTGAGTCCAAAATGACTCCCAGGCTGCACACCTGGTCCTTCAGGGGCACAGTTACCCTATTCAGGACCAGGGAGTCCTCCACACCAGCCCGCCCCCTGTCCCCCCAAAACAGTACTTCTGTCTTGTCAGGATTCAACTTCAATCCATTAGCCGCCATCCATCCTCCAACCGCCTCCAGGCACTCACACAGGACCTTCACCGCCTTCACTGGTTCTGATTTGAAGGAGAGGTAGAGCTGGGTATCATCTGCATATTGATGGACACCCAGTCCAAACCCCCTGATGATCTCTCCCAGCGGCTTCATATAGATGTTAAAAAGCATGGGGGAGAGGACAGAACCCTGAGGCACCCCACAAGTGAGGGCCCAAGGGTCTGAACACTCATCCCCCCCCACCACTTTCTGAACACGGCCCAGGAGGAAGGAGCGAAACCACTGTATAACAGTGCCCCCAGCTCCCAACCCCTCTAGACGGTCCAGAAGGATGTTATGGTCGATTGTATCAAAGGCCGCTGAGAGATCCAGCAGAACTAGGAAACAACTCTCACCTTTGTCCCTAGCTCGCTGGAGATCATCAACCAGTGCGACCAAGGCAGTTTCAGTCCCATGATGAGGCCTGAACCCCGATTGGAAGGGATCCAAATGGTCCGCATCCTCCAGGCGTGCCTGGAGTTGTTCAGCAACCATGCGCTCAATCACCTTGCCCAAGAATGGAAGATTTGAGACTGGGCGATAGTTGGCCATACTGGCCGGGTCTAAAGATGGTTTTTTAAGAAGCGGTTTAATGACCGCCTCTTTCAGCGGATCTGGGAATGTTCCCTCACAGAGGGAAGCATTCACCACCCCGCAGAGCCCATCACCCAACCCTTCCCAGCTTGCTTTTATTAGCCAGGATGGGCAAGGAGACAGGTAGTTGGTTTCACGCGTCCAAACAGCCTGTCCACATCCTCGGGGGTAACGGATTGAAATTGATTCCATGCAACTTGACCACTCTCCTGCCCCATGCAACTAGCACTTCCTGCCCCAGCCCTGCTCCCACGGTGGTGTCTAGCTCCTTCCGAATATGAGTGATGTTATCTGCAAAAAACTTTGCAAAATCGTTGCAGGAGATCTTGGGGTCTTTACAAGGCCCCAGTGGTAAAGGTGGTTCCGTTAAATTGCGGACCACCTGAAAGAGTCTCCTGCTACTATTTTCTGCAGATGCAGTAGAGGCGGTGAAGAAAGTCTTCTTCGCCGTCACTATCGCCACTTGGTAGGCTCGACGTTGAGCTCTAACCTGTGTCCGGTCAGATTCGGAGTGAGTTTTCTGCCACCGACGCTCTAGCCGTCTCAGCAATTGTTTCATCGCCCTCAGCTCTGAAGAAAACCACGGGGCTGTCCGGGCTCCATGCAATCGGAGAGGGCGCTTCGGAGCCAGACAGTTGATAGCCCTGGTTAACTCCGCATTCCAGCGGGCCACCAGGGAATCAGCTGAAAGGCCATCAACATGGGATAAAGCATCCCCCACCACTCTCTGGAAACCATTTGGATCCATTAAGTGGCGGGGGCGGACCATCTGAATTGGTCCCACCTCCCTGCAGAGGGGAAGGGTCGCGGAGAAGTCCAGTTGTACCAGGAAGTGATCTGACCATGGCACTTCTTTTGTTTCACTTTTACTTAGTGTCAGATCACCCACGTCACTAGAGGTGAATACCAGGTCTAAGGCGTGTCCATGACTATGAGTTGGGCCCAACTTATTCAGGGACAGCCCCATGGAGGCCATGCTTTCCACAAAGTCCCGAGCGGCCCCTTGTAAGGTCGTGTCAGCATGGATGTTAAAATCACCTAGGACAACCAAACTAGGTGTCTCCAGGAGAACATCCGCCATGACCTGAAGCAGCTCAGACAGGGAATCCTTGGTGCAGCGGGGAGGTCGGTACACCAAAAGGAATCCTGTATTGCCCCTGTTGCCCAACTTCCAGAACATGCACTCAGAAAACTGGGTCTTCCCAGCAGGAAGTTGCTAGCCTCTCTCCTAAGCTTGCCATTAAGGGCACCAAGCATTGGGTGTTGGTTTAGAGATGTGGACATCAAACTTCCACATGCAGCACATAGTTAAACTATGGAACTCTTTCCCACAAGAGGCAGCAATGGCCACCAACTTGGATGACTTTAACAGAGGATTAGACAAATTGATGGAGGAGCAGGTTATTAAGTGGCTTCTAGCTCCGCCTCCATGTTCAGGCAGCATGCTTCTGAATGCCACTTGCTGAAGACTGCAGAAGAGAGTGCTCTTGTGCTTGGATCCTGCTTGCACAAGGCTTCCCATAGGCATCTGGTCAGTCACTGTGAGAACAGGATGGTGGACCATTGGCCTGATCCAGCAGTCTCATCTTAAATCCTTACATTCATTTTATTCTTGTTCAATGTAATTATGTGAAGCTTTGGGGAAATGTCTTGCAGATTTAAAAATCAGTTTAAGTTTGGTGTTGTTATTTTTTTTAAAAAAAAACAGCAGCAGCAACACACTATGGTTCTGGCCAGTTGTTACAATCCTTCTCTCTTTTTTATATATAATAGTTTTTATTAAGAATTTCACATAACAAATTATCAAAACATATCATCTTTGTTGTCGTCCCCCCCAGTTTTTTCCCCTCCCCCTCCTTGAGACAAAACCCCCCTCCTTCCCCCCAAGACTTCCCTCAGCTCCTCTCTCTGATTTTTCAGCACATGTTATTCTCTGCATATTGTAAAACTGTAAAGATCCTTAAATTATCTATCTATTATGTTATCAATAAATTTGTGTATGTTTATTCAAAAGTTATTACAATACTTCTCAAGTTGACTGGTTGGTAGGGTGCAAAACATTTTTCAAAAGAAGGTCATATAGCGGCCATTGGAACAGTCGGCATGGCCTGATTCTTTGCTGCTAAAGCAATGAGCAGCATTTATGATGTGTGGCAACTTTAGCCCAGCACAATTTTTAACAGTTATGCAGAGGAAGAATTCTCCAAGGTGGGTCACCACTGTTAAAGAGTCCATAAACTACATTCCACTTAGGTGGAATCTACACACACATAAAAAAGCTCTGAAATTTTTATTTTTTTAAAAAAAAGTTTGGAAAAATATATTGAATTTGTCATAGCTCACCATCACCATCTAGTGTCACATTTGTATATTGCACTTGACAGCACACTTAAAGTGGTTTTATTTGTAGCTGTATAGCAGAGTCCTTAATGATTTCAACAAACCAACCAAACAAATATTTGATTGTAAGGTTACTGTTGTCTTCTCTTGAGAAGGCAAATACGGTATATAATTCCTGAGCTTGAATGGGCTTGCATCCCATCACCAACCCTCTCTGCCATTTCTACATCCTGAATTTAAGCAGATGTTGGATGGCCATCTGTCATGTGTGATCTATTTGAGACTCCTGCATTGCAGGGGGTTGGACTAGATGACCCTGGGGTCCCTTCCAACACTACAAATCTGTGATCAATTTCCCTCCCACAAACACTATCAACAGGGAGGAAAATTAATTTTTATAGCTTTGTGGGCTTACCGATTCTTCTAATAGCGTCAAATTAGACTGGGCCCCTATAGTGGCCTTCTTACAAATTGTTGTTTACATCCCATTTGACCATGACTTTCATTTGGCAAGTATCCAAGCTCTGTGTGTCACAGTAATTACACTATTTCTGCTGCAGGATCTAGGAATGCCAACAGCTTCAATCAATGAGTGACGTACACTGGCTGAACTTCATTGCAACCCAGGAAGTTTCATTTGTTTTTTATAATTATTTATTATAACTGAGATAGAAGAGTAAGCACACTCTCATGATTCAGGCAGAAGGCACTTCCAAACCAGGCCTCATATTGCAAACAGGTTGGTCAGAGCATTCTTGGCTTGTTAGCTTTCACACCTGCCTGCTGTTGTTTTTCAGTTGTGGATATTCATTGCCATACTGCCACTTGCCATTCACACTCATGGGCAGAGCTGGACAGAATTGTGTGTGTGTTGCATCCCTTTACTCAATCACTCTTCTCTTGCCCTCCATTTTTCCCTATTCTCAGCATGTACACAGGAATTTCTGTATCTCAGGAAATTCCCTTTCCCTAGGAGGTGAACAAGAACAAATGTTGCCATGTTTCACAATGAGTAAAATGAATGCTTGTGCGGTTTTTGGAGTGGGTGGGATATCAATTTCCATTTGGGTTTTAAAAAATCAATGCTGAGGTATTGAGCAAGAGTGATGTTATTGTTACTAAGAAGAGTGATTTTTGGTTTTGTTGAAGATCTCTTTTAAAAGAAGAACCAAAAACAACCACCGCCTCTATGTATGTACTGTGATTACAGTCTCCAAAGCAGTCCCCCACTGTGGCGATCTTGAGAGTACAGCTTCTGCTAACTGGGTTGTTGAAATTCAAACACACACCAGGCTTGTTGCAGGAAACAAAATGGCTAGCTTGTGCTCAGGTGTGGAGCAGGGGTGTGGTATGAGAGACTACCTGCTGAAAGGTCATCGCACATGTTACAAACTGACCCCTCCCCCCCCCCACTCCAGCTGCACTAACTAGCTTCCACACAGGCTGGTTGAGGACGGTATAATGTGGATGCTGCAAAGAACCTCCTGTGCACAAGCAGCACTGATTCCACAATAAATGCCATCTGGAAGCACAGACAAACAGACAGACAGGTGATAAAAATACCGGCTGAGTCATTGCCTCTATCCTGCGCAAAACAGTGATTACAACATACCATGGGTTTCAACATTTTATCTTTAGCTGCATGCTTCCGTATGTTCTGGTGGTGGTATGCATTTTTTGTTTTGCCTACGTATGTACGGCATGCATCTTTAAAAATCCCTTGTAAGGTGTTTCTCTAAAACCGCCCCATGCAAAAACATCAAATACTGCTGAGAGGAAGAGCAGCTTTTCAAGGAAGTGACTTGTCCTTGGGGGAACGAGCGTTTGCAGCTCTCCTTAAGCAACAGCATACCTGAAGAACAGGAAAAACAAGCTGAGGGTGACCCTTTCTGTCCTAAACACAACTGTTCCCTGCCAGGCACTTTCATAATCTCCAATTTGCACATGAAAGAAAAATTACAGCAAGCTCATTGCCTCCTTCACACAGTTTTTAAAGTCATTCCAGAAGTCAGAGCTTTCATTTCAGCCCTTTGGGTGCCTAGGACAGATTCCATTAGTAGCTTTCTTATATTCCTGGTATCTGTGTTGCCGTGGCCAACTTTTATTTTCCTTGTGAATCCTTAAAGTCTCATAACCAATTAGTTCAGACTCTTTTCCCTCAGCTCTCTTCTGCTCTTACTCTCTCTGAGCCCCTTTTCTATATGCTGGGTCTCAAAATCTTCTTCATCCACCCTTTTGCCTACTGATCCACCCCAGCAAGCTACTATTTTCTAAAGCAATTTGACTGAAACTTACCTACCTCCAAAACTGAGCTGATCTCGGTGGGAACAACATGTGGCAAAGCAAGGAGCAGAGTTTAAGGACAAATTATCCCACTCCATTTAGCCTTCTCACATCACAATTAACCTTACACATTTGTTAAAACAGGCTCACTGTCACAAGGATTTCTTCAACGCAGAGCCATACCATCTGTGATGTCCCAGATCCCAGGAGAATGATGTCTCTTGCTGTATATGATAGGATGCTGCCACCATCTGAAGAGCTTTAATCAATTGTTCCAGTACCCTCAAACATACAGTACCATGTACATTACCCTGATTTTTAAAAAAAAGTTATTATTTAGAGGGTTGGGTTAATCTTGGGCTCGTTGATGCCAAGCTATTGGATTTGATACTCAAATACTTACTCCAAACTTATCTGGGAGTTCTGCCTCTTCAAAAACATTTATAAAGGAGGACATACAAGGATGCTTTAAGGAAGACCACAATCATACTGACCTTTCTTAGACGGCTTTTGTGAGAAATACTGAAATGAGGCCTGGCAGCAGCAGATGACATCCCACTACAGCCCATTGCTGATGCCTGCACAGGGCTCCTTAAGAAAACCACACTTCTGTCAGCTTCACGTGGCTGCCATCTTTGTTTTTGACAATACACATGAAGAAAACTAGGGACTTCCGGGTTAGCGCCATCGGCGAATGGCAGAGTTCCTCCGACCGGAGGAACTGGCTCCGTGGAAACTGGGTCTTCCCGCTGTGGCGAAGGTGGGGACCCGCTAGAAATCCCAGGCGGAGGAAGCCTGGGAACGTGGGGTTCGGCAGGGCACCAGGAGCGCCTCCCCTACTCACGGGGAACCCCATTTCAGGGTTCCGGAGTGAAGTGGGGTGAGGGGCGTGGTGCTGCAAACTGATTGCTACTTTCACAGAGTGAAGCCGCACAGCCATTGCCGGAGAGCGCTGACTTTTTCCTGTGGACAATTGGATTTAAAACAAGTACCCGTGAGTAGAAACGGAAAATTGGATCAAGAAATACCCTAATTTGGCACCGAAGCGGGAAGGTTCAAACAGGAAGTCCACCTTCCGCTTTTTGTACATAGACTGAAGCAAAAACCTTGTAAGCTAAAGTCCGGAAAGTCATTTAAAAAGTCTAAATTTCCTTCATTTATAACCACTAAAACCCTCTTGGAAGCAGGAGAAAAGGGGGGGGGGGAATCTTTGTTTAAGCCTGCAGGAGAGGGAGTGAAGAAAGATAAGTTTCCACCGTCTCAAACCTGGGAACAGGGGGTCAGAGACAGAAATTGTTGGAGAGGTTCACTGACTGTGAATGGAATACTTTGACAGATAGCTAAAGAAGAGAAATAAACTGATTCCAATGTTGCCTTTTGCAGTCTAAAGAAACAAAATATCTGAAAAATGAAAGTAATTTTCCTTTGTTGGACTTGCCTTAAAAAGATGGATACAAATAGAAATTGTCTCCTCTAGAGGGAGCTTGTTAAATTGTTGCTGCAGTCTACTTGAGGACTCTACAGCTGTGAGATTAAGATCGTGGGACCAGTCCTTTTGACCTCGAATAAAAATGAGCTGGGAGGAAGTTTTGGTGCTTGCTTTATGCAAGACAAGTGCTTTGTTGGAACAGATGCATGAGAAGATGGATCTGATGAATGAGAAAACGGATTTGATGACTGTTGTGGTCAATAACTGTGGACAAACAGGGAATATTGATACAGAAACCATTCAGGGACCAACTCAGGAACCTGTATTGATGGGGCAAGTGCAGAAGATAATGGAGGAGGTTGCGGTTGCACCTCAAATAATACAAATGGAGAGATCTGAGGCCCTGCAGCAGCGTAAGCCGCTGTCTTTGAAGACTGAAGTTGCAGTGGGCCAGGGGGAGTCTGGAGCTGAGGAGGTTCTTAACTTCGAAGGGACTTTGAAATATGCTCTTAAATATTTTTTGGATTATATTGATGACTGTGGGGAGTGGGACTGTGGGGAATGGGCTGGTTTGATGAAGGGAGATGGAGATAATCTTGGGCTGGAACTTCCCAGAGACCTACTCCTCAGTGAGAAAGGAAAGAAATTAAGAAAGAGACCAACAAAAGACAAGGAAAAGTGCAGGTATAAACAAGAAGAAGATCATCTGCAGAAGGGACATGGAAGAGACTTAAGAGCCTCGGATATAAGATTACCGGGTTGATGGACTAGATGGAATGGACAGTAAGGACTGACATGACCCAAGACCAGGAAGAAGAGACGCTGGATGAAGACTGGAAGAAAATTTATAAAGAAAAATTTTTATTTAGGGAATTAGCCTAAAATTAATGAATATTAGGGAAAATGTTGGAATGAAACTATATGGCTTTAGTAGAAATGATATAAGGAGTTATGTATAATTGAGTATTAAGTTTCAAGCTCTAAGGTATTTTACGGTAAGATAAGGTTAAATAAATTAAGGCAATTTGAATAACAGAATATGGGCAAAGATGGAAAGGATTTGTTGAGTTAATTAATAGGTTAAATTGTTAAGATAAATTATTCAATAAAAATTGAGAAAGATGGAAAGAAGTTGCTGAAATAACTAATTAAACTAGAATACAAAAAGGGAGGTGTGAGGAGGTCAATGAAACAAGCAAATGGAAGTTAAAGATATGTAACATGGGATTTGTGTCTTTTTTTGTTTTTTTGCTGTATTGTTGTATTGGTTTCTATGCTTTGTTTTTTTCTTCCTTCTTCTTTTTTATGTATTGTAGTGTTGTTTCCTATTTTTTCTTTTTTTCCTGTAATTCTGAAACTTTTAATAAATATTATTTTTTAAAAAAAACACATGAAGAAAACTTAACTTCTGGGTCATTGCGGGGGGGGGGGGGGATGGCCGCTCCTTAAACAGCTTGTGTCACCAAGCTAAGCCTCATGAACCCATGGCGGAGGCAACATTGTGGGGGCCAGGATGCTCAGTAGATAGCACTTTGTGAAGAATTCCTTCAGTCCTGGAGTTCCTCTGACTGAAATAACATTTGTGAAGTGTCTGGAGCACTTCACAAAGTGTTATGTTACATCAACTAGTGCTCACATGCTCTCCTAACAGGGGAATATGTAGTAGGTGCTTTCTGTTCTTGTCTCCTTAGGGAGGTTTGCCCCATACTTTTGAAACTAAATGCATGCCAACCATCCCTGATCCTTGTATGAGCTTTTAAGGTTTCATTAGGCTGGGTCTAGCTCATGGCAGGGATAGTGGAGGAGCAATTCTCCTGGCAGCTGTAATATTTTCATTTTGGCTCCTATGGCAACCAGAAAGGTTCATCTGTCCATCGATAGGATGTGAACTAACCTAGGTGCCCAAATACTTGCATGTCTCCATAGATTCCTGAAAGCAGGGTGCTAAGAGCCCCATTCAGATGACACATATCCAAGTTGAAAGTGTTTGTGAGAGAGGAAAGGGAGTGTGGCCAGTGGCGTAGCGTGGGGGGTGCAGGGGGGGCCGGCCGCACCGGGTGCAACATCTGGGGGTTAGGGTTAGGGTGCGCTAATTCACGGGTTAGGGGTGCAAATCCACGGGTTAGAGGGCGCAAATTACTTGCCTTGCCCCGGGTGCTGACAACCCACGCTACGCCACTGAGTGTGGCAGCAGCCCCCACCTCCAATGCACATGGATTCACATAAATGGCTGCATAAAGCATGCAAGTGTTAGGCTTTCTGTGTAACTAGAAGTCCCAAAAAGTAATGTTCCTATTAGGAGGCAAAAGACCTAATGTATCCAGTTATACAGACACATGTTCTTTGCAAAAGCTAAGTGTGTGGAAAATTTCCTCTGCTACTCTGGAAGTTCAGTGTGTGGATGTATTTTATCTGACTAGGGCAAAAGTGAAGATAGGTGAAGGACATAGACTAGGAAGCTTAGGAAAGAAGGAATTATGGGGTAGGGCATAGATTTCTCAGTATCTTCTTGGCACAAAGACAGACAGGCACACCCAAACAGCCAACTCTCAAGGCAAGTCTCAAGCAGTATATGATTTATCGGGCGGCCATGTCAGGCAGAGCTTCTTATTTTTTTATGGGAAAATGGCATAAATGTTTAATAATTAATTGAGTATCATTACGAACAAGAACAGTACAGCTGGGATAAGGCCAGAGAGCAGACCCAAAGTTCAAGGAGCCCAGGATGATTATCACTCTTTATTAGGCATATAGCTTGTGCCAGTGATGCAGTAAGACCCGGCCACGTGTGTCTTCAGTATCTCAGTCTTCAGTAAGTAACAAGTTTTAATCTATAACTGTTATGATTACTCTGGGAATTGTTGTTCCAACTGAATACAGAGTCCGGCGCCTTTTTAGATAGCTAGAAGCATCTCAGCCCATAAAGGGCTTTGAAGGTTAAAACCAGCACCTTGAACTCAGTCTGGAAGCTAACCAACAGCAAGTGAAACAGTTGCAGAATGGATTGGATATGCTCCCAGTGCCAGCGTTTTGCTCTAGGTCAGGGTTTCCCAAACAGTGGCATGAAAAATTCATTTGGTCCATGGCGTATCTGTGAATGCATCATGGAAGATGGAAGGCAGCGATCCATCAGACTATTGGCTTTTTCTTTCATTTTTCTTTCTTCTTTTATTTCTTATATTTGATTGTATTGCAATTTGAAACCTATAGAATACAATGTATAAGTAACAAAAGAATAAATAAAAAGACAATGAAGTCGTACTGCAGCTAGCACAGTGCATTAAAAAAAAAAAAGATAGCTAGAAGCCTAAAGTTACTTGGTAGAAGTTGTAGGTAATGTAGATATGCCTAGGAGCATTGTTGGGCATTTTAAAGATGCGAACTTAGGCCCATGACACACATTTCCATAAAATTAGCATTTGTCCATTGAGATGTATAGATGCCAAAGGGAAATAAAGATGGTGTCCGGGAAAAGCTGGACGTATGGCAACACATGTCAGAAGTGTATATTTGGATGAATTTCCTTAAAAATAGCTCAAAAATTCTTCTCTCTCTCTCTTACTTTAGATTTTGCAAAGAAAGCTCAACAACTTTGTGCAAAACTAAAAAAAAAGCTCAACAACTTTGTCCCAAAAAAGCACTGCATGGAGCTGCCCTACAGGCAAAGTTGTTGTTGTTTAGTCATTTAGTCGTGTCCGACTCTTCGTGACCCCATGGACCAGAGCACGCCAGGCACTCCTGTCTTCCACTGCCTCCCGCAGTTTGGTCAAACTCACGTTGGTAGCTTTGAAAACACTGTCCAACCATCTCGTCCTCTGTCGTCCCCATATATAAGCAAAGTTATATATGGAGTTTTTAAAGGGGGAGGGTAGGAGATGCAGGAGCCATCACAGAAAACCCAGGCCTTGACCTCCACCATCTGGGACCACCTCTCCTGGTATGCCCCGTGGAGGACCTTACGGTCCATAAATAACAACACTTTGGAGGTACCGGGCCTCAAGGAGGTTAGATTTACCTCAGCCAGGGCCAAGGCCTTTTCAGCACTGGCCCTGAACTGGTGGAATGCTCTGTCACGGGAGACCAGGGCCTTGAGGGATTTGACATCTTTCCACAGGGCCTGCAAGACTGAGCTGTTCCGCCAGGCCTTTGGTCTGGACCCAATCTGACCCCCCTTTCTTCTTCTTCTTCTTCTTCTTCTTCTTCTTCTTCTTCTTCTTCTTCTTCTTCTTCTTCTTTTGATGGAACCCTTTATATGGGATCCCTTATATGGGATCCTGTATATAAATTTTCCCTTGGCCCTTTTGCTGGCCCATGTAGGACCAGCATGGATAACTGGCCCTGGTTAATATTTGGAGGTCTTTAAGCAGAGGCTTGACAACCATATGTCAGGAGTGCTCTGATGGTGTTTCCTGCTTGGCAGGGGGTTGGACTAGATGGCCCTTGTGGTCTCTTCCAACTCTATGATTCTATGATTTGATGTTTCCTCCACTTATGGTCTTGATTTATGGGCTGCCAGTAAAACGAGGTTCTATTTTAAGCTGTATTTTAATCAAATGTGTTTTGTGTTGTTGTTTTTTACTGTATTTTACATTTGGTGTTAGCCACCCTGAGCCCGGCCTTGACAGGAGAGGGTGGGGTATAAATAATTTGTTGTTGTTGTTGTATAAATAATTTGTTGTTGTTGTTGTTGTTGTTATCCAATGGCACCCCATTGGATTTACTGTCCAGATCTTGGCCAAGTTTCTTGTCCAGATCAAGAAACTTAGACGTTAATGAAGGCGGTCTACGGTACACCCAATGGGAGAGAAAGCCAACCAAATTCTCCCCCTCCAGCACGTGTGTCTTGCAGTGACTGCAGGCCCAGTTGAAGGGAATGCGTGTGGTATCGTAAGGCATGTGAAGATTTTAGTCATCTTGTAAACAATCACTGAATACAGCACTTCTGTGTTTCCGCAGTCACTCCTCATCTCCCTCAGCGCAGATGGAATATGGCCCTTTTGTGATTCACAATGTGCTATCTGTATTGTTGCAGGACAGAGCAACTCAGCACTTTTCATGGGGAGATGTGGAAGTTGTGATGTCATGCCTGTCCTTTATGGCAGAGCAGCTGGCAGCCAGGCCCCAGAGGCAGCAGGATGGAATCCTCTCTTTTGTGTGCAGACGCCTTCCATGTCAGAAGCTCTCTTGGGGCTCCCTCTCTCTATTCTTGCCTCCTTTCCTCCCTTGCGCTTTTAAGGGTTCACGATTAAAAGCGGAGCTGCACATAAAAGGATAATCACAGAGTAAAATAAGGGAGATAAAAGAGCACTGTGTGGCCCCACAGCAAAGCACATTGACCGGCGCAGGAGGAGATTGTTAAGGCTGCATGGGAGGGTTCCTACTAGCAGACTATTTTGAGGCAAACAATCTACAGCTGGGACTGACGGATGACTGAATTTCAATGACAAAACCAGGGCCTGTTCTCCACCGATAAGCACACTTTCCCCCTTCTGGCTCATACTTCCCTTTATTCTTAGTAGATCCCTGCATTCTTCCTTTTAAGCCGTTTGAAAAGCTGAACTATCAGTTCTGTCAAAACCACAGGGTCTTTGGAGGGGTGGGTCGGAGGGAGACAAGTGTGGTGAATGGGCTTTCTCTATTGCAACTGTCTTACATACAGGGCTTTTTTTTCAGCTGGAACTCAGTTCGGACGCCTCTCAGGTGGGCACAATTGCCATTTTAAGAGAACAAGGAAGGCGTCCATGGTGCATTCTGGCACCTCTTTTTCTAGAAAAATAGCACTGCACATGTAAGAGCAAGGCAAATGGAACAGTACCGGCTCTTCCTTGCTCACACCTCTTAGGCCGCATTGACACTATACATTTAAAGCAGTATCATATCACTTTAATCAGTCACGCCTTCCCTCCCCCCCCCCCAAGAATTCTGGAAATTGTCATTTGTAAAGGGTACTAAGAGTTGTGAACAGGCCCCTGTTCCCCTCACAGAGCTGCAATTGTCACAGTTGTTTAACAATGAATCCCTCTTCCCAAAGAGGCGGAAAGGGATCTCCTCACACCTCTCAGCAGCCTTAAGGAACTACATGATTATTTGGGGGAAGCCATGACTGTTCAAAGCAGTATGATGCCACTCTGAATGTACAGTGCAGACGGGGTCTCAGACTTTCCCTGTTATGAGCAGCCTCTCTCCAGCACAATAGGGCTGCAAACTCACTACCCCTTTCTCTGAAACTCACCCCGCGTCACCGCAAGGTGTTTAGAGCTCAAGCATCAACAGCTGGAGGGAAACAGGAACAGGAGGAGCCAGGATGAATGCAAGGAAGTGCATTTGCAAATACTGACACATTTGAGTCAGGGATGAGGGCAAAAGGCTATTCTGCGTTTAATGTCCCAGCATGTTACGCAATTCTAAAATCCGATAACCCTTAATCTCAAATCCCTCAATGAAGGGTTTGTTAATTTGTATTTTGCCCTTTTGAGAACGCTCTCGCTAGATGGAAATTAAGGCTTTAATGAAGGGAGGCTGAGCTGGAGAGAGCATGAGCAGTGAACCAAAGGCACCGCAAATCATCCTTAACGTTGTTTACAGGCCAAAGAAGTGCATATAATGAGTGCTGATTGGATCGTGCAGGCAAACAAACCCCATGGATTTGAATGGCTTGGAAGCAATTTCTGCAATAAGCTGAACTGATTGACAAAGTGCTGGCTGGCTGAGCGAGACAGCAGCGTTATTCTTATTCTTTGGCTGCTTTCTGTTGGGCAGGCTTGAAGGACAGAGGCAGACACTTCTCTTTGCCTGGTTCAGGCCTTTGGATGCTTGGAATGCCCCATTCTGGTTTACAGAAGCATAACCACAATTCCTTATCTGAGACACAAATACTTCCTTCCTCACCCTCTGACTAGCTCAGTCATGTCGCATATACCCCACCTCACTATTACAGGCATGAAACCATAGAGACAAATTCTTTCCAGTACACGATTTGTCAGATAAACACTGGAAGGGGAAAAATAATCCCAGCTGCAAGTGTTGCAGGAAAGCCTGACCTTGCGCAAAACAATGAACAAATAATAATAATAAAAAAGCCAGTTTCCCTGAAGCTGCGGTCACCACCCACACACCTTACACGAAACCCGCCTACACAGGAAAGAGCGTTTTAAAAGCCTGGTGTTCATTTCCCCACTTACAGCCTGTGGTTTGACTTAGTTTATAAACTTAGCTGTGTGATAGACAAATCACACCCACCTTCAATGGCTTTGGGGGTTAAGGTAAGGAAAGCAGAATGAAAGATAGGAACGAATTCAGCCTCAGCTAACTCCTGCAATAGGTTTTTGCAGTCAGAGTTGAGAAGACTAGTTGCAGGTCAGGGCTGCTTTGGAAGTTACTGTCTAAGTGCTGTTTTTCAAGCAAAAGTAATCACTTATACTGAAATAAGACCATTTAAAAATACATGCAAATGCATGCTTACAAAACTGGAAACCTAAAGGGGTTGTTACAGTAAGGTGGAAAATAAAGCAATCATAATGCTGCACGCAAGACTATAGTATCACCATATGGACCACTGTAATGATGACCTCTATACCTTTAAGAAACATTGGGCATCTTTACAAGTGGTGATGAGTCTTGTGGCAATTAAAAGCTAACAATTTTAAGCTTTTTGTAGACTCTGCCACACAGACCAACTTAGTTACTGTTTTTTACACACACACACACACACACACACACACACACACACACAGACTGTTGTAAGCCACTGATTTGTTTTTTAAATGAATAGCAGTATATAAATACTTTTATAATAAATATAATAAGAGGAGAAAGGGTGAATGATTCCAAAGCCATTACAGCCACTTTGTAAAGGATTCTTTGGAAGAAGTTATGGTAATTGAAGATATACATGGAGGTTATAAAATCATAAAAAGTGTGAAGAACAATAAATAAGAAGCAACTATAATCCCAGACACAACCTTTATTGATATAGGTGAGGAAAGTGAGATACCAGGGAGATGAAACCAAAACTGGAATGGCGAGTTTACCTTTATCACCTCTCCTTATCAAGGGCTGATAGATGTAGCTTGTCATTCCAGTTTTGGGTTCCTCCTCCTGGTATCTCACTTTCCTGTTGCTGTATTGCCTGCTTGACTAGATCTTTTCATCTAGTCCTCTATCCCCCTCCAGATTGAAGAAACCACCTGGGCTAATGCCGTATCAGTGTTTTGTAAGCAGGAAGTGACAGAACTTGAAAATCTCCATGATTGTGATTTTTAACTTGTCCATAAATGACCTGGAGGTAGGGGTGGTTCTGTTGCACTCAGGTCCACTTTGCGGGCTTCCCATTGTCATCTGATTGGCTACTACGAGAAAAGGATGCTGAACTAGATGGACTTTTGGTCGGATCCAGCAGGACTCTTCATTCTTTAACATATGTGCTATGGATGTAGCAACCATGTTCTCCAGCATTGGCACTCATTCTATACTTTCCCTTGGTCTTGTTTCCCAATCCTTTTCCTCTGCTAAGAGCAGGACACTGATATTCCATTGACCTAAAGAGCCAGTGTGGTGTAGTGGTTAAGAGCGGTAGTCTCCTAATCTGGGGAACCGGGTTCGCGTCTCCGCTCCTCCACATGCAGCTGCTGGGTGACCTTGGGCCAGTCACACTTCTTTGAAGTCTCTCAGCCCCACTCACCTCACAGAGTGTTTGTTGTGGGGGAGGAAGGGAAAGGAGAATGTTAGCCGCTTTGAGACTCCTGAAGGGGAGTGAAAGGCGGGATATCAAATCCAAAACTCTTCTTCTTCTAATGTTGCATCAGAATGTTACAACTGTGCATCTTAACCAAATTCTTCAGCTTATGGGAAGCCATGTTAAGAGTACAGTCCTATGATGTTCAGCAACTTAAGTATTTGTGTTTCTGCGTGGATGGGAGAGCAAGAATGAGTATAAGGGTGCTGTGAATCCCTCACTTAATCCCTCTTTGTCTTTTGGTGTAGTAGTGAATTTATAAGCACCTACAGGGGCCCAAACCAAGTACTGAGTACATATGCATGCTTCTACTTCTTATAGGTCCAATATTGCTCTATTTGCAGTCCTTGTTTTGCTGATTTCATTTAATATTGTAACTTTCTGAGATTGTTAATTTGGGGTTTTCATCAGCTGTACGCCATGATCATCACAATTATAACAAATAAAGGCTTGACATATCTCGCTTTGCATGTCATGAGTCTATCTCATATATTATTTTCACCTTTTAAGTTGAATTACTGAAATAAATGAACTTTTCCACGATATTCTAATTTTCCGAGTTTCACCTGTAATCTGTGAAACCAAAGATGTTTTGAACCTAGAGACCAATCCAACATTTTAAGCTTCCAGTAAACATTAATGTTTTGTAAAACTCAATCTTTGACTTTATTAACCACAAGTACACAGGAAATCTCATCTTGAGTAGCGTGTGAATTTCATTCTTGCCTTTCCCTCTCAGAAAAGGCCTAGCAGGGGTCCTTTCCTTTTTCCTTATCTCTGCCTCTCAGCAAATAAAGTGGATACCCCGGCTAGTTCCTGAACTTTCTTTTTAGGTCCCTCCAAACCTGAGTGTCCAAATATATGTTTCCTTTCACAGCTCAGTTCTCAGCCATCTGGCTTCTCACCCGTGGCCACCCACTCTCCACCAAAATGGAAAGAACAATCAGTATTTAAACTATCACCAAGTAGCATGGGTGTAAAAAAAGAGACGACTCCCAAACCAAAGTGGGGCTGTTTCAGATAAATTTGGAACTTGTCAGAACGAAAGTAGGATCTCCCTGATGCAGAATGAACTGGTGGGGATCTCAAGTGGTTTTTTTGGCCACTTTTGACTATTCAGTTTTAAAAAACAAAACAAAAAACCCTGCACCATGTCTCCCAAAATGGAAAAACTTTGCCTCAAGCTTGCCGTATAAGAAAACTGCCAGGCTGGAGAAACACAAAAGATCCTTAGCAACAGAGCAATCCAAACAGCACTTATGCTGGGCTGTTTGGGGGGAAGGGGTTAGAGATTGAATAGGGGTGTCCCTCTGCCCAGGTGAGCCAGTTGCTGAACAGCTCATTCGGTACAGCATTGAGACTCTTAATCTCAGAGTTATGGGTTGGAGCCCCACATTGGGCAAAAGATTTTGCAGGTGGTTTGACTAGATGACGCTTGTGGTCCCTTCCAACTCTACAATTCTCTGATTCTATGAAGGAGGCGTGCTAGCAATTTCTCTGTCAGCAGAGAAATTCGCTTTCCAAATTGATGAGCCTTCTGTTCGATGAGCTTGATAAATGGGCCATTATTCAGCTATATGGTATCAGGAAGGAAGGAAGCAGGATTACATCAGAATACTTCTTGTACAGACAAAAATAACCCTCAAGCAATTAACTTCAAAAGATTTTTTTTTAATTTAGAAATGCAGTTATATACATAGAATAATTGAAATTAAATTAAACTTTGTACAAATATTAAAATACTATCTTCACACCCACTTCAATGTACAGGATACCAGAAAAATATATATATATAGAATAAAGCAAAATAAAAACTGATTGACATCCTGCACAGCGTTATGGTATTTTTAAATCCCACATATATACGAGTACCATTCTGCAAATAGTTTCATAGTGGTGCAACTCAGATTACAAACAAATAAGAAGCACTGAAGGCAACCAGGTTCTCCCTGTGTGTTTGCATCTCCAACTACCTGCAGCCTGCCCACTGGGTAACAGAAGGTGTGCAAGTGCTTGTTCTGATGGAACATTTGGTCTGAACTGTGTGAGCTTCCATGTAAAAGCAAATGCAGCAGTGCTATCTCCAGTAGAAATGGACAACCAGTATTAGCAGAAGCCAGTATCTCAAGATATATATCAACATAG
The DNA here is from genome assembly GCF_964106645.2 of Podarcis pityusensis. Classification (NCBI taxonomy): domain Eukaryota; kingdom Metazoa; phylum Chordata; class Lepidosauria; order Squamata; family Lacertidae; genus Podarcis; species Podarcis pityusensis. The sequence continues at coordinate 47,608,342 of NC_138028.1, forward strand.
AAGTGTTCACCATTCAACACACATCTCCTCTGGTGCAAGCATTGAAATCTTAATAAAGTGACAGAGGTGGTCAACTCCAAAAGCAATTTTTAAAAAATCTGCAGGAAAGAAGCCCAGGACTGAAGCATGAGAGAGAGAGAGAGAGAGAGAGAGAGAGAGAGAGAGAGAGAGAGAGATCTCCATAGGATACTACCTAACATGAATCAAGCCAATGGAAGGTTTCCTACCCAAAAAACCCCCCCATACTCAGTCCTTTGTTTGTATGCTCACTACGCTACTATAAAAGCAGTAAGGGAAACAGAGGGCTGATTCACACATCAAAACAGCAGTTCTTTCTGCTGTGGGCACAACATCTATTGTAGATGCAGGGGTGGGAACACACATCAGCCCCAACCAGGATGGATAATGGTCAGGGATAATTGGAGGTGTAGTCCCACAACATCTGGAGGTCCACAGGTTTCCCCATACCAATAATAAAGTGTGACAGAAATGCACGTATTGACGTGTTTACAGACACTAGACAGTAGTCACTCCATAGACGTGTAAATTGTGAACTGATCTTAACTTGCGGCCAACTTTGTTTTTCTGAACAACGTGTACGGGTGGACCATATTTGGAAATGATGGTAGAGCTGTAATACAATGCATCCAGTACTGCTTAAACCACCTGAAAACACTGTAGTAAGAAACCTCTGGTGGGCAGCAGGTTGGTCAAGGATGTCACAGACTTCCTCACAAGGATTAAGAAACAGTACACTAACAGTTTCAGTTTGTGCATGTGCTATATTACCCTAGTGCAGGTACCACGAGCATCTTCATTTTGGAAATGCTCTCCCCATGCGCCACAGAAGCCAACTAATGTGGTATTTACTCATTTATTTGGTAGACATGAGTATGCATTCTCATGTGCAAAAAGCCCCTGTGGTATCCAAAAGAAAATCTCTCAACGAGAAAGTGGTAAAAATTAAGTATGGAGTGTACAAAGAAGCCCTTTCAATCTCCACTTACTTCTAAAAGGCAATGAGGAGCTGGGCGGCACCTTTCTCTCTCAGAGTTAGTAACATGCATTTAACACTCTGCCTAAAAATGCTGCAAGGAATTATCATACAAAAGCGCTCCAGTGAGAAAAAATGTGTACCAGAAGTGGCCCTAGAAAAGAGTTGATGCAAGAGAAGCCTGCACCCAAGTGTCCAGCCCCTCCAGTTCCCCTTCATCCATTGTCCTGCCAGTTTTTTCTCAATCTGTAGGGTGCATCAAAGCCTACTGTATTCATGCCATTAAAAATGGAAAGCCAATCCAATGTCTTACTTCACCTCTTGCTCCAACTTATTTTACGTGAGAGCAAGTTTCAAAGCTAAGCACCTGAAAAACCTGAATGCACAATCCTACAAGTGTTTGCTGAAAAGTAAGCCTCACTAAGTTAAGTGGGACTTACTTCCAGGTAAATGTGTATGGTATTGCAACCTAAATGGTAATCCTATTTGCCTCAACTTGCATGGGCTCCCAGGTTTCAGATTTTCCTACAACAGGAGTGACACCATGGCAAGGACATCAGGCTTCCTGTAAATGCTAAAGCTTCTTGGGTCATCGGTAGTTAATGGGCCTCATCATACCTCAAACAGACAGTCTTGACTCCTGCCCTCTCTCCAGCAGGTCTCCAGTGTCAGCAGCAGCTGTTTTAAGAGACACTTGCTGTATGTGCCATACATAAACTGGATGCACAAATATTCTGGCAGCTTACCACAGTAGGTATCTAACCACTGGAGAAGTGCTGCATTTTAGTTTAAACAAGTGTTATCTTGCTTTTAGCAGTAGGTGCATGGAAGTATAAGGGAAGAGCTATTGCTCAGTGGTAGAGTACATGCAGTGTACACAAGAGGTCCCACATTCAATTCCTCAGCTCTTCACACACACACAAACACACACACACCCCACTTCAGCTGGGAAAGACCTCTGCCAGTCAGAGTAGACTTTTCTGGACCAGCATTAACTCAGTATAAGGCAGTTTCATATGATCAACCAATATTCTAAATGGAGGGTTACATGGCATGGGAACCACTCATTTATCAGAGGTGTTATGTTCCAGCATTCAAAGGGCAAGGTGAGCCTGCAGAATCAAATTCTAGATGCCTACAATTTTCAAAAGTAGACAAATACAACCTTAGAGGAGTTTTATTCTTGCCAGGCACAAAGTGTGTCCTTGCAGCATCTGGCATTCTGTACACAAGACTGAAAGAATTTAATTAAATTAGTTGACTTATTAGGCACCTAACAGCTACACAGCATTGGGCCAGTGGTTGTTTCAACTGATGTCTCAGAATTCTTAAAAAATGTGTCATGGTTTTAAAACAGAGGACCCCTTTCATTTCCAGCCTGAGCATTAGAATAGATGCCCTGAGCATTATAGATAATAGCTATTGCTATTCTTGCCCTTCATAAATTTGTATTTAAGAACCTGAGAATAGAAAATCTTAAAAAAGGGGGGGGCACCTACATTCTTAGCCTGAAGACCGTAACATTTGTATTTCATTTTTCAAAAACCAAATTTTATGAAAGAGAAAAACTGCTCTTCTGTTGTCTCCCATAAGATTTCAACCATAAAGTTCTTTTGTGTCCCTCATTTAAATTACTCAGGTGAAATGCCTATTCCAGATTTAAGACCCAAGTTGATATCTGACTCTTCATGTACCTGCACAAAAAATATGAACCATCCACAGGTGAATGGGGGATGGAAATTAAGAGTGGTGTTATTGCTTCATTCTGTTGTTAAACAAAAAAGGAAGAAACTAGATACTTTTCTTTGGGCTAGGTGTCACCCAAAATTCTGCCACTCTTTCACACCGTCCAAAACATTTAGCAGTTCTGTCACTGCAACTCAAGATGATAGATATGGGCACAGCTAAATCCTTCTGCATAAATGGTGCTCTTTAATTGCTGATATAACCTCCCCATGCAACAACATCCCAAATATATCAGGCAGGGTGTGGGGGGGAGGCTTTCTTTTATAAACAGCAGAGGAATCTAAGCCACAGCATGGCTGTGTTGGCTGGGGCTGATGGGAACTGTACTCCAAATCATCTGGAGGGCATCCAGTTAGTGAAGGCTGATCTAAACACCACATTGAAGAAGAGCAGCACTCTCTGAACAAGGTGAGAGAACCTGCTCTACCACTGGGGGTCTCAAAGAGCAAGCCTGGAAAGCCTAAGGTTAGGGCCATATATGTATTCTGTGATAACAGCCAATATTGGGCATCAAGGCAATCCACATTTCTGTGGCCTGTATACATTATAAAAAGCAACCTAATTGCCATCCATTGGGCTACTCTTGGGCAATTTAGTTTGCTTCTGCTAATCAGGATGAAGCATGAGGAACTATGCACAGCCCTGAGACTTTATTCTCTCTTCTGCTTAATTTTAAACTGTTACGTTAGCATGTGTATATTGTTTTCCATGGCATTGTACATACTGATTTTTAAATGATGTGTTTTTCTAATTATCATTATAATTATTTTTTCTTACGTTCTTTTAATTGCGGTTGCCAGTCCCTAGATACGCTGTGAACCAATCTGAGCAAAATCCTGTGAGAAAGCAGCATACAAATAAGCCGGCAATGAAAAGACAATGGTCTGATTTCAATCAGATACATCGCCCACAGATCTGCAAGGCAATTTTCACAAAGGAGCTAAACAGCTTTGAATTAAAGCTGCAACCTGTAATTATCTGAATGCTTGGGTCTATATTCAGTACCAATCTGTGTGCTTTCGTGTGGAATGTGCACAGTGTGCAATGCCCATCTGATGCTGGAGAACACGGACAGTGGCCCAGGGAATCGTGCTGCTTCCCATTCAGATTTGTTGGTGGTAGGCAGGTTGGGGGGGGGGAGGCAAAGTGCTGCCTTTTTCCACAGCTGTCTCCCATGTTAATGCATTGTTATGAGACAGTAAACGGGGTTGACCTCTGCCACTTCCATTTTTCAAAGGATGGGCTTTCTAGTTCCCTTGATATTTTAAAGCACACTGTGGTTCTGTGTGCTCACCCTGGCTTTAAGACAGGGCCAAGTGTGAGAACTGGCAACCAAGCCGTTCCACTTTTGTTGTAGGAATCTTTAGGAAAGGTCACGGAACTGTTCAATTAAGGAAGGCTCACTGGAGAAAATCTGGGAATTTATACTTCCATGATGCCATCAAACTGCAATGCACTGACCACAGAGGGCTAGATAAACAAGAGCAATAAGTATATTTATATGGAAAAAGGTGGAGGTAAGTGAACATAGTCCCTGCATAGAAAGAAGCAGTGTGCAATGGGAGTGGGTGGAGGAAGAAACTGGGGCAAGGGGTCTTCCAAAAGGGTAAAGACAGCAGCATGGCTCTTTCCATTCTATTTTGTTTTAAGGCAGACTATCACTGTTATTCATTCAAGGCAAACAGGACATGCCAGATACAAAAAGCTAGGTACTTGCTAATGGTGATCCATTTTCCAATGACTAGGTTCTAACAGAACCAGGAGGAAGACATAAGCAATGCAGGCTAAACACTAAAACCCCTGGCATTGCTTTTGCAAGGATGGGACCCAACAACAGCAACAAAAATAAAGTGGTGAGGCCAAAATTGCTCTCTCATTAAGGTGGGTCAAAGTAAAGGCATAGGTGATGAACCCTACTCGGGGAACAGCACAATGTGCACACACACTGACATCCTACAGTCATTCCACAGAAAACGAGCTCAACACACTCCAAGATGAAAGGCTTTGGATCAACTATGGTACAGCTGTTGTATTGCTGGCAGGCTGGCTGTTCTAGGAAGAGGGCAGTCATTTTCCATGTGGGCTTCTCAATGCAAGTGCTCTTAAATCTGGTCATAGATTGAACTGCTCTAAGCTGTTTGTCTCAAGACAACCCTAGACTTCAGCTCACACCAAGTTTAGAGAATCGTCTTTGATGAACCAAGATAGAGGGCGGGACAGTTTTGTTTTGTTTAAATGGAAGCTTGCAGAGGTACAGACATTTCACCCCAGCAAGTGTTCGCTTTCTCCCTCTCTTTGGGAAACAAAGAAAAGCAAGTGGCCGCCTAAGCTTGCCATTAATGATCTTGTTTTTCTTTAAAAGAAAAAAGAAAAAAGGTCGGCAAGTTGCAGTGGCCTTTAACATAGCCAACACTGCCCAAGTTCAAGTGCAGCTACGTTAAGTAGTCTATGTTGAGGGCAACAGTATGTGTATGTCACTACAACTGGACTCTGACCCACCCCTCCTCACAGCCCATCCAGAGGTGTTCTGACTTGCCTTCATAAGACAGTGAATAAATGGAAGGAAACTCTTTGCACCCAGAAAAGCAAGCTTAGTTGTTGTTTTTTGGCCCTGCTTTCTGAGCAGAAATCCAGAAGCTAGTAAAGCCCACGAGAAGCTGCAACAAGCCAGTGTGAGAAGGAGCAAGGCACAAGTAAATAGCAGCTCTCCAGGGACCACACTCAAACATTTGGTGGGGTAGGGGAGAGGTATGAGGAGCTTAAGTCCACTGATGTCACTGAAGCCCCCCCTTAATGTAGATAAAATGTGGGGAGGAATAGCTGGCACCCTGTACACCCCACTGATGCATCGAGGAGGCATCCTGGCGGCATCCTTTGGATCTTCAGCTATGGGGTATGTGTCTGGAGGTATTCAGGGCACAGCGCATGAAGGTGGGGAAAGTCTGCGAGGAGTGCTCACCATCCCGGAAGAAGGAAAATGGAGAGAAAAGGCTAGACAAACGCAGCAAGCCTCATGCTTCTTTCAACAATGGAATATCTGGATTGGGAGAGAGGAAGAGAGAAAAAAAGACAAGTTAAACAATCTTTTGTGTTTACGTTCCATATCTGAAATACCACACAGCACAGTCTTGATATAAGTCTCGGCTGTCCATAAAGCCCTTTCCGTTTATCAAGTTCTTATTTGACCATGTCAAGCTTCTATAAAAATGAGCCACCCTTTAAAACCCTTGTCAGTCATGCTTCTTCAAGGACTTTCCCCTAGCAAAGCCCCAAAGTCTCTTAACTATTGAGGATTTTCTTGGGATGAGAGACTAAGGCTTACTGACTAAAGCTGCTTTCTTCAGCAGGTGTCAAAGGACTGCAAAATAATCACAGCAGAAAGGATCAACTTCTCTCTTCCCCTCCACACACAACATCCTGCACTTTCTGTCATCCACATGAAAATACAAAGTCCGGAGTTCAGCAGCTGGAACTAATTATGCACATTTAGAACACTTTACTAATTTGGTAGAGTTTATTCAGATTACAAGATAAGGATGTGCTTTTGTTGTTGTTCTTGGCTTGTTTCAAACACGGACAATTTTATTTGTGATGGGAAGCAAAAATTGGGTCTCATAGAAGGCTATCTGGTGGGCACAAGTTTTTGATATTTATTTATTTATTTAAAGTTATTATTTATACCCCACAAATCTGGCTGGGTTTTCCCAGCCACTCTGGGCAGCTCACAGCATACATCAGAACATACTAAAACATCAAACATTAAAAACTTCCTGATACAGGGCTGCCTTCAGATATCTTCTAAAAGTCAGATAGTTGTTTATTTCCTTGACATCTGATGGGAGGGCATTCCACAGGGAGGGCTCCGCTACCGAGAAGGCCCTCTTGCCTGGTTCCCTGTAACCTCGCTTCTCACAGTGAAGAAACTAGCAGAAGACCCTCGGAGGTGGACCTCAGTGTCCAGGCTGAATGATGAGGAAGGAGATGCTCCTTCAGGTATACTGGGCCGAGGCTGTTTAAGACTTTAAAGGTCAGCACCAACACTTTGAATTGTGCTTGGAAACACACTGGGAACCAATGAAGCAGAGGCAGAGCAAGATGGGTGCAGCCCGCCCCGGGTGTCATCCCTGAGGGGGCGTAGCATTGCTGCCCCGCCCCCCGGGATGCTTGCGGTGGGCGGCGCACCCCCCGGGATGCTCACCGTGGGCAGTGTCCCCCTGGGACGCTTGCCTCACCCCCGGGACACTAGCCCCCCCCCCGGTGCATGCCACTCCAGGTGCCAGACCAGCTAGCTCTGCCTCTGCAATGAAGATCCTTTAGGACCGGGGTTAAATGGTCCCAGCGGCCACTCCCAGACACCAGTCTAGGTGCTGCTAGTTAGCAGCTATGATCCACTTCTTTCCACTCACAAAGAAAAAAACTGTAATGTGCAGGGGGTTCCCCCCCCCCCAGAATGTGCAGTACAATTGTGATTGCCAGTTTTTATGTCCAATGAATAGCCACCATTGTAGATCCACACCAGAAGCAACATCATTACTCAGTCCATTACTGAATGACTTATACCAGAACGCTGTTAGGGATTGTGCGTTGGAGAAAGGGGGAAGAGAAGGGAGGAGGATCCTAGTACTTTTAATAAAGTATTTCTCCTTGTAAATGTTCCACTGTAAGGTGAAAGGCACTTTGGAAACACTAGGATATATGAACTTTTAAAATTCCAATTAGCAGGAGTTTAGGTGAAAGACTTATTTTTCAGTTTGCTTACCATCCGTGTACTCCTCTGAGGAAGCAAGTGATAGAAGGCTTTGTACATCACTGCTTTCTGAGTCTGGAGCTTCTTTGTGCCCAGGTCTGCTACAAGATGCACCAGCAACCCAAGAGGAGGTGGTCGCCTGATGAACTAGAACAGCCTCCGAGTGGTGAGAGCTGCTAGCTTCACACAGTCCAGAACGTCCAGGGATTTCATCCTCCCCAGCAAAGCAGTTGTGACCCACTTGGTCTGGTGGCTGCTGCATCTCCCTCGCTCCACTTTGCCCAGCTCCCTCTGAAAGGACAATCTGTACCCGTGAATCCGAAGGAGGTATGCAGTTCCCAGCACTGCCATAGACAGCTTCTTCATAGGATGGCAGTGCCACCTGGACTCCATCCACCACGATGGAAACCTGGTCCCCAGAAACACCTTGATCACGCCTGCATTAGAATTTTAGAGAAAGAATCCACATTATGGTCTGTGATGCCCAAGAATACAAAAGCATTTGTGCAATACTGTATCTGCAGAACTCCTAGATTCAGTTCTTCTTGACATGCTGTTTCATTACACTTTATACTTGAAATCAGCCAGCATAACTGGACTTCAACACTTTCACTGGCAATGGCAAGCAAGAAGCATGATTCCTGGCCTTGGAGGTGCAGGGGGTGGGTGAGCAGGGTTCATCCCAGCAACTGTTTGGCAATCTAATCCCCATCCCAGCTCCTAGCCTGGGAGGAAAGCTGGGGACAATTTAGCAACTGGAATGCTGGAGCAGGAAAAGGAAACAAGGAGCTTCCTAGCCTGTCATGGCACCCAGGGCACACCAGCCATGTGGCAGCCAAACTCCATGCTTCCCTTTTGGGTTGAAAAAGGAAATACACTTAAGGTTTCTAAGCTCTTTACACCTCAGCCCTTACAAGCATGTAAGGCAGGCAATATGACCATCCCTCTGTGCATTGCAGATGGGCAGGGAAGAGACTAAGGAACAATGTTAAGACCACCCTGTGTGTTCATGGCTGAACTGAGATTTGAACTTGGACACTCCCAGTTCATAACTGAGCACTGGGCGATACTAACTCTGTAAGTTATACACTGAGGGAGGGGGGACTAAGACTCACACACATGAAATATTGGACACAAATTACTATAGAAGCTGCTGAAGAGTGGTGGGACATGGTGGGACAATACACCTCATCAGCAAACGGTATCATATGAGTGTTAAGCAACAGACAGAAAACTGAGGTGAATTTATTAACTATTAGCAAACACCTTATACCATAACCCCATAATCAAGGAGAGGAGCCACAGCTCTGGAATCTGCGCCCTGATAAAAAAAAATTATGGCATTTAACTTCCTGGGCTGGTATCGCAATATTGCTGGGCTTCTGTGGAACAGCTCTCTGCCTCCGAAGCCAGAGAAATGGTCTACACAGCAGCAAAAGTTGTCTGTCAGGAGAATTAACTGCTCAATGAGACTCCTCAACCAGGAATGCTTCGGCACTGAACCCTATATCCAGGTTAAGAACAGCTGGACTGACTGGGAATAATGTGACTAAGAACAGCATGTGTCAGAACATAGCAGGAGGGGAAATTCTCAGCATTTCCAGGGAAATGTCTGGGGTTCCTCCCACCACATATGTGTGTGTTTGTTTTAACAAACCCTCATCAAGTCTCCAGAACTGAGTAAGATTTCGAATGTCCAATTCAAGCAAGAGTTTCAGCTTCTGAGACAATGGAATTGATAGCAGCAGGGACGCGAGTTGCACTGCGGTCTAAACCACTGAGCCTAGGGTTTGCCGATTGGTAGGTCGGCATTTCAAATCCCCATGACAGGGTGAGCTCCCATTGCTCGGTCCCTGCTCCTGCCGACCTAGCAGTTCAAAAGCACGTCAAAGTGCAAGTAGATAAATAGGTACCGCTCCGGCGGGAAGGTAAACGGCGTTTCCGTGCACTGCTCTGGTTTGCCAGAAGTGGCTTAGTCATGCTGGCCACATGACCCGGAAGCTGTACACGGGCTCTCTTGGCCAGTAAAGGGAGATGAGTGCCGCAACCCCAGAGTCGTCCGCAACTGGACCTAATGGTCAGGGGTCCCTTTACACTTTACCTTTAATAGAGAAACAACTAACATCACCACTCTCCCTACTGTGAAATAGGCTTTTGCTCAGTTTTACAACTGTGAAATGGACACGTATTATTGGTCTCTGTTTGCCCGCCCCCTAAAATGGGTGTTCCATTTCACAGCTGCTGCTGCAAAGAACAACACACCTTAAAAAAGAATGCACATATGTTTTCTTCTTTTGGGGGAAGGGGGTGTCCATTATCCAAGAGAGTGGTATAGGAAAGACAACATGTCTATATGGTTTGAGACTAAGCTTCAGATCTGTTTCCATGCAAAATTGGAGAGTGTAAAAGCAGAACAGCAGACAGGACTGCCGCAGAAATTAGCCATGAAGCAACAAAGCAGTGCCTGTTACTGTGGGCCTCATCGCCTACATACATTGCAAAAGAGCACCACAGATGTTTCTGGCGCTCTCCTCAATGAATAATTTCTGTGTTGTGTGATTGCTGCCCTGAGTTCATTATCTTGTTAAGAGGCAGACTTTCTCTCCCCAACCACCAAGCCTCCTGCTACTTCAGATACTGGGCTTAGAAAGGAAAATTATGCCTCATTCTGCATCTGTGAAGCTCGCTGTTTGCTCCAATATAAAAACTAGTAAGATGGAAAGTCCCTTTCTTCTACCTCGCTGCAAAATATGCTCTGTGTGAATAAGCCTGGATAGTTCAGTTGGTTGGAGCATGGTGCTGATAATGTCAAGGTTGCAAGTTCAATCCCTGTATGGTGCAACTGCATATTCCTGCATTGCAGGGGGTTGGACTAGATGATCCTCAGAGTCCCTTCTGACTGTACAATTCTATGATTCTATATGACCCAGAACCCACATACTAATGCCTGTATTACAGCAATAGCTACTTAACTGCTGCCATTTAACAGCCTCTGCAGCAGAGACTTGGAAGGCTCACTAACCCTCTATACTAAGCCCTCCCCTATCCCTCTAAGTGAAGACCAAAGCAAAGCTTCCACTCAGCAAGTGCAACGCCACCATCAGGTGAGCATGAGCAGCCCCCAACCTTTGAACTATGGTGGTGGACATAGTTGCACTGCAATCCCTCCCCACAGCTCCAAAAGTGGGAGGCTGGATAGGGGTTGTTTAGCTACTGTGTAACTGAAGTGCCAAGAGCACCTCAGCTGCACAAAGGTCAAGTCTGCAAGCCCCCCACTCTCCCTTTTCCTGCAGGTAAGGGTAAGAAGGCTCTTTGGGCCATGGAGTGGCCAAACCAGCAAGGGAAATTGTAGGATCTTGGCAGCCACAGCTTTTAGCAGGCTGTTTTGGACCTCTGCCAAAAATCATCAGTAAAAGCTGGGCCTAAGGAATGCTTCCCAAGGAACTACCAAGGCTAAATCTTCTCTACAGCTTATGAGACTGCGTCATTAGAGGCCTGCACAACTTGAGAACCATCAAGCCCAATGCAGTCTTCACAGCCCCCGCCCCCTTTTCTACAATCCCCTGGAGGCAATAAGAACAAGAGGCTTATCAAGCCTTTGCAGGTCGCAACATGGAGCTGCTAGACTGCATTAAGCTTAGTGATCAGTCTTAGTTGTGCAGACTTGCAGGAGGATCAGCAGCCTGATAGCAACTTTTTGCCAAAGAATGCAGATACTCTGCCTACTAGAACTCAACCTAGAGAAGAAATCCACAAGAGTGAAAATAACACAAAAAGAATAATAAAAAAGGAGCAGGCAATAAGCATGGTTGTAGGCAGGACAACAGCAGCAACGAGAGAGACACCATTTCTCTTCTCTAAGCATCTGCATGCACAAACATCTGCCCTCTAGTTACAGGTCATCTCCACCAACTCCCAGAAGCTCACCTGCTGTGATGAAAGGACTTCAGCTTTGGCTGCAGCAAAACAAACAACACAACTAAGAGGAGGATGAGAGCTACAGAGCTTGCTGTGGAAGCCACTATGGACAGGGTGGGCACTCCTACACTTGGAGGTGAACCTTTATCTGTAGAGCAAAAGAAAAAGTTGTTTTTTAATGGTTTCTTCTTATGAAGCAGCTGTTTCCCACCACCAAATGAGTCCTAATAAACTGGGCTAGGATAGAAAGTAGGATTATAAGGGTGCTCTGGTCTTCACAAGGCCAGCTTTGTCCTCAAGTCAATACCATGTGGAATTGTCCTGGGGAGAGACCTGTCCCAAATGCATTCATTGGGTTGTCAAGTGACACTTACTCCAACACAATTCCCAAGCTACCTTAACCATTTGAAAGCCAGTGCCCCTTTCAAGTGTTAAGGCTATTTGGTTACATGAATGCAAGCTAACCCTACTAGCTAGCACCCACCTACCCCTACCTCTCATCTAAATTGCATTTTATATCAAGGGAACAAGGAGTTGAAATTTTCTCCTTATTTATGTCTGGATGACTAAGTCAACATCTCATCGAGCATACTGGTGAACTGTGAGACTGCTTCATCTTATCTGTTTAATAGCCTGTCTTCCTGTTGTGCAGAAAGCACCAATCCTTCCTCCACTCACCCCAACAATCTTTAAAAACATGCATGATTTTCAGCACATCATCCAGCTTGCAGGGAATTTCTCCTTTCCACAACATTTTATTCAATTACACACACTCCTCTCTCTCTCTCTCTCTCTCTCTCTGCTCCAATACCTCATGGTCAATTAAATGACAAACATTTTCCTGCAGACTTCTTGGCTTTCTGTCATGGGAAAGGAATTCCTATCCAACTGGTAAAAACCTTGCAAGACACAACTGTCAAGTTACTTTGGGAAAGTTCTTTTCTTTTTGAGACAGGCAGGACTAGGCAGAGAGAACATTCTGTGCTGCAGCAGGGTACAATCAAGCAGTGTCCAAATTAGACCCCTCTCCCTCAACTTGACCAGGTTCACTGAAGCTGATGGGATCTGAAATCAAACAACCTCTACAGGGCTGCTCTTAAACCATAAGCTTGCTATTTTAAAAGAAGATCAAGGGGAATCATTCAGAGTTATGCATGAAACCTTTTTACCAACCAAAACTGGTGTGTGAGAATGTCGTGAATTTGGGTAGGAATGGGCTAGAGATTTTTGGCAGAACTGTCTCTCACACAGCAACTTACACTTCAGGAAAGACATGATTACAAGTTTGCAGTGGCAATGTGACCTTAGATAATAAGGTTAACCCAATGCATTTTCTGAGGTCTAGACAGGCGCTGATTTATGTGCTAGTACTTGAAAGGCATTCAACAAAATGAGAGTGAGTATATTCACAGTGAAGCATTACTGACCTTGACTGAGCCTACAGGTAACTTCCATGTCTGGGTTCCACTTTCCATTCTTGCAAGTCAAATATTTGTAGTCTCCCTTCAGCAGATAGCCTTCCTCACATAAATACTCTATGACACTGTCAGATGTCAATGGCTCTTTGCAGGGTGACGGGTGGCATATGTAGCCTCCATTCTCAGGCTCGGGTGGCTGTGGACAGACTGAAAAGGGAGGGGAAAGAGCAGTTATGATAACAAACTGAACAAGGGGAGAGAGCAAGAAAAGAAGCAGGAAACAACAGGAAATAAACCGGATGCCCTCCCTCTACCAGCTTAATTCTTATAAGTGCTACTGAGACATATAGCACAAATATTTTCTGAATTTCAACTGTTAATGAAAAATGCTGCATAATAATCAGGGTCCGTTTTTTGCTCATGGCAGATGAGAGGAACATATGCAATGGATGCTGACTGAGCTGACTGAGCACCTCAACTCCTCCACTAGCACTCTGCCACTGCCACAGGCACCATATTCTGTTGCTTCTAGGTTGGCAGCTGAAAAGCCAGGCGGCATCCCTAAAGGTCCTTCGGTTGCTTCTGATCATCACAGCCATAATCTCAACCTATTTTAATTCCAATGTGAGGGGAGAAAGACTCTGTGTTGGCCAGCAGGTAATGGCTTTTTCCACCTGCCTTGCCTCACCCGCCCCCCTCCCACCCCAGCCGTAGGAGCCTTCATAAGGGAACTGTTTCCAGAAGAAGAACTGTGAGGAGAAGGGGAGGGGCGAGGGAGAGAGACCTGTTTGCCATCAGAGGGTGGTTGGTCTCACCTGTGCTGCCCCACCTTCAGCCCAAGTGAGTTGCTGCCACGGGCATTATAAGACTGTGTATTTTAATGAGCTGTATAGAGTGAAAGAATATGAGTCATGAGGGTGTGGAGAGAGTATGTATGAACTGATGTTGTTTATTTTGTTTTATGTATGATAAATGTTGTATTGTTGTATTGCTAATCATATAATATGCCTTTTGCTTTAATGGTGATTTTTAGCTTTTTTTTAGTTGTTTTGTTAACAGTGTTTTACAAATTGTAACTGTTTTACTGATTATTTGTTAATTATCCTATATTATGTATGATGCATTTGTGATGTTCCATTATGTTCTTTTGACTTCAGCCCCAAAAGTGCACTCCTCCATTGTCTCCCGAGACAGATGGATGCCAGCAACAACAAATTATGCACTATTTGTGAGGTTCTATTATGTTCCGTCATGTTATTTTTATTTATTGTTTGCAAACGGTTTTGGGATTCATTTGAATGAAAAGCGGCATAGAGATATAATAAATCAAATCAAATAATTTGTTCCAATTACAACTTTTCAGTTTAAGGACTTGGAAAAACAATTTAACTTAGAAAAGCACTGGGATAAGAACAAAAAAGCCTGCTGGATCAGGCCAATGGCCCATCTAGTCCAGCTTCCTGTTCTCAGTGGTCGACCAGATACCTGTGGGAAACCCGCAAGCAGGAGCCAAACAAGAGCACTGTCTCTTCCTGTGGCTTCCAGCAACTGGTATTCAGAAGCACTGATGACTCTGACTGTGGATAATCCATTCACACAATGGTACAATTGCACTACTGATTACTTTCGGCAGTGGGGGCGGGACGGGGGCGGGACTAGGTCTATAAAAACATGCAATAATTATTCATGAATAGATTACTTTATGAGTGTCAGATCTTTCACTCTTCCAGAAATGCAGAAACAACAGCCTCAAATAAATAAAAGATACATGCACTGGTCTTCTGTCTCGGCTTTTCTCATTATTTCCCTTGTAAATGTGCTCATCAAGGTAACTTGGTACTGGGGTGTAGAAAATAGATGGTGCCACGCCGTGTTCAAAAGCATCTGTTATAAATTAGTGAGCTCTCGTTTCATTTCCCACAATATGTAAAATGTTAGCTGAAGCTGAAGTTCAGCACAGGAATGCAAGTTCAACAGCCCAGACCTTGAACAATATGGACTTTTACTGACTAGACATCTTCATTTTTTGTCTTTGAGGTGTTGAAGATCAGGCATCTTCAGCATGAGAGCAGATGGTTATGTCAAGAAAAGGGCAGGTTCCAGAAGGAGCTTCTCTCAAAATCTGCCACAATAGTTGGGGGTTGCAGCTGACATCAAGCTCAGACTATGTTGATGGCTGTTAAAAAACCTGTCTCTATACCACGTAAGATGTAATGTATAATGCAATAGGAACACAGTACAAGATTTTTAAAATGAACATTTTAGTGTACTTCTTACTCCCACCCAATTGTTTATTTCACTATGAACTTTACTGAATTCACAGCAGAAAAAACTTCAACGTTTGTTGCTCCTGGTTTCTTCATATCAAATCATTATTGGGAAATTACTGTTTCCCTGTCAAGCCTGTATTTTGAAGAAGAGTCTACTTTTGTAAGCTAATGTTGATAAATGAGAGCACGCTCAAGAGAAGGGATTTGTCTGTGTAATCATAGCTGTGCATTTATGTAATTAGACACAAACACTTATACAGTGTAAAATATGCCCAGTCATTTCAGACTTCCCCAAAGCTTTTTAATAAAAGATCCCCAAAAGAGAAATAAAGACTAATTACAGTCTTATACCAATGCAGTCACCAGCTGGTGATTCACAAGCAGCAGAGTTGAATTCTTAATTAACATGCGGCAACACTAGAAATACCGCATCCTCATTAACCCTCTACCATGATTAGCAAACCAGGGAGGAAACCTGCCAGAGTACAGCTTTCTATTAAAAATATTAGTTGGACTTTAATGCCGTGCCATGACAAATGCTCCATTCGCAAAAGCATTTGCGCTTCCCAGATGGAATGATCCCCCCTCTGCACACTGTTCTGGGGGTTCTCTGGACACCTCCCCAAGCCAATTTTGAGGGTTCATGCTGATGGGACTCATTTGGTTAATCCTGCCCTATGTCCTGTAGCGTGCTCTAACTGTGCAGTTAAAACCATCTCATCAGTAGGCCATGTTCCTAAGAATGCTTTGAGAAATTTAAAGAGTCAAATAATGGTGTATCAAATCTTAGCCAATGATTATGGAACATAGTAACTATTTGTATCCCATAAGCTGCCTTAATTTGGTTTCTGTGTTAATATAAAATTGGGCTTTAAAAATATTACACACCAGCAAAAGTATTACTTATGAACTGGATTTAGAGTGTGTTTGCTTATGTTGACAGACCTTCAAAAACACACATATTTCATAGTTTTCCAGACATTTCACTGGGGAAAAGGTGTACTTTATTTTTGTGACACTAAACTTGTCAAATCTATATTCTAATTTGTAATATATTTCTAACAAAAACAGCAACAAATGTAACAGGGGGAAATTGCATAGAAAAAGACAATCCATTCCCAGGGTTAGCATAATTCATTACAGCATTCCAGAAGCAAGCAAACAAAGGCCATTTATCATTAATCTGCTTTACTTCAACAGAACAAAACCAACAACAAAACCAACATTGTATGCAGTCTGTATACTAAGTGTCTGCTGGCTCTCCAAGTACTTCTGTCACAATTAATACATTTGTGTCCACTACTAGGACACCTAAAAGCTTCAGTGTTCCAAGTCAAACACAAGCTGAAAAGTCACTAACAGATAGTATGAAGGCTTCAATTTCAATCACCCACAAGGCAAGATAAGCATCACTAAAATAGAACTCTAACCAGAAGCGATAGGTAGCCAAATGTTTTAATGGTTCTCTTAATAAGGCAAAGGGACGCGGGTAGCACTGTGGGTTACACCACAGAGCCTAGGGCTTGCTGATCAGAAGGTTGGCAGTTCGAATCCCCGCGATGGGGTGAGCTCCCATTGCTCAGTCCCTGCTCCTGCCAACCTAGCAGTTCGAAAGCACGTCAAAGTGTAAGTAGATAAATAGGTACCGCTCCGGCGGGAAGGTAAACGGCATTTCCGTGCGCTGCTCTGGTTCGCCAGAAGCGGCTTAGTCATGCTGGCCACATGACCCAGAAGTTGTACGCCGGCTCCCTCAGCCAATAAAGCGAGATGAGCGCTGGAACCCCAGAGTCGGTCACGACTGGACCTAATGGTCAGGGGTCCCTTTACTTTACCTTTAATAAGGCAAACAAAGACTCGAGCTACTGAAGGGGTCTTGAAGAAAGTTGGAGTGGATATCACAATCTCTGAAACTGAAGACTCAGAAGTGAGAGATTTAAATGCTGATGATTACAATGAAGTTGTGATCTAATAAGTTGATGAGGTAGCAGAAGGAGAATAAGCTCAGTGGAGAAGCTGGAGGAGATATGGAATTTCTCCATGGAGACAGCTGAAAGAACAGAATGAAGTGATGAGTCACAGGTGGAGCCCCAATAGACATGGGATCCCTCAGACAGAGAGGCGAATAAAGGGTGCACACCCTGAAATATTATGTCAAATAGCTTTCAAAGCACATTTGCACATTAATGGATGGGAACTGTTGCACCTGTGGTTCCCTAGCTTTCTCTGTAAGCCTTGGGCAACGTTTGCAGGTCTCAACAACCTTCACGAAGACAAATGAGGCCAAGTTTATGACAGTCATATTCAGGGGTTTTGCTGCAACAGTAGAGTGTAACAATTCTCGGAAAGTGCTCTACTCACCAAAATAGAGTGAAAGTGCAAAGAAGAAAGTTCTCAGGGGGAAAACCCCTCAGAGAGTTCTTAAAGAGAGGCCACTTTCTGGTTCTGCTAGATGCCAGTCAGAAATAAACTGAACAAAATAGCACTGGTTCAACCTTCTTGCCCCATGTGTTCGACGCCAACTCAACCTGGGGATGGGGGTTTCAAAAATTTCCCAAATGCTCTATGGCTGGATGCAGGTACATTCCCAATAACAGACTGCACAGAACCCCCACGCCCGCCTTCCACTTTGAAATCATTTTAAGGTACAGTGGTACCTTGGGTTACAGATGCTTCAGGTTACATACGCTTCAGGTTACAGACTCCGCTAACCCAGAAATAGTATCTCAGGTTAAGAACTTTGCTTCAGGATGAGAACAGAAATTGTGCGGCGGTGGCATTAGCTAAAGTGGTGCTTCAGGTTAAGAACAGTTTCAGGTTAAGAACGGACCTCCAGAACGAATTAAGTTCTTAACCTGAGGTACCACTGTATATTACCAATTTATGCAACACTAACATCAGAAAATCTTCCTCAAAATCTGTGATTTCCCCCTGAAACCTGTCCCCAAAGTGAGCTAAGCCACTGAACAAAAAGACAAAGCATATTGTGTTCCATTTCTCAAGATGACACAAGAAACGAACTTTAAGAAACCAGATCGATGCTGAGACACTGTAGAAATGGAAGGTTTATACAACCTTTGTGTAACTTCTGACATTTATGAGTAATGGTTATACTGAAGTTTTAGTCATGACAGAGCTTTGAATGGATTCCTTATGATGCAAAGCACTGTTGAACTCTCAGATCCATCAAATTAAATCATAGTTTCCCCAATCAATAGATATCTGACTTAGAGCATTCTTATTTAAGATTCAGTGAACTTCTTCACACTTTATTTTATGCTGCTCTTTGCAGGCATAAGAACTGGGTGCTTTTCTAACTTAAATCATACCTCAGATTCTCAGGATTCCACAGGAGCAATTTTAGATCATATTTATTCATTAAGGGATCCCATAGACTATTGGCACAATAGAAACGCAGAGGTTTTCAAGGTTCATGTCCCAAGACCAGTCCTATGAACTCCAGAGCTTAACCTATTCCATTACATGATGAAACATGCCAAAACTGCTGCATCTTGCAATATAACAGTGTACACAACCTGGTAGATCACCTTGCACACACTGAACTGTAAATTGTTTAAAACTACCATTTGAGAACAAAAGCCAAGATCCGAAGCCATGGTTTTATTGATCCTGGTTTGCTCTAACTAGCCATAAACATCCATAGAAATCCATCTTCTCCAATGGAAAAAATTCTTGAGCATTAGGTTTTCAGAGTTCATTTGACCATGTTTGAATCTCTTTGGTTTATTAAACAGATGCAGTTCATATTTCATCCTCCCTCTACATCCACAAGAGCTATAGAAAATTGCTTTAAAATAAAAAGTGCATTTGACTATGTGTGGTTCTCTGTGCTAGTTATTTTAGGCTCCTAAAAATCAATGCCACATGAAAGTTTAGTCAAACCTACATGAATCATGGAGATCACAGGAAATAGAAGCTCTACCATTCTTTGTCCATGCATGTGTACAACATATGTACATTAGCAAAGGCCTTACAAATTGCACACCTCTCAGAACCTACTTTTCTGACCCCCCCATGTGTCAGAGCACAGGATATACACAATTAAACCAACCCATTTGAAAAAAACCAGAGCACAACAGAGTGACTCAGATTCACTGGTATGACTCTGGGGAAGTTTCTTTATAAGTGTTGGAAATAATGCTATGGTCTGCTGTGTACTGTAGCTCAGATATTTTGGAAAGGTGGTTTAAGTCAGTCCAAACTAAACATAGCTAGAGACTGGGGTTCCTTCTTCTCCTCATAAAACCTGTGAGCACAGGAAATTCCCATTTCTCCATATGAATCCAGACTACTAAAATAGAGAATTTATTATTTATAATTGCTCTTTTGAAATGAGGTAGCAGTGGCTTCCTTAAATACACAGAAGGGACTTCTTGGTGGTATCCCAACACTATGCAATGCTAGAATGGTCCGAGCCCCTTTTTACAGATTAGGAATCTTTAATTAGGAGTAATTAAAAAATTAATGCTAGGAGTATTTTATTGTATTAAACTACATTTAACATTTGGCTTATTTTGTGTTTATTATTTGGGAACACTTTATTACTGGATCATTTTATAATTTTTATAAGCGAGTTTATTATAGCATCCTTAGAATCCATCAATTTGAGCAAGTGTTTAGATAACATGGAATATGCAAATAAATCTTAACATCCATGTACATCTGGAATTTGTCTGAAAGCAAGATAAATGCAAGCCAATCTAAGGGAGAAGAGTTTGTTACTCTTAATGAAAGCCCAATTCTTAAGAACAGGTCTATTTTAATAGTTGTGACCTTCTTCTTCTTCGTCTTCGGTGATCACTCGTAGCCAAGTGTCTTCCATGAACACTGTCTTAACAGTGAGTCCGTATGTGACTGTGGAGGCCCATTCTGGATCCACACGTCCTTCCACAGTGGGGACATAGGTTTCTGGGCATGAGATCATCATGGTGTATTGTACTACAACCTTACTGTACGCTTGTGAAACATGGACCACTTATAAACACCATCTCCAACTCCTCGAAAGTTGTGACCTTATGCTCTACCTGAATCTCCTTTAAAATAGTTATTGGAAACTCTTCTTCTATTTAATGGTGCTCTTAACAGTACCAAGTATTGTCATGAAAGCTAAAGACTTCGTTGTGAAGTTTTTAGATTTTTTTTTAATATATAGAAAACATCCATTATTTCAGTGTATTATAAATATAATCCAAATAATAGAAAATAAAGGCAAAGGAAGAGCACACTTAATATTCTTTAGAACACTGTGATTATGATTAGTTTTTCTCAGTCTCTCCAATGATCCTCTATAGCAGATCATTCCTGTAGTTACATGAACTACTGTTAAAATCCCTCAGACCCGTTAAAAAGGATAGAAGTAGTGCCATTTGTAGACCCTTGAAATGTTAAGGTTTGTGACAACCTTCACTTTTAAAGCCTCTCCAAGTCTCACTTTTATTATCTGCTATGCATGTCAATCAGGAGTAGAATAGCTACAAAGCAGCTTTTCAATTAGGAGGCAAACCATCTACCTCTTAGAACCTGGGGGTTATGGTAATTCCCCTTTTGAAATGCTAATATTATTACAAGCACAGCACCAGAAGACAAGTGGCAGAGCCTGGGTGACAAGCCGTTCTGGCTGTGCCCTTTTACAGATGGTTTAATCAGGGTCTATTGTAAGCTACCTAAACTCCCACTCTCAATAGCTATTCCCCTCCTCTGTGGAATATTTGACAGCTGTGGTCCAGATAAATAAAGTTTTGGTAACAAGTAATGGGGAACAGTGAAATGAGGAATAAGTGTGCCAACCGTCTGCAGTGTGAAGCTTCATTCTCAGCCATGCTTACAACTTGCCTAAAGCTACTTTACATTCAGTGGAGGCAACATTTGAAATGAGAATTTCGCTCAAACCACTACATCACGAATTGTTCTTCAAAAGTCTACTCTCAAATCAAGATGAAGCTTAGGATGCAGTTGCGTGTGAAACATCATGAAAGTACTCATTGCCATTTTCCTTCCTTCAAAATGTAGGACAGAAGAATATGATTATTATTTTTTGCATATCCCAAAGCCATGAATTCTTACATTAGAGAAATTTCAGAGAAGACATGCTTCAGGTTGTAACCTTTTCCCTGACCAAACATAAACAGGAACCACATTTTCAAATGGACGGAATTATTTACATACAAGGCAAGTTAGAATTTTAGCTGACCACCCGAAAACCTGCAATAGGCAGAACTGTCACCAACCAACCCAGGACTACCGGAAGATAATATTTACATTGACATGAAGCAAGAACTCTTCATATGTTGCTGTTTTCCCACCTCCAATTTGTAGGGATTTCAATGAGTCTCTAAGCAGACCACACACAGAGCTTCAAGCTGAGCCTTCAGTCAAGTGGAAACTAGGCTAACATTTAAACAGGTGAAAAAACACATTAACTGGCGGCGTACACTGCTGATCAAGCTACTGTATCCAGTGAATGAATATTCCAGTGTTCAAAAGTTGTTTCCATTCCACTGCTTGTTCCCTGGCTGGATTTAGAGATGATTGTTTTTAAGACATCTTGCCAAAAGCAGAAGCAGTAAGCTGAAGATTCATATAAAGAAACCATTTTATCACCTTGCACAAACTGCCACAGCAAGGGGGCGGGGAGGTAAAGAGGGAATAAAACATTCAGGTAAAGTGTTAAATAGAAACTGCTAGCAGTACATGGTAACCAACCTGTTGGGATTATTTCAATAGTGCATTTGTGTGAAAGTGTGTTAAGAATTACCATCTTGTTCAGCTTCATATATAACGTGTATGCCAGAATGGGACAATTCTAACCTTAAATGACAGACAAGCTTCATCATACTAGGCCCACTGATGAGTACAGTAATATTTCAAGAAGGAAATACGGATCTGCAGGCACACAATGGACCCATGCCAGTGTGTGTGGCCATTAATTCCCCAACGTACAAAGAATTTGTATTCCAAGCATTCCAAGGGAGGCATGGTTATGAACCATAGAGAGACTTGCCATGTGAAGTGTTTACCAGCCAGGTGGCCAACTGGCAGGAATGTATGGATGTGGGAATTTCAAGTTCAAATTCCCACTTGCCTGCAAAGATCACCCTTGCCTGGAGCATGCCAATTGCTCAGCCTAGCCCACGCACATCATTCCTCAGGGCTGTTGTAAAGCTAATACTGTTCTCAGCTCCTGGAAGGAATGACAATACACCATTCTATGCCATGCCATCCCACACTAATGATGTCAACATTGCTCTTGAGCTGCTCCAAGTTTTGTCTCTTCTTTGCTGTGCCCACGCCTAAAATCCATTCACTTTTGCCTGGAGGTAAGCCATTTATTATTATTAGTAGTAATATTAGTATTAGTAATAGAATTAATATTAGTATTTTGCCAAAAAGGACTATATAGTGATCAACAAGACAGGATGCCCACCTAAGCTCCACAAGATTACTATGCAATTCCACGAGAACATGCTCAGCACCACCCAGTGTGATGGCTCATGCTCAGACAACTTCCCTATTAAAAGCAGTGTGAAACAGCGCTGTGTGCTCACCCCAACTCTCTTTGGCATATTCTTCTCCCTCGTGCTTTCCTATACCTTCAGCTCAACTGAAAACTGTGTGTACTTGTCTGCAAACAAGACATGAAGACTAAGAACATCAACCCTGCTGTGTGGGGATCACTTACAGAAAACCATAGTGCCTGGAGACAGGTTGTGTATCTACAGCAGTGACTAGAGAAGTAATGACCACTGGGATGAGTGCAGAGAGAAGAAATGCCATGGTGCATCTGCAGCAGCACAACCAGATGCCTTCATCTGCCCCAGCTGCAAAAAACATGCCTCTCCCATATTGGTCTCTATAGCTATGGCAGGCAGGCCCTGTAACTCTCCCAACGGTTTGACTTCATCCCTAAAGGTGCACTCCTCCATTGTCTCCTGAAACAGATGGATGGCAACAACCAACAAGCTTTCCTCCTGCAATCAGTAAGCTAGTTTCCCTTTGTCTAAATGTTCCTCAGAACTCCTATCTACTGACTAAAGCGTATGTCTGCAGTCCTGTACAAGTGTGTACATTCTCATTGTCAATGCATAGGCACCTTTCATAGCTCTGGCCGATATTATATTTTTTATGGCTAAAGTTTATGAGATAGGGTTGGGAGTTTTGGGGGGTATTTCAAGCTTTGCTGGTTCTGAACATCTTTATAAAATGCATGTTTTGTGTGGGTAATTCAAGACACTACAAAAGTCATCCCATTTTATAAAGAATCAACTGTCTAAAATGTGCAGAAAAACCAAATTAGCCAAATTTCCTCTATCTATAAGTATTCATTATGTATATCACACAGACATATCTGGGAAAGTGCTGTTTCTTCCAACGATCCATATGCAAGAATGAATTTTATTTGCTCAAGTCAATAAAAGATCGTCACAACTTGACAAAATATTGACTTCAAAAACAAAGCATCATAAATGTCCAATGCAGTCTCCCAAAAGACAGCTGAGACACTGTGCTTTTTCTTTCCCAAAATGTAAGAGACGAATTTACCAAGCAGAACATTCAGCCATCTGCAATTCCAAACCAAGGAAGCATCCACAAATCCTCAGCTGGATGAACTAACAGACAGAAATGCAAATGCAAGGTCATATTCACATATTGGGATCATATAAGCTGCTCGGTAGGGATGGACAGATCAGTCCATTTCCAGTCTGTATCAATATCATATGTTTGTAAAATAGTTCATTTTTATGCAAACCACTTGGAGTTTATTTTTTTTATTATTTTTGATTGAGCAGTATAGAAATCTGGCAAATTAAATAATTCTGCCCCATCCTGTTTCTGGTATTAATCTGTGAAAAATATCTGAATGAAAATTCATTTTTAAGTATTTATTTTATCAAAATATGTGCATTTCTAAATGCATTTCTTTTTAAAACATGTGTTTAAATTTTATTTTGGTACTTTTTCTGAGCAGAGGACTATATCCTAGGTTTTGGAGAAACACAAAATCTGAAGGATTACATTCCAATTCTGTTTCATCTGTGGGACATGGGATCTTTTGAACCATTTAAGTGTTTAGAAATCCTTTTGCATGTAAATGTGCATCCATTTTTTAACAGAGAAACATAAGGAAATCCAATGGCTTGCACTTTGAGTAACTCAAAAATTGCCCATGTTTTAAAATTACTGGGTACTATACATTGTAGCATGAATGCATGGACAAGCCTTCAAGGAAAAGTTTTTTTCCCCAGCCAGAACTCATGGGAACTGAGTTCCGGCATCTCTTTGTTGCGCTGCAGAGGCGGGAGGTGGCAGAGCGATTGCGGTGGCAGAGGTGGGTGGTGAAAGTTGAAATTTGGGTGCTCCCTCTCCAAGAAGGTTAACAAGTTCCGACACCTCTTTTTCTAGAAAGAAGTCCTACATAAACCTAAATGTGGTGTCATGAAATACCCCACTAGAACAATGGAAAAGAAAGTGGTCATACACAATGGAAAATGCTTCCAACAAGAAACTTGGGAAGTAAGAGTTGGAGAAGAAATACCTCAAGTTCTTACCAAAGCTTTCCCCCACAGCCCTTTCTCTGAACAACTCTGTATTAATTAAACAGCAGACACTGGAACATGTCAACGCTTGCTGTTACGAGAACAGATCAGCATTCTGAATGAATATACTATTACAAGCACAAAGTCAGTGATTTGCTTGCTACGGTTCAGCAGGAATAAGGTTTGATAGCACCAGCAGTTTAAACCAGTGTGCTCTCTACTGAATGGATGTCAGCTCAATGCAGGGCCCCTTCCACACCATGATAAGCACTCAAAGCTGCTAGAGCACAACAACCACCCTCATCTAGTGGCACCTCCATGCCTGCACCAAAGATGTGCAACAGGGCTGCTCCCGACAGCAGTTGATAGTGAAATCCTTACAACTGAGCTGGAAACTGCACCAGAACTCATGCATGCAAAGATCTCCTGGGTCAGAGCGAGGGCCTAAAATTATTAGTAAGCTGCCTTATGCCAGGTCAGGCTGCTTGCGCATATAGCAAAGGATTGTCTAGTTTGCCTGGCAGCAGCTATCCTAGACCCTGACAGAGGGCTTTCACACAAACTTCTACCTGATCCTTTTAAACTGGAGATTACTAAAGACTGAACCCAGGACCTTTTGCATACAGAAAATCTTACCTACAACCGAGTCTTGTCAAAAGTTGTGATTTATAAAGTGGTTTGGTGTGGTGACTATCCCTAAAATGTGCAACGTTAGAAGTGCTCACGTGAAGTGCTCAGTTACACTTCCAAGGTCTGTTTACACCTTTGTCTGGCTCTCCTGAACAAGGACCTCTACCTTTCTCTTACCCATTTAAAGGACACATAGTCACTTAAACGTTCTACTAAGAAAGTAAGAACTATTAGTCATCTTCCAAATCATATTCAAACAAATCAGTTTCCCTTATCACAACAGTGGTCTTGATAAGTTCTGAAATTCTAGTAAGTGGTAGAGTTAGCCAGAAGCAGATTAAATTAAAATTTCTCATGTCACCTTTATTTTTTGCTGGATACTGCTGCCAAGAAATGGGCCATGGGGATCTTTTGGCAATATCTGAAATCCTAAGCTTTGAATCTAGCTGCACATCATTTAGGACCGTTACATACAATTAAAGTTAATATTGTCATTCAAGATATATATTCCATATGCTTCAGATTCTGTTCCATTATGCTTACTTCATTTCTTATAAAAATCTGTCAGTATCACTGTACACCTTCACTTGGCTATCTCAAAATTAATTTAGTGCTATAGGCAACTAACCAGTACATAGATTTCTATTTCCTCACATATTATGTAGTTTGCCCCTCTCTTCAGGAGCTACATCTGCTTTACATGGATGGTAAAATTAGAGGAAATTCTTTTACAATATTCATGCCTGCTTTATGAGACTTTAGCCCTCACAGAGGAGTATACTCAGTGTGGGGTAGGAATAATTTAAATTGATGTGTGTCAGCTTCATCTGGGGGACATCTGCTGTCAAACTTTTAGCATTTCCCCATCCCTTTGCATCAGCATCAAATTTTAGGAATGAAGGCAATTAAGGAACTTTACCTTTTCCACTACCAAGTGCACTCATGTTATGACCTTTGCATTCTTTTGTATAAATGTCTAAATAGCAAGGAATCCCAGAAAGCAAGCAGAGGACTAAACTGCTCAAAAATAGGCAGGTATGCCTACTGAAAGCAGAACTGGGTCCTTATCAATATATCAAATCCTTAGCGGACTTTAGGTTACAGTACACAAAAGACCTAACTCTGCTGCCGGTGAACTTTGTTGCATGTCTACAGTCTTCCACCTCTCCCTGAAGCTATCAGTTAACTTCCAACTAACACAAAATAGCTGTATCTGGAAACAGTCACATCCTTAAGGAGAAGGCTCTAGTGCAGGTTTAGGCAAACTTGGCCCTCCAGATGTTTTGGGACTACAACTCCCATCATCCCTAGCTAACAGGACCAGTGGTCAGGGATGGTGGGAGCTGTAGTCCCAAAACATCTGAAGGGCCAAGTTTGCCTATGCCTGCTCTAGTGTGTCAAGGAATACTCCTAAACTAAAACCTTTCTTCCCCACAAATACTTTTAAATGCTGTGGTCCAGCCACCTGCTTGTATGATACAATCTCTTTACCCATTTCAAACTCCAAAGAAAGGAAAGAATGTGATGTACTGTAGGAGACAAGCAGCCCATTTCTAACACAAGGCACAAACCTTTGAACCAATGCAAGCTACAGCTGCTTCAAGCAACTTTCTCAGACACAATTGGAAAACTACACTGAAGAGCTCTAAAAAGTATCTTAAATTCCATATCTATAGTCAGATGAGTTGCCATTACAAGTATTGAAAATAAACAGATATTTCAGAAAATAATTGAGAGTTTCAGGAATGAGACATTACAATCAAGCATCCCATAGGCTTATGGCCAAAGAAGCTATGGAGAATTCAAAAATAAGGATGCATGCATTTTAAAAACAGGCCTTCCCCATTCTCTAGTTTTTATAATCTATCTATCTATCTATTTATTTATCTATCATACCCCACCCATCTAGCTGGGCTTCCCCAGCCACTCTGGGCGGCTTCCAAAAAATATTAAAATACAATAGTCTATTAAACATTAAAAGCTTCCCTAAACAGGGCTGCCTTCAAATGTCTTCTAAAACTTATAATTCAGCCATAATCTACCTGACCATCCACACCGGGGAGAGGGGGAGAGACTAATATTGCCCATTCTGCCACACCTGGACAGCAGCTAGTGAGTCTCTCTGTTCCAACCTCTCTTCTGCCCTCCAGAACCATACTTAATATTTTGCTAAGTTTTTATTACAAGTACTGTATATTGCATAGATGCACTTGCCCTATCAGGGTTCCCTTCTCAATGGGAGCTAGAATAAAGGGGTGTAAACTCAAAATAAAGACCAAGCCAGTGTCCTCAACAACAGTGATTACCTTTACTGAATGTTAGCAATTCATATAAGAAATTGTCCCCCAGAGACATGGCGAGAAATAGAATATTTCCTGTCTAACATGTATTTCCTATAATAAAATTTGCTTTGCTCCTTCAAAGAGGGGTTTCAGTGCACAGTGCTATCCAAGGCAGGGGAGGGCAGGTGTTACCTCTCCACAATTATTATTTATTATTTTTATTCCCCACCGTTTTTCTCCAAGGACTCAAGGTGGTCTACATGATTCTCCCCTGTCCTCAATTAATCCCCACAACAACCCTGTGGGGTAGGTTAGCCTGAGAGGCAGTGACTGGCCTAAGGTCACCCAGTGAGCTTTGTTTATGCTGCGTGGGGTCCCCCAGGTCCTAGTCTGACACTCTAACCACTGCACCACATAACTGCAGTCCACTGGTTCTATCTACACAAGTCAGTTCTAGGTTTTAACTCATGGTTAAACTAAAACGTACAATGGAGAAAACCACAAGCTGCCTTTTAATATATAGAGTAACCTGTCATTTAGACAACAGGACGTAACTAATGCAACTCTCACAAGATTGTATCTGCACTAACCAGTCAAAATAGTTCTCTGTGTATCAGTTCCATACTTCATGTGGTGTGATTAGAATCTCCACTTCATTCACAAGCATGCACTGGAGGCAATCTAACCCCCTACCTAGCTCCTACCAAGATCCTTAAAGGATAAGGAAGCTGCCTTAAGCCATTTTTGTTCTCTGTTCTGTTTCTGAATTTTTAAGTGACAAGAGGCCATTTTTTAATGCATTTATTGTTACTTGCTTTGAGCCATCGCAGAGAGAGCTAGAAACCTAACAAAAGTTAAGTAGGGAGAGCTTTACTTACATGAGTCCAGTCCTTCCACCGTGAGTGTACTGAAGAGAGCCAATGGAAAAAATATCCCATGACTGATCAAGGTAAGCAGCGATGTGGTGGTGCTCGTTGTTGATACCATTCCATGGCACATCTTTTAGACGCCAACTGCTTTTGATTATTTCCCCCCTCCAACGTTTAATGTTTTCTTGGCAGAGGTCAATTCTACCTACAAAAAGGGGGAGGAGAGAGAGAGAGAGAGAGGTCAGCTAAACTTCTAAAATGGAAAAAGAATATTAGACATCTCCAAATAAATACACTCCTGACTAAATTGACTTCCATATGGGTGTGTGTCTGTGTATGAAACAAAATTCAAGAAGCCTTTTGAAAAAATCCAGGAAATATAAAGATGCCTGGAGTCTATAGAAAAGGGACACCTTTCTTGACTGTTGTTAAGGAAGATGATATATGTTACGAGGGTGACTTGTTTTTGTTTTAAAGATACAAGCCGCCTGGCAAACTGCCTCATCTGATGATATCACTCAAGAGACCTCAGGTAAACCAGTTTTACTAGACAGAGGCATCGGTCTTTAAAAGGAACCACTCACACAGAAATGACAGTCAGACTAGACAGCTACGATAAATAAACCAAAATCCTTCATTAGCCACCTGGAAGGAGACAGAAACCAAACCCCCAAGGGAGAAAAATAGTCAGAATATATACACTACCTGAAAGGAACTGCCGTATAAGTGGAAGCCAGCGAGAAAAACAAGCTGCTAAGCAGAAATGTCAGACCTCTGAATTACAAAAGAGTGCAGCTATTTAAATGCAGGGAAGTGACATCATTCCTACCTGTGGACTATTAGATTCAAGCCAATGGTGTATGTCACCTTCTATATTCAGAACGGAAGCCAAATGAATAAACAAAAACCTGTCCTCTGGCAAGTAGCTTCAGGGGGTTAATAATGTATTCAAACGCAGTTTACAGCTGTTATAACTCTCAAACATTCAATCCCAAATCAGTACAAAAATTTCCTGGAACTGGATTTCAAAATACCGTATCTGCACTGCAGGGGGTTGGACAAGATGACTCTCGGGGTCCCTTCCAACTCGACAATTCTCTGATTCTATGAAACCCTTCAATGAACATGCACTTGCATACAGGAACAACTAAACCTATGCTATTTATTCATCCGAGTGGGAGGAAGAAGAACACACACCTTTGCTATTCAGTACCAGTGATCTCATGGCCTTCAAATCAACACTATTTGCCAATTAAACCAAGTTATCGGCTGGAGCTGAAGTACTTGATTCTCCCACCCCAAGTTCACGGGGTGAAATATGTAACTGAAAAGTTACTTGTGAGTCATATTGGCAGAATTTATATCCTGAAAGGGGGGGAGCAGTATAAACAACTGTAATAAAAAATATAGCACGCCTCCACCTTTTGAAGTTCCCTCCCAAAAGGGCTCCTTTTCCAACTGACTTCTCATTTATTCATCTCAGCAGCTCACATAAGCCAAACTCCAAGATTCCAGTCAAGAAGAACCTCCCAGATCTTAGGCATTTGTGAGAATTCTGTACACAGATACAGTGGTACCTCGGGTTACATACGCTTCAGGTTACATACGCTTCAGGTTACAGACTCCGCTAACCCAGAAATAGTGCTTCAGGTTAAGAACTTTGCTTCAGGATGAGAACAGAAATTGTGCTCTGGCGGCGCGGCGGCAGCAGGAGGCCCCATTAGCTAAAGTGGTGCTTCAGGTTAAGAACAGTTTCAGGTTAAGAACAGACCTCAAGAATGAATTAAGTACTTAACCTGAGGTACTACTGTATTTACAGTTTAGTCACTGTATGCAAACAATAATTCCAAAGACTATAGTATTCATTTCCATGTCAGAAAAGGCTTCACACAGCACTCAAACTCTTACGTTAACTGAATTTGGAAGAATGACACACATTTCCAGGCTCATATTTATTGCATTGTATCTGACTTTTACCTAGATCCCTTGGAAAAGCAAAGTTTGTGTTTGTATGCACACACTCTCTTTTTCTGTCTTGGTGGAGGAGGGAAGCGACCAGAGAGGTTGGTGTCCATGGTACTTGATCAAAAACGCAAATGTCTCCCTGGGGCTAAAAAGGTTGGCAACCCTTATTTGTCCAGGAGGGCATTCAATAAATATTTTAATAAAATTAATACCAAACTTTGGATTAATTTAAAAAGAACTCATCCCAAACAGGATAAAAAAACCCCAGTAATCTCAAGGGGGAAAGTCTTTTTAAAAAATCTCTTTGTAAACCAATAGGAGAAAGACTGGTTTAAAGTCTAGTCTGCAAAAATTCTATCTGCTTTTTTGTGGTTTATTTTATTTTATTATTTTATTTTATTGTGGTTTTAAGTTAAGTTCAAAGCTTTTTGAGAACACAGTTGTTTCAGAACTTATAGTTTTAATTGTTAACTCTTTAAATTATGTGGATAATTTAAGAAATGCCTTTGAAATACAGTGGTACCTCGGTTTAAGAACAGCCCTGTTTATGAACTATTTGGTTTACAAACTCCGCAAAACTGGAAGTAGTGTCCCGGTTTGCAAACTTTACATTGGTCTAAGAACGGAAGCTGAATGGTGGAAGGGCATCGGCGGCGGGAGGCCTCATTAGGGAAAGCGCGCTTCGGTTTAAGAACAGTTTCAGTTTAAGAACAGACTTCCGGAACGGATTAAGTTTGTAAACCGAGGTACCACTGTAGCTATATCTCTCCTCTCACAGTTTTTTTTTTAAAAAAAATCCTCCGGCACAGAGCTCCTACAGAGGGCAGTACCTCAAAACCACTGGAAGAAGTTACAGGGGAAATGAGAAAATGAAAGAGAACCAATGTAAAAGGGTCTGCTTAAACATCTCAACTCAGCCAGCATTCATCAACCATTAAGTGGGGACAAGTGTGACTATTGGCTGCTGCAAGGATGAATAGCTTAAGGAAGGTGAAAGCCTTTACACACCCAAAACACTAACAATGGAACAGAAGCACATCTATTTCCTAGTCCTATGAAGCACTAGGCACATGACACTTTAATGCTATGTCTAGGTCTACACCTCTTGCGGACAATTCCCAACCCTTACCCTGATCCTCTAAAGGTCACTAAGCAACAAAAACCAAGCAGCTAGGGTGGGTTGTTTATGGGGAGATGTTTCCTAGTCCCAGGAGTTTCAGGTTCTAAGTATTTTAATATTTATCTCCTATCAAACCAATACACATAAGACAGGCACTATTCGAAGCTTTTATTGTTGTTCTCTCTTAATATGCAGCCAGGAAAACTTACTTTGAAGCTGCTGCCTTTGTGAATTAATCCACAGACCACTCCAGTCATTCCATCATTGCCTTTTGAAGTAGCAAGAGATCAACACATTCCTTTGTTTGAAAATACTGAAGCTTTCTACTCTCAAATTCATGTGAGCATGTCTCCTTAAGCAGCTATTGTTACTCAAATTTTCCTTCTTACTCAATAATGTATCTCAGTTTTTGATAGTAAATAACCCTGGTAGATGCACACTCATCAGAATTATACAGAGATAAATTGTTTACAAAAGCACCTTTACTTTGCTGGATAATGTTTGCCTAGGCTGTATTTTTAAGGGGGAGAGGGAAAGAAAAGGGTCTATTCAAATTAAATTTAAGGCTCACACGCTTCCTACCTACAGGCAATAAAATTCTGCTGAACAGAGTCAAAGCAGGTCTAGGTTTGAAAAAGCTGCTGGGAACAATCTCAAGTGTCAAACATTCAGCCACCAGCTGCATAAATCTCAGCAGCAGCTTGAAGGCAAATTCTACCTGGGCTGATTTCAAAAGCTAGGGTGGAAGCCTACCTTTGATCAACAAGTCACAAGATAGGCTGTATTTAATTGCCTGTATTTAATTGCCTTTGACCTAAAGGGCTGATACTCCTGTTTTTTCTCTTTCATTCTTCACCTCTCTCAACCCAAGGTGTCAGAAGCTTGTAAAGTGCTCAGCAACTGGATTCCACATAATGACTGGTCACTCTCACTACTGGATAACTTCTTTGCTTGCACTAATTCTCCAACATAATGCATTTTGAATTTGTCAACAATTTATCTACAAAAGCGGACTGCTTCCCAAAATCTAAGCACCTACCAGGAAGCACCCTTTTTTAGTAAGGCTTCTCTGACTTGTGTGGTCTTTCCTGGCCACAGCCCCTCTTGAATCATTCAGCGGCAAGTGGCCTGCCAGCCATTCCCTTCCTTGGTGCAAGAGATTTCAACATTCTGTGCTTGGATGGACAGTCAGACTTCTGTGCACTGCGTGGACTGATGGGCTTGGTGGCCTATGTGGTCCCATGGGAATTGCTGCTAAAAAATTTTTCCCCTGCTTGGAAATAAAGGGTTGCCCCAACCAAAAAAAAAAAAAAAAAATCAGTTTCAATAGATATGAAGCTCTGGCCAAACATGTGTGCACCAAGGGTTTTTTGTCACTCTAAAGCCAAGAGGGGCACAGGCCATAAAAGGGGAGGAAGAGGAGAGCAGCAGGAGACCAAGTTCAAAAGGTAAAAGCCCATCTTTAACAAGGCCTCTAATCTACATTTGAAAGGAAAACTCAACAATTTTATGCTGGATTCCCCGCCCTTCATCTGCTTAAAAGGATCACATTATACAGATTTTATAAAGGAAACCCCTGCAGACAACATTCTGTGGGAAATGTAATTGCCATGTCAGTGGGTGGAAGATTTCTGAATGAACACATAGATACTTATAAACCACAGCAGAAAACTAGCTTGAAACAAACCTGAGTTTAGCTATTAACAGGAATGGGAAAGAACAAACACACACACAGAGAGAGAAGTACGCACCACTAACTCAAACACCCAAATGTTCTTCTCTATAAAATATCAGGAAACCTCCTGGCCCCAATAAAACAGTCCAAGCAAAAGGATGCAAGCTAAGAAATACCCTATTTTCATACATACCAAGCATCCGGAAAACAATCAAATATATGACAGTGTGTTCAATTGACACCTTTTCTGGGGGAGCTATTATAATTGTAGCTTTTGTCCTTTATTTTGTCCCTGCTTGCCAGAAAGAATAAGCTTCCTTATCCTCCCTCTGTGCATTGTTCTGGGGGTTTTCCTGGCCATCCAGAGTGGATTTGGTGGTGGTGTGGGGCAGGGGCACTAGTGGAAGCCCTTGCGTTGACTTCCACTAATTTGCTGAGCAAGGGGAATTGGGGCCAAAATATCATTTTTCTGTGTCTAAGAGAAAAATCCTGAGTTTACAAATTGCTTTTCTTGGGAAGGAAAGGGGACCCTGGAACAAGGAAGAGGAATAAAGAAGTGACAATCTGAGAACCAGTGTACCAACAAGTATAAATTTTAAAGAGTAACTTTTGTTTGCCATGGATAATCAGTTTTAATCATTGAAATAAACTAATCAGAGGAGCATGGCACTGAATTCCTCCCCATTGATTTCCCTCTCATCAAGTGATCTGATGTGAAACTGAAGTCCGGACTATGAGCATGTACGCCCCTTGATTCAAACCAACTACATGGTCCTTGAGATACCAATAGATGCAAACTGTGCATCTGACTGTATCATTCTGTTAATTTATGTGAACAATCTGTAGCTGGGGTTCTTAATGATGCAGATGCGGGGCCCATGGCACCCTCAGACACCCTCCATAGCACCTGCCAATGGTACCTGCCAAGAGTACCCACCTTTCGCTTATTAATTTTTAAAATGATGTTCTTTGACTTTGGGGGGATGTTTTGCTGGTGGGAGATTGCCTGCTTTGGAATTGATGGTATCTGCTTTTTTGATTTGGTGTGTGCACGTGGTTTGCCTATTGTTCTTTGGAGGTCTCAGCATCACCAGTTTTTCTTATTATCTTGTGCTGCCCACAGCAGTTTTAGTTTTCCAAATGAACCATCCAGGCCAAAAAGGGTAGTATTCTACGCTTATTGAATGAAGATACTTTGTTGATTCTCTGAAATTCCTGTATGACTACTCCTTATATTGATTTATTTGTACCCACAGAATTGTGCCCAATACTATAATTACTAGGCTTTTTACATAATGACGTCTTATTGGTCAAATGCAGCAGTTACACTGTGTATTAAAGCGCTGTGAGCCAAGAAGCAGAAACTCTGTGCATATAAATAAAATAATGAAGTTGGTAGTTGCATCAAAACAAAGGAAGTCCACAACAAAGCTAACCATTTAAATATAATATAATGCTGCAAATTATAGATGTTTCAGTAAACTGGCATTCAAGAGCAAATAAACATTAATACTCTGTTTTAACTACCTGTGGGTGGGGAAAGTTTTGGAGAAGGATACAAGTTCCCCAAAATGTTACAAGTCTCAGTTTCCAGCATCTGCTCAGTCTTTGGGGCTCAGCACCACATTGCTATTTTACCCTATTTGCTGTTGTGTTTATTTCTAGGAAGCTTTGAGCACACTTTTTTTTTGGGGGGGGGAAATGTTAATTTTCTACATGTGAGAATCTATGCAGGGAGGTAATTGCAGCCCGCCTCTATTACAGTATAGGGGCAGATGACAACATTGAAGGATACTGTTTTGCCCTGCGAAAATGACAGAAACTAAAACCAAATATTTGATATGGTACGTCCAAATGCAACACATGGTATGTGAATTTGCAAGCATCTAAAAATGTCTAGAGTTCCCTTTGTTCACAACAGTTTAAATATTGTATGAATTTCAGTTAGTACATAATCAGCTTAAGAACGTAACAGCTATTCAAGAAACCCATTTCTGAGAACAATGGCTCTCTTAGCCTCTATGATTTATTCCCTCTGTGTTAGTTGTGGGAGAAGTTGCTCCATATATATGGATATCTGCAAATACTTCTTCAGAACAGCCTATTGTATGCCAAGCTTTTTTCTTCTACACTTAGAACAGGAACCCAACAGCACCTCTTCAGTACATACAAGTCAGTCAGTGGGACTGGCAGAAAAAACCCACACAATTTATTCTTACATAGATTCTTCTTCTTCTTCTTCTCTCTCTCTCTCTCTCTCTCTCTCTCTCTCTCACACACACACACACACACACAAACAGAAACAAAAGCAGTGAAAAGCTGTATAGAGGGTAGGCTCACTCACCACAAATGCAAGCCACTGAGCAAATTCAGCTTTATATTAAATTGGCTCTGAACAGCAGCAGGCACAACACAAAGGAGAGGATATTCAGTAAAGATGATGACCGAGAAGCCAGGATCCAGTTACTGAACTCTTTGAAAAGACAGGCTTTATTTCTACATGGTGAGCAGCTCCTTTGTCCATGAATTTTTGTATTATAAAATCCACACCAATAACTTGACACACAGCAACAATTGCTGCCTGCGTTACTGCTGACGGCCCTCTGCAGACAGGACATGTGGGAACAAAAGAAGAGATCAGGCAGCAGCCGAGGAAAAGGACACAGTGAGAGAAACATCTGTTGGTTTCACTAGAAATGCCATATGGCCTGTATCAGATACAGAATACTGAGAGCCTGCCTTAACTCATTTAGAGCAAACACAAACCCCATCTTTTATTTAGAAATTTAAAAAATCAGTTCTTTCCTCAACTCACGCTGACCATATGACGTCATGGTGTCTGAAAGTATGCGAAGTAGCTGTCAGAAATGAGAAATGCTGCTCAGAACCAAGACTGTGGTATCTAAAAATACTTTTCTCTATAAAGGCAGACTCATTCTGTTGGCTCCACCTTTGGCAAACAAGTATGGGATTGACTGGCCAGACCCAGCCAGGAAGCAACTCTTTCCACAGTTGCAAATTCTTTAAGAGGTCAAGAGAACAGTTCAGAGCAGAAAGTGTTACCAAACTTGGGCAGAATTTGAAACATCCAAGATTTTCCCCATTTGCTAAAATGAAGAAATAAACCCACCATTTTCATGTGACAATGTATATTCCAAACTAGTCCACTCTTTAGGGAGTAACAACAAGAATTTTGAGTTCTTGTCCTTTGCGAAGAAGGAAGGTCTTCCAAAGGGAGAAGCATATATGCTCAGGGTTCAAAATTAGCATGGCACCAGGCGCATTTCGCACCTAAATATTCTCCATTTGCGAGCTCCTCAAAAGGTCTGGGTGCCATTTTTTGCACCTGGCTGACACTCAAGAATTGCTGAAATGTATGTGCTTGCTGAAATGTATGTGCTTTGATGCGGGTGGTGCTGTGGTCTAAACCACAAAGCCTAGGGCTTGCCGATCAGAAGGTCGGCGGTTCGAATCCCCGCGACAGGGTGAGCTCCTGTTGCTCAGTCCCTGCTCCTGCCAACCTAGCAGTTCGAAAGCATGTCAAAGTGCAAGTAGATAAATAGGTACCGCTCCGACGGGGAGGTAAATGGCGTTTCCATGCGCTGCTCTGGTTTGCCAGAAGCGGCTTAGTCATGCTGGCCACATGACCCAGAAGCTGTACGCTGGCTCCCTCGGCCAGTAAAGTGAGATGAGTGCACAACCCCAGAGTCATCCACAACCAGACCTAACGTTCAGGGGTCCCTTTACCTTTACCTTTTTATGTCTTTGAAGCCTCAAAGTATATGTTAAGGACAGACAGTATGTTAAGGAGTTTAACAATAAAGAGTAGAGTGTTTTGAAAATTGAAGTATGGTACCAATATTTTTATTGTAAACATCAAATTAAAAAAGTATTAACAATTTTTTTAAAAACACACATATTAGCAATGAGTCACTTATGTGAATTGCATATTAGTTCATGCGCATCAAAATAATAAATAAAAACTGTTGCCGACTAAATGGCGATTAGACATTATGTTTTGGCACCCACAACCCAGATCCCAGGAGCCATTTGGTTCCTAGCTTTTCTATCCCAGTTTATAACACTGTATCTGATGTCCCACCACCCAATAAAGTCCATCTTTGTGTATGCAATGAGCTCTTCTCTCCCACCCACCACCTTGCCTTTCATCTACTATGCCAGAAACTGTGAGCTTTACTGCAGTTGTGGCAAGTGCATTTAGCCTCTTTACAAGCTTTTTAACTTGTTGGATTGATTGATGGCACACAGGGCCAATCAGTTTGCAGTTCATTACCAACATTCCTTGGGGGCCCTTAAAGTATGCTAAGGGCCCATAAATTTTTGAGATTGGCTTCACAGGCTCTCTTGTTACTACTAACTATAATACCCTTCTCTATCCTTTTTTTAAACCACTCATGCAAACCTTCAGGACAGACTGGAAGCTTATCATCTGCTTCACCAGCACAATTAGATGCCATGCAGTTATTCAGAATAAGCTAGAGAGATGACTCAAGAAAAACAAAGCTATTTTTCCTCTTTCAAATCAGACTGTGGCTCCTACAGAAATTCAGAAATCTAGCAGCTGTGCAGTAGAGTTCAATGATTTGAGTTTGCAGTGTTTTGCATCCAAATTTGGAACACCAGACCACCCCTGAAGCCTGCACTTTAAACAGCTGCATTTTAAAAAATGGACCCATTACTAAATACAGCTTGCTTGGGAAAAGCAACCTCTTTCTTACTAATGTAGACCTGCAGCAAACACATTAAAAATGTAGTTAATCCCTTTTTGCCATTTTACAATGGGATGGACCCAGGCTAAAATAGCTGAACTTACGTTAGATGGGAATCAATCAATGTCAGCAGCAGCAAGTGAGCTATGATCCAAGACAGAGGTTCTCAAACTTTTTGCAGTGGTGGAACCCTTTACTTTAAACAAAACTTCAGTGGAACCCATACATAAAATATTTTTAAATGCTTTTTTTAAAGGGTTGATTATTGAGACAGCAAGCAAGGGGAGAGCCAGTCAGAATGTCAACCTTTAAAAGCGGCAACTTTGAAACTTTGCATGTAACCATATGCCCCCTTGAGCTTTGTACCCCCTGGATTATTAAATCTAGCAGGATGGGGGCTGAATGTACCCAGATTTAAATATCTAGGATTACTTATTGATAAGAAGTCATCATGGAAACCCCATCTGGAAGCAATTGAGCTAATACTGACCATTCTACTGGGCAGATATACGTTCTTCCATTCAAAGGGCAGACAGTTAATCAATCCAGCTATTAAGATACTTGTCTCTAAAATCATTGGACAAATGCTCTATGGGGCTAAGATATGGGGAACTCATGTCAAATCTGGAATAGAGGTCCTACAAAACAAATTTATGAGGCAGATTTTGGGGTTTCCGTGTGGGACACTGGCAGCCACCTCAGAGCCGAGTTGGGCCTTCCCTCGCTAGCAGCCAGAATTGATCTAGCCTATCTGAGATACTGGTGCAGGCTAAATGCCTTTGAAGATCATACTCTTACTAAGCTCTGCTGGTTAGAGCAACTAAGGACAGGGGCTGGGCACAATAGTGCCAAGATAAGCTTAGGGCTTATCCAAATAGAGAATTACTTAGCCCACATGACCTTAGAAATTGGATTTTTGATCAGGATGCCAACCAAGACAGAGTATCCATCTTTGCTCCATGCTACTCTACTTGGTACCCCCAAATTAAGACCAATCAAGGCCCCATTACCTTGAGACTCTGACCTTCCCACAACTATGCAGGGTCTTTGTAGAACTAAGATTTCAACACATGCCCTTGGCATATTTAGAGGGGAGATACCGGGGAATTCCCCATACGGATCGCAAATGGATACAATCAGGTAGAAGACACCACACACTACCTGCTGACTTGTTCCCCTGTATACAACGCCCAGAGGAAAATTTATATCACCAATTCTTAATTGGCTTCCAGGTTGATCCATACAGGAAGTGACAGCTGAACATCTAGCAGATAAACATCTATATATTACATACCAGGTAGTCAAATTTGCGCTGGCAGCCAAGAAGCTCTGTTCCAGCTATGTGAATGCACTCCCATCTTAAGTCTTAATGTGGTAAATTCCTTTTATGTTGTAAACTGCTACAGGTTATGTACATGATTTTAGATTAAAGTTTCATTTAATTCTCTGTCATCCATTGTAAAGGCCTTTGGTTATATACAATAAAAGTTGATTGATAGTGCCAGTATCAGATTCTTTGAGATTCTCCAAATCTTGATTCACCTGCTATTGGCATGCCTTTTAAACAATTTACTCTTCTGCAAATGGCCCATACAAAACTAAAGACACTGGGCAACCAGGTCTAAAACCAGAAAGTCCACCACTAGTCTCATACACGTGCATCTGCACCAATAGTTTAAAGTGAACCAGTCTCTTCCAGACCTAGAAATGGCACTGTTTTTGATAGTATCAGTGTATGAACTATCCAATGAATTGTCTTCAACATTATATTCTAAAATAAACAGTGGGTTGGGAACTAAGCAAGAGTGTAACTTCTTTCTGAATATACCATTAATTGAAGCAGAAATGAATACTAAGGGCCAGAGAGAAAGGGACTAATGCTATAAACCCAACAATCTCCATGAATCTTCAGATTGTTACTGACAGTAGTAGCCTTTATGTTCTAGAAGACAACAGAGGCATTCATTCCTTACAGTCACATCCACCCAATGGCCAGACTTTTAAGAGAACAGTACACATAAACCAAGCACCCTCAGGAAAAAAATATTCGTGCTTTTGAGAAGGCCAACTTGAAACCACTCAGTTAACTGATGTCTAGGAAAAAGTAGCACAGCAACATGAATATGGAATGCCTTGTTACTTGAGCCAGACAACAAAGCTGGCAAGGAAGTATTGTGCCCTGTACCCAAGGACATATAGATTTTCCACTTTGGAAGGAAGAAGGGAGAAAAGGGAATCTATCACAAAGATCATTGCTAGTCAAGGAAGCACTAAGTGGATAAGGCCAAGGCAGTCTCAAGTGTCCACTGAGCTGTAATAAAATACCAGCAGATCATGATCACCACTCATCTGTTTCTTATAAGACATTTCTGCTTTCTGCAAACCCTGACATGATAAGGGCATGATAAGGGCACTGCTTTGAAGGGATTGTCCAAAAACATCATCATGGTGCAGCTGGACATCATGCCCTTAGGTTAAAAACATGATGTATTAGCTACAGGATGCTGAGGAGCATAGGGCTATA
Source organism: Podarcis pityusensis (assembly GCF_964106645.2). NCBI lineage: Eukaryota > Metazoa > Chordata > Lepidosauria > Squamata > Lacertidae > Podarcis > Podarcis pityusensis. Next base: position 47,648,781 of record NC_138028.1, read on the forward strand.
CAGGTAGCTGTGGAAGAGAAAACCTGGCAACTGACAGCTTGCAAATCAAAAGGGACAACAATCAACAAATTTCAGTCACACCAATTTGAGTTTTCAGTTCAGCAAAACAATACAAGATTATGTTAGAACACCTCTACATACACATGCAAGGCAGAGGGGGCTAGCAAAGGTTACTCTATAGCAGCTGCACCCAGAGAGAGACAGCAACAGAAATCAGAGGTCTCCTGTAGCACAGCACACATATGCCCCTGGGATTATTATCTACCTTCTAATCAGCTCACCAGATCCACCTTTGCCTCCTATCTCTTCATATTTTGAGGGCCCATGGAAAACCATGGAGGGCCATTGACTCGACCTTTCAGAACAGTTTCTTGCCTTTCCTCTCTAGAATGCAGGGAGATTGCCTAGCCCAATTCACGCAACTACCAGGATTCTGCATATTTCTTCAAGGGAAAAAGCAAATCCATTATACTTACTATGAAAGGTATTTCTGGATCCTGTAAAAACTGTTGCCAGATTGGGATTTAGGATAGGCACCACCAAGCGGTCAGTAGGTAACAACGCAAGCTTGCAAAAAATAAAGAATTCAAACAGGAAGTTGCTGTTACAGCTCCTCCCCTCCCCTTCCTTCTTCAGTTTTTAAATAACAAGCCAGAAAGCAAGGAGATTCGGTAGCAGTATAGCATGGAAGACAGCTTTAACAGAAAGGTTGCCTTTAAAATTCACTGAGACTCTGGTAGGAAAGGTAGAGAAGTATGATGGAGGAACTATTGGGGGAAGGGGGAGACAAGTGATGAGGTGCAATGGAATAAACAGCTGCTGACAGCCTGGGTGGGCTCTGGCAGTAGCTTTTATGGGATCCAGAAAAACCTTTCACAGAAACAAATGCGGCCAGATTGGGATGTACAAAAGCCTACAGACCCATGAAGGGAGGGACAAACAGTGAATGGAAGAAGATGCTGCAACACCCTCCTTCCAAAGGCAGCTGAAGCTGAAGCCAAAGTGTCAGTTTTGTAATGCTAAAGGAATGTGGAAGATGCTGACCATGTGACCACTCTGCAAAACTCTTGTTTGTAGATGGGCATTTAGGGAGAAGGCTGCAAGAGTGCTGCTGTCCTAGTCAAGTAGGTGGAGGCAGGTTAAGAGAAACACAAGCCAACAAAATGCATTGTTTCTGCCATCCAGCTAGAGTAGTGAATTCAACTCTTTTCCTCCTCAGGAGAGGATGAAAGGAGCTGAAGAGCAAGCTGGTCTGTTGTATGAACCGTGTACGATGAATGTATACCTTCACTTCTCAACGAACATCAAGGGAGTGCCCTGCCTTTTCTGACAGATGTACCAGAAAATGGCAGAATGATGGAAGAATCAGGTCTTGTTAGCAGTGGAATTATGAAAGTACCTTTGGAAGGAATTACTATCTCTCTCTGTGGAAAACACAACGATGTCTCTCAACTGACAATGAATTTGGTTCTGAAATGCCTCTGGTGGAGGTAGTGACTATGAGGCACAGGACTTTAAAGGATAGTAGGAGGGACCAACTTGAGTAGCTCAAAAGGAGGACATTATAGAGATGATAAGACAGTATGCAGATTCCAGGTGGGGAATTTATGTCGCACAGACAGGGAGAGAAGTGCTACTCCTTGAAGGAATGGGAGGAACGAGCGAGCTGACATAGGACAATCTGGGTCTTTAGAGAGGATAGATGAAAAGTGTTGAGGTCCAACAACACAACAGGCACTGTAACTCTTCAACAGTTTGACTTTACCTCCAATGACGCCCTCCTCCATTGTCTCCTGAGACAGACAGATGCCAACTAAGGTTGTGGGCCTGGCTTGAATGCAGCATTTTAATCCTTTAAATATAAACAAAAGAGTCTATTTGTCCCTCCTTCTGCAGTGGTTTTAAAAAATGATTCAGCAACACAAGACAAACTGCCAAAAGTTCAAATTTTAAGATATTTCACTGAGAAGGAGAAATCAAACTCAACAGTGCTGAATTGTTACAGTTTGCTACACAAAACAGTTAAATCAAATTAACCAACAGAGTTGGCCAGAGATCAAAACTAACCCAATAAAGATTTAAATGCTGAGTCAACTATCACAAACAAGAAGTGGAAATGGTGAATGCAAAAACTCAATTCAAGCAAAAATGAAACTACTGTTATGTTTAAGATCCTGTTGTTACATATACAGTTTTTATGAACAGAAAAATTAGACTCCTGGCTTACACACCTCAGTCAAACTCAGCTTTTCAAGGACGGCAGGCCTCCTAAATCACAAACAAAGAAGAAAATTGGGCCTAAACATGATACAATTGAATCTAGAAGTCTACACTTAATGTAAAGCACTGAATGGCCAGAAACTCCAAATATGGGAACTACACAGATATTTGGGTGTGTGAGAGAGAGGTTATTAACATAATTCCTGCAAATTTGGGGATTTGTTCGGGACTAGGATAGAACAGGATGGGACACTTTTACAGAATGCTTCTAAGAGTATCATTTGAAATCCCTAAACAAGTTACACAAGTCTGCAGAGCAGTGTTAGAAACTCAGATATATAAGCTAATTGCCAAGTGGCACCTTAAACCTAGGTTACAGTTGCCACAACAGAATTTCTAGGCACACAACAGAGGTGGGGGTTTTTTTTTGCAGTGGAATTCATTATTATTTTCATTTCTACACTGCTTTATATTTAAAGAAAAAAAATTCTCAAAGCAGTTTACAGCACATTAAAACATCAAATAAAACAATCCAGAATAAGACAAATTCAAGCTTCAAGGAAAATATTTCAGATCCTTCTCTAAGTGACATTTTGCTTTCCTCACATTTATTTACCTACTTAAATTATATAGCTGCCCCGTAACAGACATACTCTAGGAAGGCAGTGTGGTGTAGTGGTTAGTGTGTTGGATTAGGACCTGGGAAATCATGGTTCAAATTCCCACTCAGTCATGAAGCTCATTGGGTGAGCCTGGGCCAGTAACAGCCTCTTAAGTCTACCTCACAAGGTCATTGTAGGGATTAACTGGGGGGGGGGGGGCTCCTTGAAGAAAAAGGTGGGATATAAATACAACAAATAAGCTTTCTGTATACTGGCTTTAAAAAGCTGGGGGGGCAGCCAGGTGGAGATATCAGTTGCCAACCTGGTATCCAGAGATCTCACACCAGCTGCAAAACGTGCCTGGAACTTGGGGAATTTCTAACACTGCTACAGAGTGAGAAGGTCCTAGTTTCTGATCAATGGAACCCATACTCTTGTTTTCTTTCCCCCCCCTGCCCCCTTTTTAATCCCCTGACCTATGCGTTTGCAGAAATTTATCGGCAATACTTTTCTTTTTCACAGTTTGGATTCTCAAGCTTCTAACTGAACTGAAAGCACGGCTCACAGCCTATATTCTGCACTCAGCCTTCTCCTATTCCGCTGCCTGGCATCTACTGCAAAATTATGGAACAGTGCATGAAAAGTAAACTGGAAAAATTCCAGTCGCTTGAAATTCTTATGCTACCTCTTAGAAGTTTGAAATTTTTATTCCTACACAATGATAATGTCTAAAAGAAAATGATGATTGAAGTTTACAGAGTCAGTTTTTACTGCCCTTGTGTTACAGCTACAAAATTAAGGGTTTCCCAGAAAAATGTTTTACACCTTTCGGCAAGGAAGGTTGAACAGCCTCCCATTCAAAGTATCCTCCCACAAATTTCCAAATGGATGCTTGTTCTTCAACATGTCTCTATAACTCCAGAAAGTGGGGATGGGGGATTGAGTAATTTAAAGCAGAAAACAACAGGTAAGGAAAGGGTTTCTTTCTCTCTCTCTCTCTCTCTCTCTCTCTCCCACACACACCATTTCTCCATTCCCAATTGCCCATTCTTTACATTAATTAAACAAACACACTCCAAAAACAAAAGTAATGTTGCAAGGAGGGAGGGGCTTTATTTTAACTAATTTGGGACTATATTTTTATCAAACTGGTAGCCTGTGCAATACAGAACCATTTCAATGCTGAGAAGCCACTTCAAAAACTGCAAATACCGAGGCTTAAAAGCACACTATTTAAAAGCAGCCCATATTAAAACATTGCCTTGCCTCAAAAGCAGCCCTGGCCATTTCTTATCCACAGCCTGCATCAGCACTTTTATCTTAAAGCATCTTATAGTGCCAAGAAAAACAAAAGGCCTATACATTTAAGAAGAGTAACAGATTTTGCCCTAAAATAAAGTCTGTCATTTTCTAATTTAAGCAGATGTGGTTACAGAAGACTGACAAATAACACACTACTGAATGTGACTACAGAATGTGTAAGAGCATCATCTGAAAGATCATATATAGTCTCTTCCTCCCCCCCAAAAAAATTCAGACTATTATTTCTACCTGAAGAATTCAGGCTTTTATGCCATAGGATTTCTGGTGAAGAAGTCTTCCTCCCCACATGTCTCCGCCTATTGTTTCTTATTTAAGCCTACCTCATAATTATATACAGAAAAGGCAAGTAAAAGAACAGTTTCAAATTATAAAAGCATACAGTAACATTGAGACGCTTACACTGAAACACCTGGATTCAAGGACATTAATTTACTAGTAGCGGCATGCTGCATAATTCCCAGTTGACATCTGAAAAGATAATTCATCGCTATACCTAGAATACTCTTAGTTTCTGTGATCAGGAACAATGACTTCTCTTAGTATAGGCCCTGGGTAGGCAAACCAAGGCCCAGGGGCCGGATCTGGCCCAATTGCCTTCTAAATCCAGCCCGTGGACGGTCCAGGAATCAGCATGTTTTTACATGAGTAGAATGTGTCCTTTTATTTAAAATGCATCTCTGGGCTATTTGTGGGGCCTGCCTGGTGTTTTTACATGAGTAGATTGTGTGCCTTTATTTAAAATGCATCTCTGGGTTATTTGTGGGGCATAGGAATTCGTTCTCCCCCCCCCCCCCATATAGTCCAGTCGCCCCACAAGGTCTGAGGGACAAGGGGCTGTAACTCAATGTTATAGCCCCTTGCTGTAAAAGTTTGCTGACCCCTAGTATAGGCATTTGTTAATCACCACCCAAGTTGATTATCTGAGGTGAAGGCTGTAAAATGTAGTCTACAATTAATCAATATTAAATGCAATGGTCTTCTGTGATTAACAACAGAGTAACAAACAGGAACTAGTGAGGTGTCAGACAAGGACAAGATGAAAATAAATGTGAGTTAACATGCTCTTTTTAGCATTGCTCTTAAGTTCCCACCTCCTCACCATAAGCTAGCTTTGTTGGCTGAACCATATTAGGAAACCTTTCCAGGGTACACAAGCTCACTTACAAACATAGCACAGGAAGAGGCACCCTGACCAAATTATTCAGGAACAAGTAACCAAATGCACATACTGAAATACCATTAGACACTCAGGAAACAAACACAAATTATTACTGCTTAACTCCCTCCAATCTTTGCTCTTGCATTTATTATATTGTGAACTAACAGAAGCAGTCTTAAATATAATCTACATCAGCCTTTCACGTTGTGCTTCATTTAAAATAAAATTCTTGCACGACCATTTCACAAAGACAGGAGTGAATTTTAGCTGAAGCAATGTGTTGGATTTCAAATACAATGAGTAACAGCAAATCTCAACGCAGATTCAGATAATAGAAATATTAGCACAGACAGCAGATGGGAAATTAGCCAGCTCCTCTGCTTCTAAACTGCTCATTCACCTGCAGTCACATCCATATTCCACCAATATGACCAAAGATTACATTTGTGTGTCAAGCAGCTCATTACATTGCATTAGCAGTAGGATAACATGCACACATTAATCCCTACATCCACCTTTGTACTTCAAGCCACTGTGCTCCTTTTGCTTTCCATTAGCTCAACAACTTACAAACTTCACACTTTACAAGAAAACTGAGTACTCATCTGTCTACTGAAATTGTGAGCAATGTTCCCAGTAATGCCCAAGACAAATTCATCCTCCCTTACACCCCACAAGCAAGCTTGGAAAACACAGCCCAGATTCCCTCCGTAATACACATAATGAGAAAATAACTTACTCCATATCTGCTATGGTAAACTCTGAAAGGTACACATAGCATATAGAATATGCTTGCTAATAATACTCAAAATGTGAAACAGCTATCATAAAAGCAATGCTTAAAGGGAATCTCAGACTTCCTTTGAAATATCACCTCTCGCTGCTCAAGTTTATCTTCTTTCTTCGTTTTAAGCAGGATTCATGCATCTGGACCCCCATGTAGGGGAGAAAATGCTTGGGGTGCCATGTGAAGCCAAGAAACAGCAAGTAGGAAGAGGATTATGTACCTCCTTCCCTGCCACTTTGCTTTCTTCTGAAGCTGCTTTTCAGAATCACAGCTCTGTTTTATGCATCTGTGTAGTTGGCCCCCAAGAGATTTGCTTTAGGGAACTAACTTGAAAACCAAAACCTTGTAATTAACATTTTCCTCATTACACTTTTTGCCTGCAGGTTTCTCTGTCCTCACTGATTTTTGTCATTCAACCACAGCAGGAACTTCTAAATCCCTTCTGTGGCCATCCACTGTCCAAAGAACTATCTTGAATGTGCCAAAAGAACTAAGGCTAGTGAAAGATAACAAATAAATCTGAACAGCCACATTGCTGTTCTTTATGGCTAGGAAAAAGAAAGGAGGAAGTTGCCTTTGTTTTGTTCTATCACCTTACACACATTCTTCATGGTTACATGCTGCAGCATGCTAGAGGCACCAAAGTTTCAGAGTTATGTGTCCAGTTTGTCTTTATATATTGTAATCATATGCACTGAGCTGTGTTTCAGTATTCCAGGCAAAAGCCCCATGGATCGTCAGTAGCCAGTTGCATAATTATTTTAGGTCTCCTGTACAATTTCACTGTTCCCAAGATCCAGTGCAGTGCCAGAAGTCCAAGGCTGAATGTTGCAAACACAGGTTCAAAATTCCAATTCAGCCATCAAGCTTCCTGATTTTTCTAATGCTAGCTTAGTTTTAGATAATTGTATTTAGAATCAGACATCCAAGACACATACAATATCTGTAAGTATACATTAGTTACTAAGGAAAAAAAGTTGCACCACACTGATTAATAAGTTTTGAAAAGAGGATTTTCTATATATTAAAATAGCTTTCAGCCTGTGTATCATTCATCAGTTTAAAAAGCGGTACAGGCAGAGAGTTAAACAACAGAATTTTCATGCTTGAGTATTTGTAGAAACCGATTTTGCTTCCTCTTGTGCTTCATTAGCTACTGAAGCATTACAATAAAGCTAAAACAACAGAAACATTGAAGTAGCTTCAGACTGCCAAGAAAGAATACCACTACATTCCACTCTGGGTGTGTGAAGCAGATTTAAAGGAAGGTTGGGTTGTTTCCAAGACTGCTAATTCCTTGCAGGTATTTAAGTGACAGGAGACAAAACGATCCTTTCTTCAGTGAAGATGGATCTCAATATGTACATCTGATTTTAGAGTATATCTGCCTCCTACTCCAATCTTCCATTTTTGTGAACCTTTAAGGTCCCAATGTGATATTAATGTAGGTATTGCAATTGACATTCTTCCATTGTTCAGTTTTGTCCCTCATCCCTAGCTCTCTGTTGGTGAATGCTGAACTGACTCAATTCAAATAAGGAAAGAGAAGCACTCCTCTGCCCCTTTCCAGTAAAAGCAGGGCAAATACCACAAAAAATTCAATAAAATTTGGCATGAGGAATTACAAGTAATACTTGGTAAAAAATATCATGACATTACAGAAAAACATTTTTTATTATCTCTCTTAGGTTATACTTGAGCTATGTTTGTTCTGTGAAAATTTCCTGTTTGCAAACTTCACTACAGAACAAGTTTCCTGTTTGCACTCTCTCTTTGTGCTGCAATCAATGTTGAAAGTTAAATGCCGTCCTTCTATTTTTTGATATGAATTCACATCAGGAAGAATTAGACATTCAGTATAGTTTCTAAGTTGGAACTGTAGTCACTATGACTATATTCCATTTGATTTGTGCACAGATCTTCATCAATAATTTTAAAAAACTCAATGTAGTAACAGTGACATTTTCCTTCCTCTCTCCAAAAACTGACAATAACAAAAGAATACATTGTCAGGTGGCAAGCATCTTGATATCAAATTAAATGTTATAGACTTCAAAAGGGCAGTGTTCTCCATAGTCACTGCCAAATAATCACACCCATGTTTACCACTTCTTTGAAACTTCCCCCAACACAGTGAAATCACCTTAAAATAGTAATTAATGCAAATCATTAAACCACTGCAGCAGAAGCATTGTGATCTCCACCAGTGCCCCCACCCCCTGCAAATGTCAGTCCTCATCTCAGTATGGAGAACATCCAAGTGAAAGAGTTAATGCTGATACTTAAATGTTAGGCGCCTGGGATTTTTTCAGCCCTGGATCTAATGAATTAACGAAGCAGAGTATTGGCACTCATAAATGTTCTGATATCATTATACTACTAGAAAACAAGGGATATTCAAGGAAACTGGAAAGTGCACAAAAGCACAACCAACACTCCTTACTTCAACTTTCTCATGTCTAATCTAACTCATAACAATCCCTGACCTGCTAACAAATTAGGAAACATTTTGTCACTTTTTTTGTATGCTCCCCGGTAGTAAAGCAGATGTCAAATCAGTCTTGAAAGCGTAGCTTAAGTAAAGGGGGCTAATTTTTTAGTCTGATCAGATTTGTATGCGGGCCATTCTTAACCTTTGCTGGGGTTTATACATGTTTCTTCCTTTTAATTGCTTCACTAGAAGCACTTGGAAAAGGTAATGGAAAGAAAACATTTTTTTCTTCTGCAGTTTACTTAATACTGTCTAGATTAGAAGCCAAAGCCTTGAGCAATTTTAACATCAAAGTCATTGGGTAGCTAGAACAGCAACAGCACAGGGAAGCAGCTGCAGTGATTCATGCTCTGGTAACCTCTTCTTTCTGTTACTGAAACACACAATACATGGGGGAGTCTTTGAAAACCTTGCAGAAATTTCAGTTGATCCAAAATAAGATGGTCAACTAGGACTGGACCTTATGACCATAATACACCAGTACTTGCTTGCTTCCCTCCATCCCGCTCTTTCTTTCTTTTGCACTAGCTTCAAGTATTGTTCTGGGCCCAACTCAAAGTTCCAATATTAAGCTTTTAAAGCCCTAAAAGGTTGCAGACATGTTATCTGAACAATAGTCTCCTTTCACGTAACACCTGCCACATTAAGGACATCAAGGACCTTTTTCAGGTGTTCCACCAAACGAGATCCAGCAGGCAGCAATCCGATTGAAGTTTTTATTGGTTGTTTGCTATAATTGGTTTTAGTGTTTATATTGTGCCTGGGTCACTTTTGAATGGAAAGCCCCTTATTAATCGTAATAGTATCAATAATAAGACTTTTCAGTGGTGGCACCCTAGCTGTACAATGTCTTCTTAGAGAGGCTCCCCTGGCACCCACACTTAGGATTGATTGGGACAAATTTGAAAAAGACTTACTGGTAATTGTCAAAATATATCTATAACTGTTTGTTCCAAAGTATTATTGTCCTAACTGTGTTATTGTTCATTGTCCATTGTTCTTTTTATGCTTTGGAGTACACAACAAGTAATTTTCATATTTGTGGGTCTTTATGCTGACTGTGCTCAATACATAAGGACTTTTATTGCATATTATACTGTATCTTTGAATTGTTTTTATTATGCATGTTGTGTTTTTATCTTGTATTTTTATGCTGTGAACCACCCTGAGATCTATGGATGAAGGTCAGTATACAAATTTAATAAATTCTACTACTACTAATAATACTAACCCAGCCACAAGCCTGACCATATTATTTTAGTTCTCTAGTTGCTTTACTCATTAAAGTAATTTTATTATCATTTGTTGGACACTGCCTGGGGTGATACTAAAGGAAGGGTGATTCATAAACAACAACAACAACAACGGCACACATGCAATAGAGTTTAGCTTACCTGACAACAAATGTATTTCTGAGCCTTAACCACAAACTGAAAATTAAACCAAACTTAGCCCTGACAACTCAGTTATTTATGAGGGGGAAAACTGGTTTTCATAACTTTCAACTGCCAATCAAAAACCACTGTACTATGCAAAGGATTCTGGAACATGTTCTTGGGTACCATTCATATGAGGCATGCACCAGCCCTGTTGGGCTTCACTCTTGCCCCCCCCGAACATAATGTGACTCAGGACACACCCAACACTCCTTCAACTACTGTGGTACCTTTGGATGCGAACGGGAACCGTTCCGGAGCCCTGTACGCATCCTGAAGCGAACGCAACCCGCGTCTGCATGGGTCGCGATTCACCGCTTCCGCGCACGACGTCATTTTGAGCGTCTGCGCATGTGCAAGCAGCGAAACCCGGAAGTAACGGGTTCCATTACTTCCAGGTCGCCGCAGAGTGCAACCTGAAAACGCTCAACCCGAAGTATGACTGTACTCACTGTTTGTGAAGAGAAGGAATGCTAGGTAGCTATCTTCTAAGTTTCTTTGCTCTTTCTGATTTCTCACTGAAAACCCCTCATAAGATTCTAAGGATCAAAGTTCCCCAGAAGACATTGTAAATAAAACATATGCAATGACATAGGTTTTCCTCCTTGCAGACAGGCACACAGACTAAGCAGGCTCCAGCTCTTGCTACAGAGGCCACTTATGGAGCTGCTGCTTTGCACTTGCTGCTGCTACCTGCAAGAGAGAGAAAACTGCCCAGTTACCTATATGGCACTGTGGGCATGTAATTTAATCCAATGCATGTTTGATTTTGTAAGTCAATCAAATTACATTCACTGAGTCAGAGGGCTCCTCCGGATGTTATCTTTGTAGAGTGGGAGCAAGAACACTGCAGTTCAAGTCTAGACTTCTTATATTATGCAAGTGGCATGGGAAGAAGCTGCACAGTTTGCAGCAGTTCCCATGTAGTGAAGCCAACCAAGAGGATGCCCCAAGTATGACTGCAAAGTACGCTCTCTTTTGTTCCTGCAAGCGTAAGTCCTAGCCAATAATTCAGATAACGCTAAATACAAATATCCATGTTATTTTACACAAACTTGTATAAACGAAGCCAAACCATTAGTTAACAAAAAAGGGAAAATATACTCTGTTTTTAAGGTAAAGGTAAGAAGAATTTAAGAAATTTCAGTTGCTACCATCTCTTGAATTTCATGTGCAGGCATAGCTTGAAAGGGAACTGCTGTTTTTATATGTTGTGAAGTAGTACGGGGGTGGGTGGGGGGTGGATGTGCCACTGTAGCCCTAGTTGCCAGGTATAAGTTATCCACACATTGTCCATAAATCCACATAAATGGGCTTCAATGTTTAGCATTCAAAAAAGAACATCACTCACAACACTGTTTTGTCATTCTCTGGTGGGGACAGTACCCTGTCTGAAAAATTTCTTAGGCCTATGCGAGCATTTCCGTTTCTCTCTTGCCGTAGTTCTGGGACAGGCAAGTACATTTTATTACAGAAGGAGACAAAGTGGCATCCTCCTCCTGCTTCCGCACCCAAGCATCAGGCTTTCGATACTATAGTTCCAAGACTATTTCAACAACCCTGAGCAGAGTTTAGAAAAATCTTAACTTGTATTAGGAAAACAACATTCTCTTTTGTTAAAAACACTTCTTCACTTTCCTTAAGAAACTCACTTCATTTAAAAAAAGAAAGAAAGAAAAACCCTAAATATCTACCATGCTAGAAGAGAGCCTGCCAAGTGAAGTCTTGGTACACAATAGCATTTACAGGAACATAAAGAAAGCACAATAAAATAAATTGGCAGTACTTGAGATACAAACAACTTCAAGCATCATCAAGACATTTCAACATCTTCACTTCCTTCCCAGTTCAGACAAATGTATGACACAAGGTTACAATAAATTGTGATGACATTCAAAAACTTTAAAAAAAACCCCACATTTCCTAAGAACTGAAGCTTGCCAAACTAGTGTCTCTTAAATTACTCCTCAGCAGGGACCCACAAATTCGTCTACCACACTTTCTGATGAGACCATCAGCTGGTGTCTTCCTCTGAACCTGTCAGATGGGGGAGTGATTTTTCCTGTGGATGCACTATACTTTCGGGACACCAGAGTGCCTCAGAAATGCAGCCGAATTCAGGGAAGATCTTCACTCCACTCTCTAGCTCCAAGGTGGAGAAGGCAGCTATGGTTGAAGGGAAAACTGATCCCTTCCCTACTTCTACACTATGAGCTGGGGAAAGGAGCAGGAGGTTATGATTGTACAGCACACAAAGAAAATCCTAGCAGTTTCAAAACGTTTTTGGTTAGCTAAGGCTTGGAAATTTGGGGATCCAAATGTGTGGAGCTCTGCTCATCAGACACTATTACATTTTAAATTACCGTGTACTGTAAGTTGAGTATAGCCATTCAGGAAGAATCTAAAGACCAACATATCTCAACCATTTTTGCTTTTTTCAGTCCCTGGACTTTTGATACTAGAGTGGTGACTCTTGCTTACAGGCCTAGAATAAAAATGTTATTTCAAATAACAAATAAGTATAGGTATACTGATACTGAAACACGGAATTTAGTAAACAAAAAAAGCTATGTACTAAATAGATTCAATTGTTTGTATTATCTGTATAGTAGCAGAGCTTACAAAATTCTACAAAGCCAATGGGGGGCAGACCTAACATGGACAGGTGTACATTCACACACATGTACCCGAAAAGTGAATGTCAACTCTATGATGCAATTCTTCAGCATAGGACAACAATTAAAAACTGAGAATCTCATCAATCCCCCACCCTTTAATATAAAGATTTTTTTTAAAAAAGTATGTCCAAATATTGAACAAAATTTAAACCAGACAGAGGCCTTGTATAAAAATTCAGCTCCTCAGCACTAATATGCTAATATTCAGGGGGAAACCACCACTTTGAATGAAATATTCAATAGAAAGTGTCAATGTACCACTCAAGCTGGTCTTGCATATACATTTTATAGGAAAGGAGAACTACGGTAATACATGAGAAGACCTTTTGTCAGCAGAAGGCTGTGCTGGTTTTTTCTACTTTAAGTTAATTATAGAATACATCCTAGCAACTAACATTAGGCTCAAACAGGATCAGCACACCAGCCACGATTACCGTATATACGATTAGCAATTCTTACGTAAAGTTTCGTGGAAGAGGAGCACATTACTGGAAAGCAATGCATTCACTCTCTCTTAAATCCAATAATGGACTTTTATTCTTATTCATAGGCACAACTATTTTCTTATTACACCTCACCACTTATTTTAAAACAGAGATAAGCATATGAGTGCAATATTTCATCTTCTAAAGCCCAAAAGGCTTTTGTAAAATAGCACAAATTTCTAAAGAGATACAAATTTTTATTATTTTGTTAAAAGTCTTCTTTCTTCCCCTATTCCTCTTTTTTAAAAGAGTGAGGTAGTTACTTACAGCCACACAACTTTCCCCAGGAAATTCAGCATTCGTAGAGCAGCGCCCAAAGTACAGATTCAGACACAAAGAAACTAGACATTACCAGAGCCTAAGAGTCATTTCACCACCCACACCACCCGCTAAAAGGAGGTTTCAGAGACATGGCATAAATAAAGATTGTGTTCCGTTATATCATCAAGCCCCAGAATTCTCTTTAGTAGCTGCCCCCAATGCAGACACAGGACAGGCACATCTGCATTTGAGAATCCATGTTCCCCACTGGTCTTCAACTAGTGGTTTGGGACATAGCCTGGACTAAGACAGGTTAGCACAGCAGTGCAATGACTGCAGAAACAAAAGGTAAAATAATAATAACAATAGGGTCGCTGAATGTTTGTGTGAGTTAAAAGAGGGTCACAGATCACCAAAAACTGCTGCAACTAGCCCATCCTCCAGCAACTTTGAGCGTTCTGGCATCTCCACCACAGCTTTGTCCTGACAAGTTTCCCAGGCGATGATGGGATTTCTTCCCAGGATTTCTCCCCCCACCGTCACCCTTGGGAATCTAATCCTCTGCAGGAATTTTTTTCGGGGGGGGGGGGAGAGAGAGACGAAGAGAGTGGCTGTCAGTCTCCATCCACAGATGCTCCCGCAGAAAACAGGGCTCAAGCATCTTCGCCCTCCGCCCTTTTGCCCCAAATCCACCCAAACCGTCGCCGTCTGTACTCGGCGGCTCTTTTATTATTTTCCAGAAGCCGCCCCCCACCCCACCCACCCCCCGGGCTCCGCAGAGCAGGTGTGCGTGTCTGGAAAGGGGAAAGCCCAGGAACTCTTGACAGCCCCCCCCCCCATGCCTGCCTGCCTTCCGCGCTTGGCTAACAAAGAACCAAAGGAGGTGGGGAGGGGTGGAGAGAAGGACGCGCCTTCAGCCCCACCGCCAGCCCCCTCCCCACACCCCACACTTTCCTCGCCCGCCCTCCCCTCCCCACCCCCTTTCCCGGCAGCGGCTCGCTCACCCAGCCGCGGCTGGTTCCGGGAAGAAGGCGGCCCCTTCTTCTTCTTCTACCTCCTCCTCTTCGCTCCAAGGCACTGAGAGGCTGGGCTGCCGCCGCTGCCGCTGCCGCTGCAAGGCCCGCGTGCCCTCGTCTGCCTGGCCCTGGTTACGGCAGGGGAGGGACCCGTCTCCTCTTGGCGCAGGGCTCGGCCAATGCAACATTCGCGGCCGCCAGGGGAAATAAACAAACAAGCGAGGGGTTTTAAATAGATAGAAATGCCAAGGCTAAAGTAGCTCCGGGGCAACGTCGCGAGGGCGGCGGCGAAGGCGAGGGCACTTCCCCCCCCTTCCTCCTCTCGTCTCCTCAGTCCGACCCTTCTTCTTCGCTCTGACTCCGCTGCCGAGTCCCGCTTCCTTCTTCGCCGCCGCCGCCGCCGCCGCCGCCACAAGCAACAGCCGCTCTCGGTCGTTGCTCCGCCTGCGCTCTAGCGCGAGCTCGCCTCACGCGCCGGGCCTGGCGAGTGGGAGGGGAGGGAGGCGGGGAAAACAGGGCGGCCTTCCCTCCCTCGGCGAGGGTTTAAAGGGGCAGAGGCAGAGCAGCTGCTCCTGCCGCCTGCAGGGTCGAAGTTAGAACCCCGGCGGGAGGGAAAGGATTGATCGGGGCGAGGCTCCCCAGACCGGAGGAATACAAGGAAAGGGAGGAGCCTCGCCGGCCGGCCTTAACAACGCGGGAGATCAGCCAGCGCCTTCCCGCACGTGGACTGCCGCCTCCCCGCTCTCTTCGCGCGGCCTCGGCGGCTGTGGGAAGGAGAGGAGGAGCAGGAGGAGCAGCTCCCTCCTCCGGGGCGGGGAATATGGGAGGAAGGGAAACAGGCAGGAGGAAGCGGGGTGGCTCCGTTCTCTTCCCATGTGCCAGGTTGCCCACTTTGCGCCCTGTGGCTTTGGGGTATTTTCGTCTCTTCTCATATTGTGCCTTAACTCTGAGCGCAGGGGGACTTGACTTCTCTCCCCCTCCCCCGCTTTATTTATTTCTCCTCTTCAGCGTTAAATGGGCCAGGGTTGTCAGAGGAGTCAAGCTTCCGAATGCAAAATGTTATATACGCTAGAGAACAAGTTGGCAGTTGTGGTTTCTGTCGCCAACCCCACCCTTTCCACAATATTGCCCTATCCTTTCTGTCCTCCATTTTCTCTTTTGCCACTTTGTATTCGTCCCTTTTATCGGATCAACCTGCATATCCATTCCATGTCCATTTCCCCCCAT
Source organism: Podarcis pityusensis (assembly GCF_964106645.2). Taxonomy (NCBI): domain Eukaryota; kingdom Metazoa; phylum Chordata; class Lepidosauria; order Squamata; family Lacertidae; genus Podarcis; species Podarcis pityusensis. The sequence continues at coordinate 47,664,466 of NC_138028.1, forward strand.
TCTTTGCTCGCAACCCATCCTCACCCAGTGCCTGACTGGACTTCTGCTGTAGAAAGTCAAATTTCTGGATAAGTTATTTCCCTCGCTTTATCAAATGAAAATTCCGAGTCCCCTATCTAAATAAAACACTATTTAGCATCCAGAAACACACTTTTGTGAGAGAAACCGCCAACACTAATAATTGCTGCTTTTGTCACTAATTTCCCAAACAGGTGCAGCAAGAGGCCCTCTGAGGTGCTTTTCATACAGCTTTTAATCTGATATCTTTGTCACTGGTTTTGAAAGACTACACATTTGTTCTTCCGCTTTGTTTTCCTGTTATCTCAAACTCAAAAGAAGTGCTTAAGGCTTGACAATCTGAAAGTACACAAGCCTTTGCAGAATCAGAAGCCCACAGATTCTTTGTACCAGGAATGAGGAACTTGTGGTCTCCAGATTCTCCCAAACTACAGCTCCCATCTTTTCTGGCCACTGGCCATCCTGGGGCTGTATCCAATTACCGTAAGTCCATCCCAAGAGTAGACTCAAAATTAATGAACCTAAATTAGTCATGTCTATTAACTTCATTCGGTCTGTTCTGAGTAGGACCAGCACTGGATACCACCTCAAAGCCACAGGTTCTGCTCTATATTCTTGCTCATCTGGTGTGTTCATGAGTTAAATTACACTTTGATCACACTCTTTTTTCCAGTGCTCAAATCAACCAAGGTGAAACTGGGGGAAAAAACTGTCAGAAAGATGTATCTTTTATGAAGGCCTGTTTTGTATTCATTAGGGGAGGGGTGTAATATTTGATACATTTATGTATATTATTCTGTGTGTTCATAATAAAAGGTAAATAAATTTCCTTAGTGGCAAGGCGATTATGATGGTATCACCATATTTAAAATTAGCTACACAGCTTAGGTCCAAGCTATCTGAAAGAATGTTTTGGCTCATATGCAAATACCTGGGTTTTGAAATCTTTCTTTGTTTACCTATGCAAGACACTGTTTCTTAGCACCCACAATTGTTTGGGTTTCATATTGGGTATTTGTGTCTGGAGTCCCAAGGCAAGGACTATCCCTCCTCTGAAGTCTAAGTGTGCAAACATAAGGCTACAGAGATGTAGTTCCCTGCCAAGCGGCCTTTCATCTGAGCAAATTCTCCCTCATGGTAGTGTCCTGTGTACACCATATCCTGTGATCTTGTGTTGCAACATGGGTGGGACGGTTGTCAATTCAGGGATGTCTGTAAAAAAATGTTTTAAATCCCTCCTATTACATCAGGTTTGAGCTGATGTAGAATCACAGTGTCAACAACAGTGTGGCACTTCAAGTCAACCATGTCAAGAGCCTGATGTGTCTCGCTGTTCCTACTGCCTGACCGTGTCACCTGCCCTGTCTACTGGAAATTCCCCATGGGCAGGCAAGAATCCATTGGGTAACTGGCCACGTCCTACCACGAGAAAAATTATTCATTTGGAAAGCCCCATATGATTATGACATGGCATGAACTAGGTTTTCTTTTTTAATATATCCTCATTCTTTCTCCTTTTGTCTTTTCTTGTCTCTCCTAAAACATAGTTTTTAATGAGCTAAGAATGACAGTGTAAAAAAGAACCGATTCCAAAGAAATGGAAAATAACAGCAAGGAAAAACCAAATACATAGACAGCACAAAGGAGACATGTGATACCACATGCCAAATATACCCCAAAAGGCCATGAAATCTTTCAAGTCCTGCTGCATCAATCTCTTAAGGAAGATGGGAAGTGTTAGATGAAAGTCAGACGACTGCATCATCTGGCTCAGTATTTGTCTATAATGGTTGCCAGCAGCTCTCCAGAGTTGCAGGCAGGGGTTTTTCCTAGCTCAACCAGGAGATGCCAGGAATTGAACCCAGGGACCTTCAGCATCCTTAATAAACTACAGCTCTGGGCGGGAAATTGGGGAGACGCTATGACTGTTTAAAGTGGTATAGTGCTTTAAATGTATGGTGTGCATGAGGCTAATATTTTACATCCTAACAACTAAGCATACTCAGGGTTGCTTGTAATAAGCAGACTGTGCAAGAATACCCATAAAGAACATACACCTGCATTTCATGTATTTCAAACTTTCAAGAACAGTAGGTGCACACAAAGTGCAAGTTTGATTCATATGGTTCAGTGAAAGCTAAGAGGACTCCTCCCATTTGGCTTCCTGACAGGCACTTTGCTTGTTCCTTAATAATAAACATACTCCAAATGCAATTCAGCAGCCCTTTAGAAACCAGTCATTTCCTGCATTTTACACGTGTGTATTGCAAACATAAAAACATATGCTAAAAATGACCAGGGGCCAGGGAGGGAGAGGACAGGTTGCCTGTAAGTGCTGCCCTTTTAGCAGCCTTGATGACACAATGTCAGCCTGTGCACCTTCTAGGATAGCATTAAATTCACAGGTTCCTGCTTAAAAAACACCCTGAGCCTTTATAAATAAAATGAAAAAGAGAGAGAGAGAGTGAGAGTGTGTGTGTGTGTGTGTGTGTGGAGAAAACACACAATGTATAAGTATGCACAAAATGGCAGGAAACATTTTGGTTGTGTATGTCGTCCAGAGTGGCTGGGGCAACCCAGCCAGATGGGCAGGGTATTATTATTATTATTATTATTATTATTATTATTATTATTCCTGACTGAAGTATAAATAGCAATGACAAGGAAGGCTAATGTAACACACAGGAAGCTTGCTTGTCTGAAAAAAGAGACAATGCACATACTTTTGTAAACCAATAAAATCTTTAATTTTAAAAAAATTACCGTATTTTTCGCTCTATAAGACGCACCAGACCACAAGACGCACCTAGTTTTTGGAGGAGGAAAACAAGAAAAAAAATATTCTGAATCTCAGAAGCCAGAACAGCAAGAGGGATTGCTGCGCAGTGAAAGCAGCAATCGCTCTTGCTGTTCTGGCTTCTGGGATAGCTGCACAGCCTGCATTCACACCATAAGACGCACACAGATTTCCCCTTACTTTTTGGGAGGGAAAAAGTGAGTCTTATAGAGCAAAAAATACGATATATAAAAAAAGAAAGCTTGCTTGAATTTGTTCCAAGGACATGACTACATGCTTGCTGTCAACAACACATTACCTATTCTAAATGCTCTGTGTATAAACATCATCTATTCAGAGGCAGGAAACAGCTGTATTATCCACTTACTAGATGATTTCTACTGAGACAGGAAAGCAAAAGGTGAAAGAGCTGCACAAGATTTCCCTTGCTGTTTGTAGCATACCCTCCAGCATTTCTCCAATGAAAATAAGGACGTCCCATTCCATAATGATAATTTTACTATTTATACCCCACACATCTCACTGGGTTGTCCCAGCCACTCTGGGCAGCTTCCAACATATATAAAAACATAATGAAACATTAAACATTTTTTTTAAAACCCACTTCCCTATACATCAAGGATGTCCAACTCCCAAGAGATTGCAGTCTACTCCTGGAATAAAAAAACTGGCAGTGATCTACCCATTTTTGGGGTGGAGGATCCAAAGTTGTTGAGCTTTTGGGGGGGCAGGCCAAAGTTGCTTTTTTTTAAAAGGGGGAGCAACATAGTTTTCCTGCTTTGGGGGGGCACGCCATAAATCGCTCACAAACCAATATACGCTCGGTAGCTCTCACCTACGACACGGCTTCATGCCCACTGGGGCCATCGCAGGGAAGCAGGAGAACAGCCTAAGGACTGTTCCAAGAACAGCCTAAGGACGGCCAATGCCATGGGTAGACCGGCACTGTTGGGGATCCAAGAAGCCTCCTGATGGAGTGAACTTGTGGCAGCCTGCTGGCAGGGACTTCCTAAACACCAATGTACCAGGGTTCCAGCGGCCTAGCAACAACCGACTCACGCCAGGTCAGGATGGCATGCACACGGATGCTCTTTTTCCACCGTGGAGGAAAATGAGCCAGTGATTCACCGCAATCACAATCACCTGGGGGTCGACCTGTTGATCACGGTCAACTGATTGGACAACCCTGCTATACAGGATTGCCTTCAGACGGTTTGGGGGGTAAGATAACTCCATACCCTCCAACATTTCTCCAATGAAAATAGGGACATCCTAAGGAAAAGTAGGACATTCTGGAATCAAATCAGAAATCGGGGCAGCTTCTCTAAATCAGGGACGTCCCTGGAAAATAGGGACACTTGGAGGGTCTGTTGTAAGCAGTACAGTGGTACCTCGGGTTACATATGCTTCAGGTTACAGACTCCACTAACCCAGAAATATTACCTCGGGTTGAGAACTTTGCTTCAGGATGAGAACAGAAATCGTGCTCCAGCGGCATGGCAGCAGCAGGAGGCCCCATTAGCTAAAGTGGTGCTTCAGGTTAAGAACAGTTTCAGGTTAAGAATGGACCTCTAGAACGAATTAAGTACTTAACTCAAGGTACCACTGTATATGCTTTAGTTTGATTTGTGTCTTCGTTCTGCAACAAGAAGCAAAAATGCAGAGGAGAGGACTGCAGGGGGTCTCTCTACCACATGTAGAGACTCCCTAGGTTTTGCAGGGAAAACGGGGGTGTCAAAACTACCTCCTGCCTCACATCCAAAACCATCCAAGGCTGACGGCTGGATGTGCGTGCCGCCCTCATGCTGCCAGGAAGGGAACCATGGCAGCGGAGAGATGCACAGGCAGAAGCTGTCAGCCAGCTGGCACTGGGAGTTTGGCTGAAGGAAGGCAATGAAGCAGACAAGCACTTGCTTCCCTCTAGCTTGGGGCCTAATGGGGAAGAAAGGACCTGGCTGTGGAAAATAAACAGCTTCCTATCTTCCAAGCCTAAATTCCCACCCAAACAGACCCTTTAAGTCAGTGTTCATCAATGTTTTCAGACCTGGAACCCAACTGTAATTCAAACATACATTTGGGGGCCCATTCTCTCTCTCTCTCTCTCTCTCTCTCTCTCTCTCTCTCTCTGTGTGTGTGTGTGTACACCATATATTTGAATGCTGGTAGTGCCGCTGTTTTGACCCATCTTAGCTCAGGCCACAACCCTGTACTGGCTCGCAACACACCTGCCGGAGATCAATGCTTTAAGCTGTGAAATGAGGCCAGCAATTTTAGAGTTTAAAGGTTCATGGGGGTGCGGTGAGGTGCAGTGGGGTGGGGAAATTGGTCATGGAGGGAATGCTTGAAGATTCACATTCAGAACAACCTGTCAATAATGATGTCAGTTGATTGGCAAGATGTGAGTGGTGATGTGGTCTAAACCACTGAGCCTCTTGGGCTTGCCAATTGGAAGGTCAGCAGTTCGAATCTGCGTGACGGAGTCAGCTCCTGTTGCTCTGTCCCAGGTTCTGCCAACCTAGCAGTTTGAAAGCATACTAATGCAAGTAGATAAATGGGTACTGCTGCAGCGGGAAGGTAAACAGCGTTTCTGTGTGCTCTGGCACTCGTCATGATGTCCCTCTGTGCCAGAAATGGTTTAGTCATGCTGGCCATATGACCCAGAAAACTCTCTGTGGACAAATGCTGACTCCCTTGGCCTGAAAAGTGATATGAGCACTGCACCCCATAGTTGCTTTTGATAATAACAATAACCGTCTAGGGGTCCTTTAGCTTTACCTTTTTACCAGTTGATTGGCAGGTGTGTTGTCCTGGCCACCTGACAAAGTTGGCCCATGATCTGGCCCACCCTACCCAAAAGGTTCCTGAAAGTTTTCACAATGCCCCAAGGCCTTCAGAGGAACAAAAGAGAGCCTTTGGCTCTGAGGGATTCTGAGTAACTCACCACTCCTATCTTCTCAATAAGCAGTGGCAAGATAAAAAAAAATGCCAAAAGGCAAAACACATGCTATATGTACAGAAGAATATGAGAAAATAAGAAGAGCCTTGCTGAGGTCTATTGAATCCAGCATGCCATTCTCCCCGTGGCCTCGGGGAATCCCACAAACAGGAATTGAATGCAACAGCACTCCTCCCAGAAACTGGTATTCGGAGACATCCCTGAAGTTGTAGTCAGTGTTTCAGATGGAAATCAGATTAAAATCTGAGGTTTCCCCCCACCCCCAACTGCTTAACCTGATCCAGGAAGCAATTTCATGGGCGTCAACTGCTCAAAAGTTCTACCAACCATGCCAATCCCGCTTTGTCAATACACCTTCTATTTTTAGCAAATATAGACTAATATAAACATTTAGCCTTTTCAGATCTCGGTGTGGGAAAAGGCACACTGCTTGGGGAGTGTTCTCAAAGCCTTGGAAGTAATTGCTATGGTTGGCTCTTGAGCTTTCCTCCTAGATGAATGGTATTGCCATTCATAACAACCAAAAGGAACTTTAATGTAATGCATGACAATGACAGTGCGTTCTAACAAAGTACTAATGTGGTGACACACACAATAATGCCATTTGTTCAAGGTACCACCATGAGTTTTTTATTTTGGAGCGCTTCAGGTGGCAAACCTATTCGCCTTTCAGCCCTTGTTCAATTGTTTGAAAGTTGGTTGATTGAAAAATTAAAAATATAGTAACTAATATCTGATCAGTGAGTGCCCTCTAGTGATGAAAAATATTTAAATCCTCTGCCTATAGATTGGAAATCCCCTATGACATCTGCCTGTTTACAGTTTCTAAGCACCGCCCTTTAAACCCAAATGTGAAATCTTATCTGGATCTGACTCAGTGTAAAATCTGTGTTTCTTCCTCCAGAATTAAGCACAATGCAAGCTGGGCTGAGCAATCCTATATTCATATTAACCCAGCACAGGAGATATGCCACCACTGCACTGGTAGAACGGCCTCTATATCCAATCCATGCTCAGACCAGGGCAACAGGATAACACCCTAGCAGAAAATGCAGTAGCCAATCAGGAACTATACTGGCAATAATGCCCACAAGCTGCCTATGCAGGGACAGACAATGAACTCATGACAATCAGAACATAGCATGACTAGTGGCTGTTGCATGTGCTGAGGTGCTGGTGTCTGTCAGGGCTGGTTCAGCATGAAGACTCAGGGATGAATAATAAAGTTAATTCTTTATTCAAGGCAATAGAACACACACAAACTTACGGCAGACCCTCCAAGTGTCTCTATTTTGCAGGGACAGTCCCAGATTTACAGAAGCCATCCCAATTTCTGATTTGATCCTGAAATGTCCCGCTTTTCCTTAGAATGTCCGTATTCTCATCCGAGAAATATTGGAGGGTATGGTAGGATTTTCATCAGAAAAATGTTGGAGAGTAAGGAGTTATCTGACCCCAAGCCACCTGAAGGCAGCCCTGTATAGGAAAGGTTTTTATAAAATGTTTAATATGTAATTTTTATTATTATTTTTATACATGTTGGAAGCCACCCAGAGTGGCTGGGCAACCCAGTCAGATGGGTGGGATATAAATAGTAAAATTATGATTATGATTATTATCATGGAATAGGACATCCCTATTTGGAGGGATGTTGGAGGGTATGCTAGGGTATGACTGGCCCTGGTAAAGACATTCACAGAACTAGAGTTCTGGATCTCCCACTTCCTGCTAAGCCTCCTCCCCACCCATGTGTCTTCCCAGCAGTCTTAAACTCCGCTGGAGAGGGGCCCTCTGAGCTCTCTGCTCTGTAACATGCAACACCCTCTGAGTCCTCCTCAGAGACAAGCGGGGAGGAGAGCTAAATACAGTAGGACCTGCCTGCTCCTGTGAATCTGTCTCAGCTTCAGCCCCCACCTCCTCCTCAGCTTCCTGTTCTATGTCTGCAGTGTTTTCCTTCTCTCTCTCACTCAAGCCTGTTTATTGTTCAGCATCCCCCCCATTCCTCCTCTGTCTTCATTGTCCCACTACCACTCTCCCAGCTCAGAGCTCTTCTCTTCTGAGGCTTCCCTGGGGTCTTCGGGCTGGAGCTCCCCACCATTCCTCACCATTCAGCCAGTCCCTGACGGTGTCCTCATCACCCTGAGTTCATAGGCTCTTTCTCTATGGACAACATATGAGCATTATCATCAGCTGAGTCTATGGTGGGTTGCCACTAGTGGTGTATTGTGGGTTGCCAGGGGCATGTCTGTCCCTTTTTATACCATTTCTGTATTTTCTGGTTGTGTACTTTGCCCTTCCTTCCTATGATAAGTTTGTCCAGGATATTGTAGCCATTCAGCCAACAGCGCTATCTTCTCTCAAAGCATAATTATAGTTATGAGTTGCTCTGCAAATTACTTCCTTCCTGTCAACATTGAACGTGAGCTTTCAGAGTAGCTTTTACTGTTGTCTAATCCAAGAATGGGGAATGTGTGGCCCTCCAGCTCCTAAACTGTGACACTCCTTTCTTCACATGGCAACTATATTTTCTGCGCTCTATGATTTTACACACTGCTGCAGAAACTGTCAGTTTCAATTCGAACTGTAAAGTCTTTCACTTCCAGCCATTTTTGAAATTATGTTAATAAGGCAGATGTTTCTGTTTGTTTACTTTGCCTTGTAATTAGAAGAGAACGCTTTAAAAGTATGTGTCAAGACAACATTTTTTTCTGTTGGTATAAACTATATGCTCTATGTTCAGGGGTTTGCTGTGGGGCTGTTTTTGTTTTTTTGGTCTGGTTAACCCACATATAGCAATTGAAAGGACCCAGGAAAGAGGAAATCTCCAATTAACATCAATGCAAACCTTAATGCATGCTAATTTCAAGGGCAGCTCATTTAAACCACGGTCAGCTGATTTCTGTATTTCTACAGGATTAACTCTTCAACATCTGGCACCGAGGCTTCTTCCAAACATTATCATAGTTCAAAAGCTTTTCTTCTAGCAATCTCCAATGCTGGCAGCAATCCCAGATATGTGGAATGAAAATGAAGCATCGATGTGGTATACGCATGCGTGTGCACACAGACAAGCATGCCAGCTAAAGTAAGTGATCCCACAAACCGTCCTACACAAACCATGCTGGAGCTAACAGATACTATGCCAGGCTTCCTCAGCCTCGGCCCTCCAGATGTTTTTGGCCTACAACTCCCATGATTCCTAGCTAGCAGGACCAGTGGTCAGGGATGATGGGAATTGTAGTCTCAAAACATCTGGAGGGCCGAAGTTGAGGAAGCCTGTTCTATGCAAATGCTGACAAGTCAAAATTGACTTTCTTGTGACTTTAAAATATCTAACATTTCAGGAAAATATTAGATTTTGGAAGCTTCCCCATGGCAAGCTCAGCATGTGCCTCTTGTTCTTAGCATGTGAATGACAAAATCAGCAGCAGGCAATTTTGTTTTATCCTTTAACTCCGTGGTTCCCAATTAGCTAAATACTGAGGACCCTCAATTTTTCAAAAGCCAATCCACAGACCCCCTACCTTTGAAAATTTTGATAACTCTATGGTGGTTACCTGTGCAAAGCAATTTTTTTGAAAAAAATGTGGGGTAGCCCCTAATAAGCAAAGGATTTTAGGCATACTAAAAAACAGACTAGGGCTGAGTGATATATCATGATGTTGGAAAACAGATATCAGCAGGTATACATTGCGATATTCCGATATATCACGATGTCTTAAATTTGAGATCAGGTGTGGGGATGAGGGAAGAAGTAGCCTCAGAGATCGAAGGTAGTGCCATGGTGTCTTGAAGTGAGGGTAATCAGCTCTGTTTTCCCTCAGCTTGAAGGAAGGCAGCTCAGATCAGCAGCGTTTATCAGCCGAGATCGGAGGTGCCTTGAAATCGGCTGCCCTGCTCTACCTCACGCAAGGAGCAATATATTGCCACATATTGCCAGGTCAAAATCGTTATCACAGTGTGATTTAAAAAGCGAGTTTGGTCAATATATTGAAAAAAATTGCACAGTGCTGAAACAAGACCATTGAATCTGTGATGTTACCATGCAAAAATGACAAAAAAAATTAGTTGTGGGGAGGCAAGGGATGGGGCCGCGGACCCCCTGGGTGTGTTCTCCGGACCCCTAATTGGGAACCACTGCTTTAACTAACAGCCAGATCCTACTTATGTTTCCTTGAAAGTGCAGCTGTGCTCACTGAGACTTATTCATAGTAAATATGCTTAGGATTTCATCATGTGTGAATGAAGAGAGCTGGGGATAAGAACACAAGAACCGCCTGCTGGAACAGGCCAATAGCCCATCTAGTCTAGCATGCTGTTCTCACAGGGGCCAACCAGATACATTTCACTCATCTCAAGGAGACACATGGCCAGTTCCCTAATTGGAACCACATTTTTCGGCTGCGATGTTATGGGGCCCATCATCAGACCCAAGGTCCTGAAAAGTTGTTGGACTCCAGCTCCCATCAGCCCCAGGCAGTACGACCGATGGTCAGGGATGTCAGGACTTCTTTTCCAACAAAATCTGGAGGGCCAAAGCTTTCCCAATGCTGTTTCATATTGCATTTTAATTGTTATATGTGGTTTGCAGGCTGCCCAGAGAACTTGTTATGGGGTAGTTATGTAGATCCAGTTGAGAACAAGAAATGGCTCAAAGTTGCGTTGCCCAAACTTGTGTTGCCCAGGTGTTTCTGGCAGCACAGAGAGTGGGCATGTTGCAGGGCAGATCTTCATGAAGCCAAGGGCAGCCTCTGTATGTAGGAAAAATCATGCTCAATATTTCTCTGATCAGTTTGAGGTTATTATTGAATGTTCTCTACTGCATCCTGTAACAATAAAACCCAGACTGTTTTATTGCCTGCGAGTCGGATCAGAGGGGAGATACTGTTGCTTTATGTTCGGAGCACCATCAACTTTTGCACCTTCTCTCACGAACCTTGCAAGAATAGAGGAAACTGCCCAGAGCAAGCAGGTTAACCACTCCTTGAAGGAACAGCTGGGTGCACCCAGGTGACTGTTGCTGGGCCACTCTTCACGTTATCACAGAACAAGTGGTGGGATGGATCCTGTACCTGGGGGAGAGCAGTCTATGATGAGCAGAGACAGACTCACAGAGAGCGATGAACAATAGTCAGCAGCTGGAGCAGATGGTTCCTGGACTTAGAAACATAGAAGGTGTTGTGAGGAGGTGAGAGGGAAGAGGGAATGGTACCAAATGGGTGCTCTGTCAGTACAGTGGTACCTCGGGTTAAGTACTTAATTCGTTCCGGAGGTCCGTTTTTAACCTGAAACTGTTCTTAACCTGAAGCACTACTTTAGCTAATGGGGCCTCCTGCTGCTGCCGCGCCGCCAGAGCACGATTTCTGTTCTCATCTTGAAGCAAAGTTCTTAACCTGAAGCACTATTTCTGGGTTAGCGGAGTATGTAACCTGAAGCGTATGTAACCCGAGGTACCACTGTACCAGTATTGGGGCTTGGGGAGAAACCAGAGAAACTGTGATTATAGTCCTCCTCCCCCCGCTCCCGTTTGGGGTTGTAGTGAAACTGTGTGCAAAGTGGTTGTCTGTTTTGTGCATTCAAGCTGTGAGCAGAGGCAGATTTAGGGGAGAGCGACCAGTTAGCCTGCACTGGGCACAGAGCCAAAGGGGTCTCGCAGGGACCCTTGTTGTTTGCCAGCAACAATGGCAAACAAAGCAAGAGGCGGGGAAGGGGGAGTGAACTGAATTTTGGTGTTGCACCAAATTTTAAAGCCCAAAGTTGTCCACTGCTGTGAGGTGCTTACCTGTATTTATCCAGTTGTGACATTGGTTAGAGTGTCTTTTGCCAACAGAGGGAGTCTGTTGGGAGCAAATGTTACAGCAATATGGTCAAACAAGATGTAGTCTTGCTGTATGTAGGAGAATGGAGAAAGGGAGTGAGACATGAGAACAACAGTTATATATTCCAGCATGTTTGCCCCTTCCCTTGCTTAATTGTATGGGGTGGCCTATCCTAGAACCCCCAGTTGCTTGAATTGAGTTTTGTATTGGGTATTTGGGGTTTCACACACAACAATCCCTTCGTGTGCAAAGTGACCTTTCTCACTTTTCCCCATCACCAAGTCCCCCCGCTCCCTGCACAAATTCTAAGTGTGCACAGCACCAGGCCACAAAGATACAGTCCACGTGCTACATGCCCCATCATCTGAGCTGTGGTCTCCCCACCCCTACCATCATCTGCAATGTGGAGATAGTGCTGCTGGCCAACCTTACAAAGCTGTTGTAAGGATTATGGAGATACCACGTATGAAGGTTTTCACAAAAGGGATTTTTCACATTTATTTATTTTAATAGCTTTTCTCCAAGAAAGGTTCTCAAAGTGCATGGCTACAAATAAGACAGTCCCTGTCCCTGCGTACAGGACACAAAAGGAAAACAGATTGGGAGAGAGGAGGAAATAAACAAACTCAGGTATAAGTTCTTACCTACTAAAATCCTACTGACGTCCAACCTTAGTCATACTCAGAGACCCACTGTTGGCTATCACTCGCATTGAGCTGTAGAGGCAGGCGTGAGGGTTATTCAAAAGGCACATGGGGAAATACTGCAAGGGCAAGAAAACTCGCAGTACGCTCCATCCCCTCCTCTCTTATTCAGACCCCTCCTTCCTCCTCCTCCCCGCGTCCCCCGTCTCGCGGCAAGTGGCGCGGATCAGCGTTCCTCGCGCGTCTCTCCTTCCCGCGGAGCAGCAGCAGCGGAGGCTCCATCGCATCCTCGCAGGCGGAGCTCCGAAGGCGGCGGCGGCGGCGGAGGGAGGGAGGGAGGCAGGCAGGCAGGAGCCCCGCAAGCGAGGCCGGTGGCGGCGGAGATGGGCAGTCGCTGTCCTCTTCCACCTTCAGCTTAGGAGCCACAACATGCTAGGGGTTGCGCAGCCCAAGGCACCTGCCAGCTGCCTCCTCCCGGCCGTGGGCAGAGGCTCTGCGCGGGGGTTGCCGGGCGCCATGGAGAGGCCGCCGCAGCCGCCACTGCTGCTGCTGCCGCCCGTAACCTGATCTGCCCCCACACGACACACTCACTCACACTCGCACACACCAATACCCGTTTGGTGCTACATCATCGAAAGCCCGCGGAGCCCCCGAAAGCCCAAACGGTGAGTGATCGGCACCCCCTCCCCCTCTTCGCCCACCCCAGATGTTTTTGTCTGCGGCGAGGGGACTGATCGATTGATGCACGTTTTGCTATGGGGCGGGGGGTGGGAATGGAAGGGTCGCCGGGAGGGGCAGGCAGCTCACCGCTGTCGCTGGAGGAGAGTGTCCGAGGCTTCCCAAGGATGGCTGTTCCCCATCAGGGTGTTTTCTGGGGAGCGGCGCTGCATCCCAGCGGCAGGGAGACGAAGCGGAGGCTTGTCCAGAACCGGGGAAACCGCGGAGAGGTCTGTCTCACGGGACCCGGAGGAAAAGCAAGCTTGCGTTAGAAAGAGGCGCTTTGGGATCCTGATCCCCTCTGTCGTCTCCGCACCTACCCGCCCTCCCCTTTCTCCGGTGGGACTTCAGGGCTGCTAGATAGACAGCAGGGCAGGTGCGAGGGGGCTGGGGAGACGGAAGGGAGGGGGACCTCTTCAGCGCCCCTCTCTCCCATCTCATTATATGGGGGAGGCTAACCCACGTTGCCCAGGGCGGAGGGAGAAGCGTTTGGGGCGGCGGAGCTTCGGTTGGGATCCCGCCCATTCACACACACACCGCCGTTAGGTTCCCCACTCCTTGATCTCCCGTTACTCAGGACGACTTTGCAACTTCTCGCAAAACTCCGCACTCTTTCTCCTTTCAGTCACTGGGGCAAGAGCCACGGTGCATAGAAGCCAACTCCTAGGGGCCGATGTCCCTTCGGCCCCCTCAATAAAATATTTGACACACACACACACCCAATCATTGCCATTCAAATAGTGTGCCTCTCTGCACCATGTCTTGTGATCGCTTATGCGGGGTGCCCCCCCCCCCAATATTTTATTCAAGTTGGCACCCCTGCCACGGTGCGGGGAGTCTCCCCGGATGGATCTTGCCCGGGTGCTATGGGGGGTGGAGAAAGGTTGTGGGTTCCGCTGCTTCCCACTGAGCCCCCCCCCCCCAGGCCATGGAGACGCAGATGCCGGCTAATCCCTCGATGGCAGCAGATTAAATCCCGGCGAGGTTATTTTTACGATTGATCCTCCTGATTTCGCTGCTTCTGTTTTTGCTTTCGTTCCCTCGCAGATCCTGCAGGAAGCCAGGCATGGTGGATCCGGTGGCGGATGCGGGCGAGGAGAAAGACGCAGAGCCCGGCAGCGCAGCAGCAGCAGCAGGTGGAGACGAGGCCTCGGCGGCGGCGGCCCCGGCCCCGGCAGCAACAGCAGCAGCAGCAGCAGCCAGTTCCTCCTCCTCGGCGGCGGATGGTGCCTCTCCGGCGTCCGCCTCGGGCGCGGCGGCGGAAGCGGCGGCTCCTCCTGGCGGAGACGCGGGGCAGCTGCGCGAGGAATCGCCGCTGCTTCACCTGGACCTGTACAACTTCGACTGCGCCGAGGCCGAGGGCAGCCGCTATGTGCTCACGAGCCCGCGCTCGCTGGAGGCGTGCGCCCGCTGCGCCGTCAAGCCGGTGGAGCTGCTGCCGCGCTCGCTGGGCGAGCTGGTCAAAGAGGCGCCCGGGCGCTCCATGCGCGTGGCCGCCGGCCTCTACGAGGTCTACGAGATGGACCGGCAGAGGAAGCTGCAGCAGTGCCGGGAGGAAAGGGAAAGGATTATCCGCGAGGAGAAGAGGAGGCTCTTCACGCCGCTCCTCACCGCCAGCCTGCCTTCCTCGCCGGCGCCCAGGATCGCCTTCAAAAGCACCAGCGGCAGCTGCACCCCAGTAGGGCAGACCAGGACCGGCTGCTTGCCGCCGCCTCCTCCTGCTGCTGCTGCTTCTGCTGCTCCCACGGGCGCCAGGACCAAGAAGAGCCACTCCCTGGACTCCTTGCAGAAGAGGAGGGATGGCCACTCCACCAAAACCTCCTCCGACTCCGGGGCCTCCTCCTCCTACAGCGGAGACAGTTTCCGGGACAAGTGGCCCAAGGAGCTGCCCAGGACTAAGACGGTGGCAACCATGACAGCCCTAGTAGGCCGCAGCTTCAGCTTGGGCGACCTGAGCCATTCGCCCCAGACGGCCAAGAAGGTGGAGAGGATCGTCAAGGAGGTGAAGAGGAAGAAGGGCCTCAAGGAGGTGTCGGAGAGGGACCGGAAGATCGCGGCGCTGATGATTGCCAAGCAGCAGGAGGAGAGCATCTTGAAGGAGCAGAGGTACAGTGCCCACCTGCAGTGGGACATCCAGCGGAGGCAGGCGGAGCAGAGGAGGGAGCGGGAGGAGAGGCAGAAGCAGAGGGCCTTGCTGCAGTGCCACCAGCTGTGGGAGTCGCGGCTGGAGAGGCGGCGCAGCAAGGTGAGCCAGGAGGAGCAGGCGGCCACCCTGCTGAAGCAGAAGCAGAGCTGGCAGCAGGAGGAGAAGTGGCGGGAGCACCTGGAGAAGCAGGAGAAGATGAGGCGGGAGAGGCAGGAGAAGGCCCTCCTGGATGACAAGAAGAAGAAGCGCCACCAAGAGCACAACCTGAAGGCTCAGGAGGAGGTCAAGAAAGAGGCCATGGAGCGAGAGGTGCAGCTGCTGCAAGAGAAGCTGTCCTTGGCCGCCCAGAAGAAGCTGAAGAAGGAGCAGCTGCTGCAGAGGGAGAAGCGGCTGCTCAACCAGGCTGAGAAGCGGAAGCACGAGATCATCCTCAAGGAGAAGGCCAAGCAGGAGGCCGAGGAGAAGGCGGTGCTGAGGGCTTCTGTGGAAGGGAGCCTCAACAAGGCCCAGGAGAAGTACGAGCAGCTGGTGGAGAAGAGGAACCAGGAGCTGAGGGAGAGAGCCAAGCGGGAGGAGATGCACAGCCAGAGGGCCAAGAAGGCAGCGGAGAGGAGGGACCGGGAGCAGAAGGAGTACTTGAAGGCCTTGGCCAGGGCTTCCGAGCGGAAGCTGCAGCATGCGGCTCAGGTGGCCGAGGAAGTGGTGCAGCAGAAGGCCCAGAAGGTGGTGCAGAGCCGGCTGGAGAAGGAGAAGGTGCAGAAAGTGAACAAGAGGAAGGTGGAAGAGAACGAAGACATCCGTCGCAGGGAGATCTTGCAGTCCATTGAGAAGAAGCTGGAGCGGAGCGAACAGATCTGCAAGGAGAAAAAAAATGTCTTGGAAAACGCCCGGTCTGTTGCTCGGGCATCGTTCCATGTCCGGGAAAAAGTCCGGGAAGAGATGAACATACGTACCTTTGACAGGATGGCCTTTGAGGCGGAATTGCAGGCCAGCCTGGTTAAGAAATAAACAGTCTTTTTTTCTATTTCAGTTAAGTGGCAAAACCTTTTTTTTAAAACCTTATTTATTGTTTCAGAGGAGCACAGAAACTTTGGCAGCTACTTCACAGAACTTTTTCAAACTGCATTTGTTCAGACACCTGTTTCTGCCATTCCTGCAGAGGAAAAGGTATATCTTACCCTCCACTGAAGAAAATGTTGTTTACAAGGCTCAAAACAGGGACAAATAAATTTTCTACAACCTAGTGCTGCAGTAAAAGCTCCTCAGAAAATCACGGGCCATTTCAATTCCTCCTGCATAAATTACCAAACAAGCAGCTACTTCCTTTTTTTATACACCTCACACTTAATTTGGACGCCATTCGCTTTGGATCAGGCTGCAGCATTTGCATGCTGGGACTTGCGCTCCCTTTAATATATAAAGACGAGTGTATTTTACAGTGTTTTGGCTCATATGGTGCACTTTATCCATGCTCTTGGAATGGAAACACTGGAGCTTGTAATGGACATTTCTAGACAAAAAATGCAAGTAAAATTCTGATTAGGCCTGATCTATGGCATTAAGCAATATGCAGAAACTCTGGTGCAAATAAAACTAAAAACATATGGGAGGTGTTTTAAAGCTCTTTTCATTAACTTTTTGCTGAGAGTTATTGGGTGGTATCCAGCTGTGTCCATTGCTGAACAAAGGGATCCTCAGTGGAACAGGAAAGGGAGGCAATTTTCAGCAGTCCCCCCCCCCCAACTCATGCAGCCTCCCATGGTTTCTCTAGAGCTGAAGCTGTAGTAGGAATCACAAAAAATGCTTGCCTCCCTCATTCTGCTGCTGAATGCCTTCCATCAATGGGCAGACACCAATGGATGCCACCCACTTTTTACAAGAAACGTAGCAGAAAGAACAGGCAAATGCTGCAAATATTGACCTGTAGGAATAATTGCACCAAAAGTGTTTAAAACCACCTTGAAGCTCGGTTATATTGTTGCATTCCAGGTGCGTTTCTGTAGTACCATACCTAGATTATTGGATAAAACCTGTTTTGACTAATGTGCCCAATATAAGAAGAAAGTATCGTGCCTGATCAGAGAGCTGTATGCTGAACGTAACATCTCCCCTTATCCAAAACATTAATAGCAGCTAAGTGTATACACAAGTGCAACTAGCTGCAGGCGAAAGCTTATGAACCACCTACATATTGGATGGTAATTTAATTCCTTCACAGTATGAAACAAGGTCTACTCAAATTATTTCATTTGTTTGTCAAGTGAAGCTAATAATGGTGTATGGAGACATATCTTGTAACCAAATGAGTTTTGTAATATCTCTGCTCAGCATGGGATCATATCAGCTTGGATAGCTCAGTTGGTTAGAGTGTGGTGCTGATTATGCCAAGGTTGCAGGTTCAATCCTCTTATGGCACAGCTCCTGAATTGCAGGGGGCTGGACTAGATCAGTGGTGGCCAAACCTGGCCCTTCAGCTGTTTGATGGGGGTTGTAGTCCTGAAACAGCTGGAGGGCAGAGTTTGGCCATGCCTGGACTAGATGATCCTCAGGGTCCCTTCCAAGTCTCTGATTCTAAGACATTTCTACAACTTTGAACTAAACAGTTGTGTTAGCAGCAGAATGAGTCCCACTAGCAGAATGGAGCTCCCCCCCTCCATCTCCCTCCAAATTAGCACTGTGGGGGGGGGGTCAGGAGAACCCCAAGAATGGGGAGCAGGGGGAGGAAAAGGGAAATTATTTCACCTGGCAAGCAGAAATATTTGCACCCGCAGAACCATCGTAATAGTGCAACACTAAATTTCTCTCTCTGAGTATCGTAGAACAAGTCTCTTAAGGAAGCACGATTGTCCCCCCGAAAATTGCACTATGCAGAAATAAGTTGTCATGTTCATTATTTGGTTGGTTATAAATATTGTAACAACTTAACTTAGCAAGCGAGATCTTCTGCAGTATTGGAAGGGGCTAATATAGGAATGGTAATGTCCCCAAACAGAACAGAATTGCTAAATGTTGGCGACGCATCAGGACTGGCTTTACAATTCTGTTTTTACATAAATTATACAACACCATGAGCATATATGCCAGGTAGGTTTTTAAAAAAAATTAATTTGCTTATTTATTAAAATATTTCAGAGCACCTTTCGAGGCGTAATGGCCCTCACAAGGTGGTGTATAAAATTCCGGAATAAAGTATCATGATATATAAAAACATCCAGTTAAAAATGGAACAGTACAAATCAATCCAAGCACAGCAGTTAATAAAATGAGATTGAAAAAGAACGGTCTTCAGAGTTTTCTTTTTTTTTTAAAAAAAAAGCACAACCTGATAATGATGCAGCCACACATCTTTGGGAGGAGAGAGCTACATAGGTTTGAGGCAACCACCAAAAAAGCCCTGTTTCAGGTACCTGTCAGCCTAGTAGCACATAGGTAGCTAACCTGATGTCCTTCAGATGTTTTAGACTCCCAACTTCTGTTGGTTTCAGCCAGCATGGCCAGTGCTTAGCGATTGTGGGAGTTGTAGACTACAGCCTCTGGAGGACACCCCATTGGCTATGCATAATCTAACCTGTATCATTAAGAGGTTGGGTGGCCATGATCTGCCAGAGATTCTTTAGCTGTGGTTTCCTAAATTGCAGCGGGTCAGACTAGATGACTCTAGGGTCCCTTTCAGCTCTACAATTATACAATTCTATGATAATAACAATATAAAACCTGGGAGTAACAGAATGTGTAAACTTGTAAATGAATACATACATTATTTATTTATTTATTTATTGGCTATAGGATATGGTTAAGGACAAGTGGGAGAAGCCAAAAAGCTTAGATGTATAGTGATAAATTCTAAAGTCCAGGCACTTTACATGACAATCCACATCGCGTTCTAAGATTACATAACAGAAATGAATTTCTGGCTAACACAGACATTGCGATTTCAATACCAAGCCAGCTTCTCTCTCCACTTCAACCCTGCACCTCCATCCTTCTGCTTTGTTTAAAATCCATGCTGATGAAGCATTTGGATGGACTGAAAAGTTAGCTTGCTAATTCATGACATTTGAACTGGTCATGATACAGGGTCTTTGGAAATGGCAAATCAACTCTCAGCTATGCTTGCCAATTTATCCTTCCTATTTCTCCCATTGGTGAGTTTCTTTCTGAGAAAAGCTTTAAAACCACCTTTTTAAAATGTGGGGTGGGGGTTTGGGGGTGGGGTGGGGTGGGGCTGGCTATTGGGTTGTTGTTTTATTTTGATCATGTATTTTATGGTTTTATATTTTCATTTTATTCTGAAAACTGCCCTGAGACCTGCGGGTATAGAGCGGTATATCAATTCAATAATAAAAACAACAATAATATTTATTTTGCACACAGATAATTGGCAAATAGCAGCCCAGGAGATAATCCCTGCTGTGAAATAAGTGGCAGTGCTACATCCTTGCCTGTCCCTGCTCCTCTATGCCAATGATGTTCTCCTGGAGACACCTAGCTTGGTCGTCCTAGGGGATTTTAACATCCATGCCGACACGACCTTACAAGGGGCCGCTCGGGACTTCGTGGAAAGCATGGCCTCCATGGGGCTGTCCCTGAATAAGTCTGGCCCAACTCATAGCCGCAGACATGCCTTGGACCTGGTGTTTACCTCTATGGATGTTGGTGATCTGACACTAAGTAAAAGCGAAACAAAAGAAGTGCCATGGTCAGATCACTTCCTGGTGCAACTGGACTTCTCTGCAACCCATCCCCTCTGCAGGGAGGTGGGACCAATTCGGATGGTCCGCCCCCGCCACTTAATGGATCCAAATGGTTTCCTGAGAGTGGTAGGGGATGCTTTATCCCATGTTGATGGCCTTTCAGCCGATTCCCTGGTGGCCCGCTGGAATGTGGAGTTAACCAGGGGACTGTTTGGCTCTGAAGCGCCCTCTCCGATTGCATGAAGCCCGGACAGCCCCGTGGTCTTCCACGGATCTGAGGGCAATGAAACAATCGTTGAGACGGCTAGAGCGCCGGTGGCGGATAACTCATTCCGAATCTGACCGGACACAGGTTAGAGCTCAACGTCGAGCCTACCAAGTGGCGATAGCGACGGCGAAGAAGACCTTCTTCACCGCCTCTATTGCATCTGCAGAAAACAGCAGCAGGAGACTTTTTCAGGTGGTTCACAATTTAGCGGAACCACCTGCGACATCGGGGCCCAGTACGGGCCACATGATCTCCTGCAATGATTTTGCAAAGTTTTTTGCAGATAAAATCGCTCAGATTCGGGAAGAAGTAGACTCCACCGTGGGAGCAGGGCCAGGGCGGGAGAGTGCTAGAGTCCTGTCTAGTCAAGTTGTGTGGGATCAGTTCCAATCTGTTACCTCCGAGGATGTGGACAGGCTGCTTGGACGAGTGAAGCCAACCACCTGTCTCCTGGATCCTTGCCCATTATTATGCAGTCTTAGTGGCACACTTGAGGTCAAACTGCACACTATAGGCAGCACATGACATCTTCTCTGACTTAAATTTAAAGCAGCAGCAGGAGGAGGAGGCTGCGATCTTGAGTGGAGGATCAGCAGGAAGGAGAGCAATGGCTTGTCTCCTGTCCCCCGCCCCCCCTTGGGATATTTTCCTACTCAAGATTGCTCCCCAATTGCTTTTTCTCTGGGGGGAAGGCACAGTGGGAAGAGAGATAAGTGCCTGTATCTTTCCCTGCAGAGTGAAAAGTAGGTTGTGTGCATGGGAGGGTAATCACCACCAGCACCCCAGCCAGCCCTCTGCTGAAACTTGCAGCCAGTTTTGCTTCAAAACGAAAGGAATTGCTAGAGAAAAGATACCTGCAGATATGTGAGCCAAACAGTTTGGCCCTTGGAAGATTGATTTAGGATATTGACACACAGATAATGACAGCTTCATTCTGCCTACAGGAAGGTGCTTTTCACCGAGACAAAAATCAATTAGGCTCTCCCTGTGACGAGATGTTGTTAAGGCCTTTCTGTCTCACGTTCTTCGTATCATTGTATAGACTTGCTACTAATTAGTGTGCCTGTTCTTCTACCTACTACATGAGCATTTTTCTTCAGGGATTTTGCCCTGTGCATTTATCCTCCGCCACAGCAGTAAGTAGCAGTGGTCAACCTTTATGAATACAAATACTAAAGGATGCCCTGTGGATGCAGATAAGGGAAAGATGCAAGGCTCAGTACTGCAAAAACCTTCAGCATTCATTGGCCAGGCACAACTGCACAAAGCAGATGGTGAAATGGAGAGAAGGGGAGAATCTGGATGCTCCACTCGGATGCCTCCCTTGCGGGTCACACTTTTAATAATTGATTTATCAGCAAATTTATACCCTGTCAATGACACGACTCAAAATCTACATACTGCTCTGCATTTGAAGAAACTGCAACAACTTACGGCACCAATCCGAACTTTTAAAGGCTGTTTTGTTGAAATTGCAAGCGGCGCTCCAATTTTTTTACTCGGGTCACTTGCAGATGACTTGTTTATCGAGCGTCCATCCAGATTGGCTAGCACAAAGTTTGCAGGGAGGTGTGAGCAGTATCACACCAAACAATTGTTATGCCACACTTTCCAGTCATGTTTCATGCCGTAAATTAAACGTCCAGGGTGGGGAGAGCAAGTTTGTGGTGCACAAGCACCAAATCCATTTTAACTGCGTAACCTAAATTTGCTAGTATGTAATTGAATCTCACCCGCAAAATAGCAACGATCTGGAAGTGCCCTTATCCACACTTCCTCCTGTCTTGCAGCTTTCCCCTGGGAGAAACCACTCTTTAGCTCTGTGGATTGCAGTTTGCTCTGATTTAAAGCTAAAGAGCAGGTTTTCACTGGGGGAAAAGTGAGGCAAGAGGGGAACTGCTCAGATCTGTTCTTTCTAGGCATGGGATAAATGGAAGGGTGGATGAACCCTAAATTGCTGTAATGATCATCCTGGTTACCAGGATAGCAGCTTAACAGAGGCTAGGACAGTTTAGAAATGGCCACCTTCCACCCAAATTTTTGTTATTGTACGTATGCAAAACCATGTTCAAAATCACTTAGGTCTTCAGGTTTTCCCCCTATGAATTGCTAATCTAACTGGCTTTGGTACTCCCCATAGAAGTACTGCCACATATATCACAGCAGGGATTATGATGTTATCTCCTGGGGTGCTATTTGCCAATTTTCTGCGTGCAAAATAAATAAGCTTTTCTCAGAAAGGAAACTTGCCAAATAAACTAATCAGAGAAATGGGAAAGATATATTAGCAAGCATAGCTGAAAGTTAATTTGCCAGCTATATTTCCAATGATTCTGTATCAAATCTACCAAATGTACCAATCAAAATGTCGTGAATTAGCAAGCTAACTTTTCAGTCCATCCGAATGCTTCATCAGCATGGATGTTAAACAAAGAAGGAGGGTGGAGGTGCAGGGTTGGGGTGGGAAGAGAAGCTGGTTTGGGATTGAAGCCGCAGTGTCCATGTTCGCCAGAAATTCATTATGACCATAGAAGTACTTCTCATAGAAGCCTGTAAATGTGCAGTGCACTGGGGAAGAAAGGTGTCTACAGACTGGGACGCTGAGCTAAATAGAGGCCAGAATCAGTGGCGTAGCTAGCCGCTCAAGTGCCTGGGGCGGTGCATGAGCCCTGCAGCTGGGAGCGGAGAGAGCCGCCCATGGGGGCAGGGCAAGCTGCCCATGGGGGCAGAGCGAGCCAAGGCAGGGCACGCTGCATGGAGCCTCTTCGCAGCCTCCCCCTATACTGCTCGAAAAAGCAGCGCGGAGCTTGCAGCCAGTCCGCCCGCTCCCCCCCCAGGAGAGACGCGTGCCCCCCCGCCTCACCTAGCTACCAGTGGCATAGGAAGGGGGGTGCAGGAGTTTTTTTATAAAGTGTAGTGAGCCCAATTTTTCAAAAATTATTTTGAGAACACATATTTTTGCCATTTTGTCACCCCCTCAGAGATTACACCTGGGGCAGACCGCACCCACCACACCTCCCTTCCTATGCCACTGGCCAGAACCTGAATTTCCAGGGAATGTTCTTTTAGAGCAGCTCTTTTAGGGGAGCAGCGGAGGGCTCAATTAGTTGATGTGGTTGAAGGGAGATGGGCTGGAAGTCCAACAGAAACTTGACAAATGAAAGTTTCACTCTCTCACCACCAAAGGAACACAAGTGAATAGCAGAGAACCTGCAGAAGCGACGCTGACACAAAACGCCACATATATTAAGTAAAATAGAAACATCGCCACCCCACCCCCACTCACCTTTCCCCCCCTCCACCTCTTTCTCCCTTTTCTTCCTAATGTCTCAACAAATGAAACTGATCTGTAAAAAATGTTACCTGGAGGGGAAAAAGAGAGAGAGAAAGAGAGAGACATTGCACATACTTTTGTAAACCAAGAAAATATTTAGTAAAAATACATTTAAAAAACAAAACAAATGAAAGTTTCAAAAAATCCTGGGTTAGGGCTTAGCCTCAGTCCTGATCCTTTTTGCTCCATTTCACTCCAATTACATTCATTTAGCAGCACATAGCCTCTGAAAAGAGGAAAAGAACCGCTTTTCCAAACGTTAACTGCATGCATCAGCTATATTTGGACGTCACACAAAAATGCTGCTGGGTGCTGATGCTCCTATGTCTTCTTCACACAGCGTAAATGTCTGTGCCATATGGCTCCATACACTCACCATCGAAATGCCCCACTTAGGCTACAGCATCCTCCAGGCTGTTAATAAAAGCGATAATGGCAATTTCTGAAAGGGTTAATAATGTAACCCTTTCTGAAGATCTCACGGTAGCAGACTTTACTGGTGGGTTACTGGGAATGGGTGGGTGGAAGTCTGGAAACCCGCCATACCCAAGCCATGCAGCAAAGATATGGAAAATATTGCCTAATGCAGCAGTTTAATTACAAAGCGTTTATCTCTTGATCCTGAGTTTAAGGATTTGCCTCTGGCAGATAACACAGCCAGCACGTGGAAGATGCTCAAGAGGCTAAACTCTCGCCATCAGGGAAGCGGCTTTGTCCTGTGGTCTCTGGCTTCATCACGGCTTCTGGAAGCAGTTCATGCTTCAAGAGAAGCTTGCCCTGGATATGCAGAGAGTGGGATGGGTGAATGGGGTTGTAGCCTCCTGCCTTCCGCGTCCTCCATTGACGTGATACCTAGAAAGCACACACCATTCCACACATGCATCTCCATCACTATTTTGGGCAGCCAAGTGTATTTAGTAGTGTGTGCCAAGAAATAATACTTCACGGCGGGGGGGGGAGGGAGCTTTTAATAGTGCAGGAGGTTATTAACTGAGCAATACGTCTGGCTCAAAGGAGAAAGTAAGGCTTCCTAATAGGAGGGGAAACAGGAGCAAAGGTTAAGTGGCTATTTCCAGCTAGCAGGAGAAAGTGAGACATTTAGGACGTAACCCTATTAGGGATGTCAGAGAATTCTGATGCAAATGGAGATGGGAGCAGAAATTCCAGATATTCACTTATTTGTCCCATAACCAAAATCAACCCAGCCAACAATCTATATATTGATATTTGCTGTTGTTGTTATTTTCATCTCCGCAAATGATATTGTTGGGGAGTGGGGGGACGGAGACTGGGTTGTATGCCTGAGTCCCCTTCTAATTCCTGGATCCAGCAAAGATTAAATTACTGGAAGAGTCAGAGCAGCTTCTTGGTGAGGCAATAGCCCCCTAAGTGTGGGTTGTTAAGGAAGTGGCTTGGTACCATAAATCAAATGAGTGGGCTCTCCCAACTGAACTGGCTGGTAGTTAGGACAAAATCCAGTGTAGACCTGTGTGAGAGAGCAAGGAGCTAGAAGCCGGCTGCAGGCAGAGGACTGTGAGAGAGATGTGATTGATTTCTGCTGTAATCCAAGGCTATGTCTATGGGAGTGATTTCTGCTGTAATCCAAGGCTGTGTCTATGGGAGAAGCAAGACCCTCCTGTGAGCCCTTCCATCTTAGGTTCGGGTTGCATATATGTGTGAATAAGCCATATACCATAAAGACCCCACAGTCTCCACTGGGCCTCATTTCCAAAAGAAACATGAACCCTGGGTAAGTGTCTGGAATATCACACAGCTTGGAGACTGAGGTGGCGTGCAACAATATGGTTTATGTTGTTCCTTTTTACCAATTTACATTGTGTTTCTTTTGTATTGAAATGCATGGTGTTGTATAATATAACTGTACATAACTTTTCACCCGAGCGGACGGCTAGACAAATAACATTGTTTTTGTCAGAAGCCAAACTGTAGGTGAAATGAAACAGAGGTGCTTGCAAAGAATATGGGGCAGAATGGAAACTGATGCCTTCTTACACCCCTAAATCTATATCTGTGGGGTGAAGGGATACAGGATTCTGTAGAAGTTCCACTACATTGGCAGAATCCCAGCTGGGGCTTCTTCTGCAGCCCCTATGCTCCTGGTGTGTATAATTGGGTGTTGGGACTCAGGAGCAGAAAGAGATGTTTGCCCCATGCTGTGTGTGAGGATTGGCTTCTGTGGGCTGATGAGGAGTTACAGAATATAACTTGTCTGACGGCAGGGTGAAAAGGTCTGAAGTGGAATAGCAGAGGAAAGGTAGAAGAAGCAGAGGCCTTGAAAAAGAGAAGCCCGTTGTTCAATGGGCACCCACAAGATTTATAAAAAGCAGGTGCTGTTTGCAAGCAAAGGGAGCTTTGAAAACTGGGATAGTCAGAATTAGAGCCAAGAGGAGACATACGTAAGTGTTGAGTGTAAAGTAGGAGACTGCATTTCACTTATTCAATTATTCAATTAATCACAGCTTTAGCTGCAAGTCGTTAGCTGGATATTTATGATCTAGCCCTGGTGCTGAAGGATTATATATTATTTAAGGCAGATTTGGGGTTGGTCAAAAGCAGCATGTTCATTATTCACATCCAGCAAATGATGGCTTGCACCACGCTGTTTTCTCACAAATTCGTGCCTGTATTATTCCCAGCAGAGGTGTGAGACTTCAAGCAACAGCAAATGAAAGTATTTTGCTCAGAAGGAAGAGGAAGCCAATGTTGCCATTATGGGGTTGGTTGGTTGGTTGGTTGGTGGGTGGGGAGGGGAGGGGAAGAATGGGGATGAACCAGGAGTGCACCAATACAAAATCCTGATTCTCTGCCCCACACAACTGGAAACTTGTCTCATTTTATTCTCCCTCGGGGTACTACAGGACCCAGGGAGCAGCTGGCCTGAGCTGCTTTCAAATATTCTGGCAAGATAGTAAGAATGAGCAGATGGCCTTACATACTCTTTCCACGCCTGACCCCGAATATGACTTAGTGAGTTCTCTATAATTCATGTCCTTAACTGTTTTCCTTCAAACGTTAAGATTTTCCTCTCCTTTGATAAAAAATCTTGCTGTGGCCGTTCACCCTTATCCTAACCACGTTTATTCAGGAGTACATCTCAGTTTGATTCCAGTGGGATTTACTCTCAGGTAACTATGCTTGGGATTGTAGCCTTTGTAGCATAAAAGTCCAACCCCCAAACAAAACAAAAAACCAGCCTTTGTGCTCAGCTCTTCTAAAGCCTGATGCCTCACTGTTAAGGCTTAACTGTGCTCTTTGGTATTGTTGCTATGGTAACCCAACAGTTTATCCCTCACTTCCAAATATATTCGCACAGTTCTTGTTAAACACTCCCCCCTCCCTTGCAATTCTCTATTGGAATCCAATTATCTTGCATTAATTCTAAATCAAATTCAGAGCAGCATAAACACCCATAACACGTGTGTAAATGATTATTTTTATAATACTGTTAGCGCCACATGCACATATATATTCTGTGCCTTTGAACATGCAAGAAAGAAGCTGTTTTCTGGTAAGAACCTGATACCAGGCTGTTTTGTTTTTGGCTTAGTTGGGTAAAATGCAATACTGCTGAAAGCTGCTGGCCTTGCAGACTCAAATTCCCAGCATCTCTTTCAATCCATAAAACAGGCACCCCAGTAGGATTCCTTCCCTGTATGACTTTGACAAAGTACACGTTCAGGATCCTGCCTTAACTGGGGATGTCAGTCTCCGCAGTATATTTTCTAGTGCTCCCATCAGACAGGATAGTTTGAATTTGCTATCATAAAACGTAGAAATGTCACTTATTGGCAGTTAAATATTAAGCAGGGTAAAAACAAAACACAAACACCTGAAACGAAAAGGAACCGTACCAAAACTAAAACAAGTAAACAAGCAAAAACCTGATTTGACAAGGCATTGCCATCAGAGAGCTCCACTCTGTGCTTGGAAGGATTAAAGCAACAAAGCTCTTGGCATAGAGGTGACAACTGTATATGAATTCGTAGTGGTACTTTATGGAACTGTCTGATCAATAGGAATATATGGGTGCAAGTGGTTCACTGACCTCGGCCTACAGGAGTAGTCAGTGTCCTGGTGCTGAGCAGCCCATTTTGATCACAAGTCCATGGTTGGCCCCCCACATACCCCTATGTGACCGATCCTCTCCCTCGACTGCATAGGAGCACATCCGAAAGCTCTGCCATTCTGAGACCTATATTTTTATATTGTACAAGAGGTACACATATGGGACAGCATTTTGGCTGGTTGACATCTGATGACCTTTTAAATGTTTTGTGGCATTATTTGTTTGTTTTTATCATGCATTTTGTCTTTTTTTTATTTGTGAACCGCTCCGAGAATCTATAGGACAGTATACAAATTAAACCAACCAACATACTTTATACATGTTTGTTAACATCTACACCCATGCCACAGTTAAGAACCCAACATGTAAAATAATAAAAAGTGTATGTATCCTTATGTCTCAATTTCTAAGTGCATATTGCTATTATTGGGTGTCCTTGGAATTTACCATGGACTTACCCTGTCCTTAATCTGAAACCCAATGCCCATTCCTATTTCCAGGCATGGCATTGAGATAGTTTTACTGACAAAGCCCCATTCAGCTGAGTTTTGTGTTTCGGATCTTCAGATGGAGTGAAGAGAAGCTTTTCTCCAGAGATTGTATGTTGCCTCTTTAGACAGGAAGGCAGCAAGAAGGAACTTTGACCACAAACCTATATCTGCATCTGATATCACCAGGTAAGATGCAACTTACCTGCCTGTTACATCAGGTACACTTCACTTTTATGTTCTTTATGCTAAAAAAGAAAGAGGTCCTTTTGGTTGCATTCTGCTCAGGTCATGAAAAGGCACCACCAGAAGGCATACACTGAACTGGGTACAGAACTTCAAATGACACAGCACCTGTGTCATGCTCATTGGTGTGAATGGAAGATAGTGGGATCTACACACAGAACAGAGAATATGTGATGCTCACAAACCTGTGGAAAGTCCGTTTCAAATTTTATTTGTAGCTTACAGCAGAAGAGCAATGGTTGGGTAGCACCAGGAGCCACCTGACAAGCTGTTAGGTGGGGAAAAAACATTGGAAATATATCTAAGGCTCCTTAAATGTTGTTATAGGACTAAATATACTAAGGTATTGATTTAACATGGAAAAAGAGTTCAGAGAGCTAGACAGCTGGAAACAGTAGCAAGGTAATGATGACCTTTGGGGTTTGGTTTTCCCAGCTAATGTTTCCTTCACAGCTAAAAATTGAGGACAGAATAGCAACGGAGGAGAATCTATGCATGGAATCAATACAAGATTCTAGAGAACAAGAGATAAATAGAGAGCTGAGCTCCAGGCCACAGATGAGACCCATTAAGTATGACAGACAGCAATGCATGGATAAATGAGTGCTTTTAACACACACACACACACACACACACACACACACACACACGAAGGCGCGCACACACACAAAACACACTGAAGGAACTTCCCCAGAGATTCCACATTCTCTCATGAACTGAAAAGCATTCTGCTAAAAATGATCATTCCAACAGCCTCTGCTGGGTTGCGGGGGTGGGGGTGGGATTTGTTACAACAATGTCAAAAATGGGGAGTGGGATACACCTGAATGGCCAAAAAAGTCTCAGGTCCCAATGCAAACAAATAATAAATTGTGAATATATCATCTTCTTTAAATTATAAGAAAGGAACGCACCTAAAAGCAAATATGAAATCTGATTTCAGACAAAATTATATCTAATACCATCATATCTAATGACACGCAATTGTGTCAAACGATAGGTAAGGAAAGGGTCACAGGGACAAGAACAACTTTGTATAGTTTGGCTGTGTGTATTGAGATGTTTCGGCAATGCTGTAACAAGTGGGCTACATAGCAGCATTTGTCTTCTAATTGTTGCTTTGTTGCTTTATTAATTTATTGGATTATCTAATTCCAGAAAGCTGGATTTTTGTACATTTCCATCCCATGTGGAGATATGTACTGGGTATGGTATAGCCCCTCCAGCAAGGTGGTGAGGCACCAGGATGGATCATTACCATCTTGTAATTGCCAGACCATCTCTCTTAATCCAATCAACCCCAAGGCTTGCTGCCATCCAGTCAGAACGTAAGTGGGCATTTGCAGTAAGGACATAACAAGGAACTGCAAGCAGCTGGAGAAGCAGCAGCACAGGAAGGCCATTTTAGTTGGATGTTCTGGGAACTATGCTGCAGAGAAAAGCAGAGCCCTCAGGGTATCCTGGCACCCACAGGCACCATGCTGGTAGTGCCAGGATTAAAGTTCCTCCATTTCCATGCTGATTGAAATTGTGCCTTAGATGGACGTGCCTATTCAAATTCTGTACTTGTCTGCATTACTGTTTCAGGAATGTCTTAATTTCTATGCTAACTGATGTGCACTAGCAAGAATATATTCTAGTCTCTGTGACAGTTTTAGGACTTGGGAACCTCTGGTTTGCAAGGAAGCTAAGAGCCCTGTACAGCAGACCCACCAGGGATAGTCCCAGATTTATAGAGTCTGGCCTGGTTTTTTTTATATGATCCTGGAATGTCTCACTTTTCCTCTCTATTTTCATCAGAGAAATATTGGAGGGAGACAAATATATATATATAATTTTTTGTCCAGAGACAAAAAAATGACAAGGCCAGTTTTAAAAATCTGACTTACATCCATTCTGACTTGTAACTTTATTCCTCAAAATTCTTCTGAGGCTTTAGACACACATTTTTATGATGTAGCCAGCACAGTCTATTTTGGAAAATTCCAGTCCCCTTACCGAAGGCCACATCACCAGTCTGTCTAGTGACAAACATGGAGCCAGCGTCGCCTCCAAGAGCTCTTCTCTGTCCTTTACCAGGCTTGGAACCCTGGGCTGAATGAAAGAGGAGTCCTGATTTAGAATAGTGAGAGGAACAGCACAGTCTTTCTGCTCTCTGACTGATAATGAGCCTGGCACATTCTTCCTTGTGAAAATCAAGAGAGATACATTTTAAACTATTAACGAGAGCAGAAAACAAATCTCTGAAAGAAATGCACATTCTTTGCATACAGCTTTTAAAGTGATGTTTCAATATCATTGCCACCACATTCTTATGAGTAAACACGGTAACAGCTGGTAGGACGTCCACACAAAGAGAAGCTTCTGGGGCTCTGTTGCCACTCAATTCTAGCAGACTTTTTGAAGTCCCTTCCACCCAGGCCGAATGAATGGTAGGAAACCTCAGGGAGCAGCTTAAAGATTCTCCAAAAATTTGCAGCTTCTTGAGTTTACTGGTAGTTCATCAGAAGGGACTTTTCAGCTCACAGACATGAATGCTGGGCATTGTGTAGGGTTTTTTAAAATAAATAAATTGCAGCAACTTTGATTTTCACTTTGCATCAGGTCACTGCACCGTGGTGCAAGTAGACACTACTTAACACTGTCCAAGCTTACCAAAGGCAGGTGTGTATACTAAAATAGCTGACAGCTATGATGATTCATAGAAGTAAGCCCCCATTGAAGTCAAGGGGGTCTACTTCAACAAAATGTAATGCAGCGGAATAATGTCAAGGTAAAAACCTGGTAAATATTTATTATTGATGGCAACTATGACCTGGAAAAACTGTCTGCGGAGTGGACAAATGGCAGCTCCCTCGGCCTGTAAAGCGAGATGAGCACCACAACCCCAGAGTCGTTCGCAACTGGACTTAATTGTCAGGGGTCCCTTTACCTTTACCAAAAGCAGAGCCATTTGAGGACCTAGAAAAGGTCAGGTATACCTCCAATGTCCCTTGATAGGTTGTGGACTCTCCTTCACTGGAGGTTTTTAAGCAGAGGTTGGATGGTCATCTGTCCTGGATGCTTTAGCTGAGATTCCTGCATTGCAGGGGGTTGGACTAGATGACCCTTGGGGTCCCTTTTGACTCAACAATTCTATGATTCTATCTGACCACCATAGTTTAAATTCAGCCTCCATTGCTTCATTTGTTATTTCCTTAAGTTTGTCTCTTCCTTTCCTCTCCAGCGCAAGTTCCTGAAGTAGCTGAGACTCAGAATGCCCTGGCCTTTCAAAGCAGTAACTGAAATAATTGGTTACATAAAGTGAATTAAGTCACAGCTGACTAGTGAAGAGTTCAACTTAAAGAAGAGGAACTTCAACAGACAGAATGGGGCCACTGTATGACCTGAACAGAGAGTGCAGCCTGTAGGACTGGGATGCTTTCAGCACTACCAACAGAGCACTAAAACACCGACTCATAAATATCACTAGCCTCAGTGTGCAAAAGTATCTCACGCTACTTTTGCAGCCTGAACCCTATGCATGCGGTGCAACAAACAGATTACAACAGGGAACAGTTCCATTACTTTTTGTAACAGCCCTATAAAAGGCCTGCAGGGGGTGGAAGAGGCTAAAATTGGGGTGGAGGAGTCAGCAAGTGCCATTTGCAAGATCTCATTAAGGGCCTTTGAGCATTACATTCATTTGCATGGAATTGCAGCCTTGACACCAAGGGGTTATTCTCATTGTAACTCCATGGGCAGGTTGATGGACTTCTCTGTAAAAGCAAAAGCAAAATTAAGTCCAGATCTAAGAAGAGTCCAATGCCATTAGTATGTTACATACTTACAGATCTTCCCAAATGGTCCTGGCACCAACTGAAATAAATGCTGGATTGCACCAATTTAGTTTTATGACTTTATGCTGCCAAACACATGGCAAGGAGTAACACCAGTATCCTGTGACAATCACTAATTAAAAGGCACGTTCATTTTTAAATGTGTTTGCGCGCTGGCATATGCTAAAAACAAATCTTGCTGAGAATAGGTAACAATTAGTTGTGTTTCTGTCAGCGTCTATGAAATACATGGCCTGGCTGGCCTGGCTGATCCACTGGGATCCCTTCCAGATCTGGTTCTGTGACTAGGGCCCTCATTATGAATTATTTTGGGTAGGGAGGTGCAATAGTAACATTGCCAGCAGGGTGTTCTTGGGCTATGATTTTTACAACAAACCACAGCGTATAGCTTTTCATTTGGACTGTTGCTGCATCACAGCACCATTAAAATCTCATGCGTTTTTCCCCTGAAAGGACTTTGGCAAAATGACCCTGTTTGCTCCCAGCAGAGGTATTTCTATCTGACAGCTTTCAAAGATATTTTGATTTGCCCCATCAACTCCCGGCTTTCTAAAGCATTCAGCAACCCAACCCCTCCATTCCCATTTGCCATCACTCACACAGTACTTCTCTTCCCTGTGGCAAGTGCACAGCCAAGACTCTTAAGGAAACACAATGAATAGGAAAAGGCTTCTTTCTTATTGCCAATTGCTCCCCTATTGACTCCCAGGCCTAAAGGCAGCTTCTTCTTCTCCACTAGTTCTTTTGTAGCAGCTAGGAAGGCAGTCTATGCAGCTCTTCATGTTCTAAACATTTGCTTTGTAAACATGCATGTGTTGTTGTCTTTTATGTACCAAGGAGAAGACGTGGAAGCATCTGGAACCAGAAGGCAGAAGTCAACCGTCTACAGAGCTGCCGTTCATGACTCTGGTTTCTTTGGGATAGACCCACACCCTACTTACAAGCCAATAAAAGCCTCACAGGTCAACTAGAAGCTCCATGAAGACACAGACCTTGGAACTTTTAGGCCATCCTATGAACTGAAGAGATACTAAAATAAAAATTAAAAATCCAACTTTCTACTACCTTGAAATCTGGAGCCAGTCTCTTATTCGAGGCTCAAATAAATCCCACAGTTATGGGTCTCTGTTCAGATAATGAGTCTTGATCCGGTCTTTTCTAACAATGATGCATTACCTTGCTTCATATATTACATGGGTAGGCAAACTAAGGCCTATGGGCCGGATGCGGCCCAATCTGGCCCACGGACGGTCTGGGAATCAGCGTGTTTTTACATGAGTAGAATGTGTCCTTTTATTTAAAATGCATCTCTGGGTTATTTGTGGGGCCTGCCTGGTGTTTTTACATGAGTAGAATGTGTACTTTTATTTAAAATGCATCTCTGGATTATTTGTGGGGCATAGGAATTTGTTCATATTTTTTTTCAAAATATAGTCCGGCCCACCACAAGGTCTGAGGGACAGTGGACAGTTGAAAAAGTTTGCTGACCCCTGATTACCTTGCCATCAAAGTCCAACAGGTGAGATGGGAGTCCAAGTGTATTGGGCCAACAATTTCAGATATACCGTATTCAAGTGAATAATGGGGGATTACCAGAATTCCAACATGACTGTATTTTCCATCTGAAAATAGCATTAGGGAAAGGAAAGCTTAGGGGAAACACTGCACGAAAACAACACAGCACCATTTTTCATGGATAAATCAGACAACTTTTAATTCATTTCCAAATACTTGGTGAGATTATTAGCTTTACATACGGCAATATCACACCAGGATCAACTGAGCCACTCTGTTCTTGACAATACTGTTACTTCATTTGTCACAAAATAAACACTGTACGGTAAAAACCTATGCTCCTGAGTATACCTTGGTTGGGCTGATATTAAATAATTCCACATTTACTCTAGAAACAGAGGAAGTTGTCTTATACTGAGGCTGGATCTAGACATGTCAAAGAAGAGATTCAGTTAAACGCGTTGCAAACTCATACAGGGGAATCTGGGAGGGAAAGATGGGACTCCACAGTGCCATCTGGTGTCACAGGGTTATATAACACTTTTTCTTTACCAATCTAGCTGAGTCCAGCCGGCTTTCATCCATCTTACTCAGTAGATGGCAGTGAATCTCCAGGCAGCCCTACTTGGACCTATCCTGGGGAAAACATGTGCTACACCATGGGTAGGCAAACTTCTAAATTCAGCCCGCAGACAGTCTGGGAGTCAGCATATTTTTACATGAGTAGAATGTGTCCTTTTATTTAAAATGCACCTCTGGGTTATTTGTGGGGCATAGGAATTTGTTCATTTCCCCTCCTCCAAATTTTAGTCCGGCCCCCCACAAGGTCTGAGGGACAGTGGACTGGCCCCCTGCTGAAAAGGTTTGCTGACCCCTGTGCTATACCATGGAGCCATGACTCTTTATTCCCCTCTTAGATGCTATTAATGATTTGCCCATGTCCCCCATTCCAGATGTTAAAACTGAAAATGAATGCATGTCTTTTCATAAGTGCCGCAATTCGGGAGACGGTTACATCACTTGGTTTCCTTTGCCATTAGGCAATAAGCCAAAGGAAAGTGGAATCAAAACGGTGAAACTGTTGCAGAACCTAAGTTCCCAAATAGAGGTGTGTGTGTGCGTGCGCATGTCATTCATGTAATCTGAAAACTAAACCAGACCAAACAAAGAATGTCTCAAATATTAATGGTCCAGGTTAGATTTCAGGACCATGTGTGGTGTAGGGAGCCAGTGTGGTGTAGTGGTTAAGAGCGGTAGACTCGTAATCTGGTGAACCGGGTTCGCGTCTCCGCTCCTCCACATGCAGCTGCTGGGTGATCTTGGGCCAGTCACACTTCTTTGAAGTCTCTCAGCCCCACTCAGTTCACAGAGTGTTTGTTGTGGGGGAGGAAGGGAAAGGAGAATGTTAACCGCTTTGAGACTCCTTTGGGTAGTGATAAAGCGGGATATCAAATCCAAACTCCTCCTCCTCCTCCTTCACTTTATATGCAGCAACTCCCACCTTCACTTCCTTGTTCACAGTAACTGCACTTTGGCATGACCTTGAAACTACTTTGTGTTTTGTGAACTGCCCTGAGATATTGTGACAAAGGGGCAGCCTACAAAAACCAATGAATAAATATAAAATAAATAAACTAAGTAAACGGGTCATCATGGACCACAGCTGACCTTCAAACCAGAACCCAGTTGCTTTCTAATTAGGGTTAGCGGTAATCACAGTTACTGCAAACCAGGAGACGTAAGAGGGAATGGCTGTGGGTAGAGGGAGGAGCAAGGAGGGACAAACAGCATTCAAGCAGGCCTGGGGCTCAGGACCCAAATGTTGGACAGACAGACAAAAGGATATGGGGCGTATGAGAGTACAAAGGTAAATTTGCATTTATTGCTCCTCCTACTTTTGCCTCTGGCCCCGGCTACCACTAATGCAGCTCTCAGGTTGAAAAAGATGCCCTCCCCCTGATGTATAATACCTTAGTAGACTGGACACACGTTCTATTTCAAGTAAGGATGAGCTTGGGGGAAAATAACATCTCACACTGGTGAGAAACAATGGAAGGGAAGGGAAATCCCTCACAGGTATTGAGGTGACTGCGTTTCTTGGTTCTTATGGAACAACTCCACCTGTTATTTATTAGTTACTAATTCACAGCTGGAAACAGCGTGGGAAAGTGGTCAGACTAGGGCCTGGACCAGTCCCTGCCTACCTTAGGGGCTGTTGTGGGGATTAAACGAGTAGAGGGGAAGAACCATGAGCTCTTGGGAGGAAAAGGTGGGTTATAAATGAAACCAAGTCTGTCTTGTGGCAATTGCATTGCTACCAAGGGCCACTAGAGGGAGCCCATGCTCCTCCAATACAATAACTCGATAGTAACTTGTGGCTGGGATTGACTTAATTCAGAATCATAGAATTGAGGAGTTGATAGGGACACTGAGGGTCATCTAGTCCAACCCCCTCAATGCAGAAATCTCAACTAAAGCATCCATGACAGGTGGATATACAACCGCTGCTTAAAAACCTGCAAGGAAGGAGAGCCCACCGCCTTCCAATGTAGTCTGTTCCACTGTCAAACAGCTCCTATTATCTTCCCCTAGACCAGTGGTTCCCAACCTTTTTTTGGCCATGCCCCACCTAAGCATCTCTTAAATCCTGATTCCCCCCCCCCCGTGACATATAATTCTTATTATTCAAAAAGTGAACCCCTATTCATGTGGAGAAAGCCTAAAAGGCTATTAATGATTAATAACTCATTTTTGAATTGCCCCCCTTAAAAATCAAATTGGGAACCATGGCCCTAGACCCTCCATTTTTATTTTTTACTTTTGTTAGATAAGGAAACAAGGAAACTATTGATGTTTGTGGCAGCAAGCTTTTGGGTCAGGCCTCCTTGCAGAACGCGGTACTGCCATGCTGCGTATGCATTCCTAGCCACAGACACCAACAGCATTAGTGCAAGTTGAGGCCAGTGGTTGTGCAACTCAGTCACCACAACTGACCACTGGCTGCACACAAGCCACTAAAACTTTTGAAAGGGCATAATCAAAGGCATTTTTCACTATCTTTGAGCAAAGTTTCTGTAAAAAGCCAGTGGCAATTACTTACATACATACTTACTTATTTTTTCTTCCAAGTAGCTCAAGGTGGTGCGACATGGTTCTCCTCCTCCCCGTTTCATCCTCATAACCACCCTGTGAGGTAGGTTAGGCTAAGAGATGGTGGCTGGCCGGCCTAGTGAGCTTCCCGGCTGAGTGGGGATCCACACTCTGGTCTCCCAGGTCATCGGTCCAACACTCTAACCATTACGCCATACTGGCTCCATACAGGAATGGAATCCAGAATTTGGCCTGCCTTCGACTTCTTGCATGTGCAGATGAGTTTGACACACCAAGGAGACTTCTCCCCACTACCACACTTCTCTGTCTTCAAGAAAGAAAGAAAGAAATCCAGGAGGCATTTAACGGTTTAGCAGCACAACATTATGAAAAGAGATTTATGAAAGGGCAAAGTCATGTTACAACCATCTGCCTAGGCTGACTTGCCTGATAGCTGGTGGCTACTCCAAGGCGCTGGGATGTGCAGGCCTCACCGACAGCAAAGTGTGTTCAGATGCTAGTAATAATAATATCTTTATTTTTTTATAATACTGTGTGCTTATTGAGGAAAGCCAGGAGGGAAGGGAGCCACCTGAATTTGGGCAATAAATAAGACGAGGTAAATTTTGCCGCTGGCTAGCAAGAAGCAGCCTTGGGAAAGCTACAAAGGTATCCTATTGTTTTAAAGAGCTTCAAAAGTGTAGCAATGTCTATCTGCTGCCGCCACCCTGCCCTGCTTGTGAATTTGTAAACAAACCCCATAAAAAGCCTGTTAAGTCCTCAGACCTCTTGCCTTGCAAGAGAACCAACTCTGTGGAGGGCTGCCCTTGAAATGTCCTGCCACTCTGAGGAAGTGGGAAGCACAAAAATGGTATACTAGAAACATGTAGTTTTTGCAGCCAAAGCAGAATAAATACAGATAACTGTCTCCTAAGTAGCCACCCTATGCTTAGGGGAACTGCCTGCACATAAGCTGAGGAGCGTTTTGGTCATACTTGCATATTCAACCAGAAACCCAAGGAAGCAGAATAGGAATATCATTCCTCTCACCACAATGAAAAAAAGACTCTCCTCTTGTGTAACTGGAGGTCAAGCTAGTCCCCTAGTCTGAAAGGTTTGGCCAAACATTCTTTAAGAGTAAGCTGTGGTTTTGATTTGAGGCAAACTATGGAGTATTGACAAAGCACATCTAACTGGGAGTCTCAGCTGATGGGACGGGGCAGCTGGCAGACAAGTCATAACATGCTTGGCAAAACGGCTCCTCTCCCCTCAGGAATGGCGGCAAACCACAACCTCCACCAATGGAGAGTGTTCTAGTCACCGCCCATCATTCCCTCAGAAAGAGCGCACTGCCAGCTGGCATCTCAATTCCGCCTCCTCGTCGCAACAATTTGGTTTTTGGCCGAGTGGAATGGTGGCAAGCTGAGTTCGGACTCTCCCTCCCAAGAGAAGGAGCAAAAGTTCACTTTTTGTTGCCTGAGGAGGAGCTCTGGCGCGATATCATGATCTGATAGATGGTCTCCCGGAAGTGCTGGTCCTGAGTCAGCCTCTTGGCCGCTTGCTTCAGGTCTTCTATGCTCTCGGCCTCCGAATACATGAACGACTGGGACTGCCGCACTGAAAATGAAAACAGCACACAGCACTTAGTGCTGGTAGAGAGCCACACCAGGCGAGGAATGGGGTTGTTGAATCTGGAAGCTATTATGATAAAGTTTGACCTAGGTGGTGTTTAGCAGAAATGACTGAGGGCTCGTCCACACAACTGCTTGTCCTGCCACTTTCCCCCGGGGTAAACCTGCTGTTTACTGCTGAATCAGAACAAACATCAATCGGTTTTTCTGAAGACTGGCAAATTTGTTCCAATTCATTTGTAAGCAGTGGGTTTTCCTGGGAAAAGCAGTGGGACACACGAATAACTGCTCAGACACATGCCTAGGAAGCCCAAGACAAGCAGAAAACCTCTTGGACTGATGCTTTCTAGGCAAGGGACAAGAGGAAGTGTGGCCTTGAGACCTCATTGTATGCACATAATTCAGTGCAAAGGCCAAAGAAGAAAGGTCAACTCACTCAGCCACAGGGGCTCACAGGCCCATCAGAGCCAGAGCGTGATGTGTACGTCACAGAGCATGCAAGGGAAAGGGGTGTCAGAGCTGGTCTTAGCAAAACTGCATCCAAGTGTTGCAAGGCAGGGCTCCTGCAAAACCTGCACTTGGCACCCCACAACACAATCCCACAGGCCATAGGAGAATATGGGGAATAGCACCTACAATCAAGCCAGGAGTTGCTGGATCTCCTGCGATGGAAACGGCAGCTTTTTATCCTGCGAGTGGCCGCCTTGTGGAGGTACACAGAGTTCTTCATGATCACAGGCATCTTGGCTTCCAATTCAGCATTTCGGATGCACTCTTCAAAGAATTCTGCAGGGAAGAGACACCCAAGGGAGCCAGTTAATATGTGCCTTAGGCAGCCTCAGTTCAGGCGGATGTAGCATTTTGGAGAATCTCCTTGAGGAGATTCAGTTCTGGCTGACTAGGATCAACAGTAGGCTTCTGCTTTCAGTTGTTGATCTGGATTTTTGGGGTGATGGCACCGGACGTGTTGGGGAAGGCAAGATAAATTATGGCTTGCTTACTTTTCAGATTGCTGACGTCGGCTTTCATTTTTTCCTCCTTCTCTTTGTTACGGTGCTTGCAGTTCAGGCCTTGCTCCAGGCTCTGCAGGGCCTCCTCAGCCTCCTGTAAACGCTTCTCCAGGTCCATGCGAACCTTCACCTCTGCCTGAGCAGGAAGGAAATCAGGCAGCCCTCAACCAACCAATAAAAATAACCCAGGGAAAGAAACAAAACACCAAAAGACAAAATGTAAGCAAGGACTTCCTTCCTTCCTTCCTTCCTTCCTTCCTTCCTTTTGCTCTCTCTCTCTCTCTCTCTCTCTCTTTCCTTGTCTTCTTCTAAGGCACATCCGGGAACTTGTATGCATAATTTCAGGCATAATTTATTTAATTATGGTATGGATTGTATTACAGTGGTACCTCGGGTTAAGTACTTAATTTGTTCCGGAGGTCCGTTCTTAACCTGAAACTGTTCTTAACCTGAAGCACCACTTTAGCTAATGGGGCCTCCTGCTGTTGCTGTGCCACCGGAGCACGATTTCTGTTCTCATCCTGAAGCAAAGTTCTTAACCTGAGGTACTATTTCTGAGTTAACGGAGTCTGTAACCTTAAGCATATGTAACCTGAAGCATATGTAACCCGAGGTACCACTGTATATAGGTTGTTCATCTAAGATATGTATTTATCTATTTAAAAGATGTTTTTGGGGCCATGCCAGTCAACATTCTGTGTGAAAGTACTGGGAGGAACGCAATTGTGAGAGACCTTTGAGGAAAGAGGAGTGTGCTTCATAACGTTTGGTGCCCTGGGGTAGGTTACTTGGCTCCCAATGTATACCTTTCTTTTATATTGCTTTTATTGTGAAGTTCATGTGTTATGTGTGTAGGAATAGGCCATATAACTTTTTGAACAAAGAATATACCTTCAGCTGTTGGCAAGAGAGAGCGAAGGATAATGAGATTGTTTGCTGAGCCTAAAGCAGAAGCCAAATTGGTGTACAACTCTATGCTATCAGTAGAGATGGGTGAATCAGTCAATTTCAGTTTCTCTCAGTTTCTCATTTTTCCAATCTTAAGTACAATTATGCACATTTCCACATTAGCTGGTGATATATATATATTTAAAAAGTCCTCATGAACATTTATCAGCATTTAAGTACAAATTTCTGCCAATATAAAGGTTTGTATACAATTTTGTCCAATATATGCATATTTGCAAAGCAATTCTCCCAAATATAATGCATTTTTAATGTCATTTTCACTAATATATGCATTTTGCTTTGGCTCAATATATGCATTTTTGTCACATTACTTGGGATTGCAACATTCAGGGAAGTGTAACTTCTCTGAATGGCTCACAGGATGGCTGTCTTCCAGTTCTCGTATGGTTTGGGAAAGGGCAAATTAGGTAGACTCCCCTTTAATTGCAAGCTGAATCAGATCGAACTGAATCCCCAGCTATCAGTACCTTGAGATCTCGCTCGGTTTGCTGCTTCTCAGCGGTCAGCTCTGAGAGCGAATTCTGCAAGGCCTGCGACTGGGAAGAGTAGAACTCCCGCTCCTCCTCCAGAGCTCGGGAGCGTTCTTCATTCTCCTTCATCCTGCAAAGCAGCACCAGAGACACATTCAGCCGTTGTCCCCATTCCTCTGCCTCTTTTGTGTTTCTAGAGTTGCCAGGTTGCAACCCACAGATTGACTCTATACCTTCAAATCCTTCCACACGACAGAAGTGGCTCCTCTTTGGCCCATTCCCTCCTCTGCCCCCATTTTCCCACTCCCTCTCCTGCCTGTGGGATGACACAAGATCGCAGGAGCCACAGAGTCAAGAGAGGAATGGATACAAAAAGCCACAGATGCCAAGTCGCCCGCTTCTTTCAACCATCAACCAGGTTGCAAACAGGGAATCCTGTCTGTTTGGAAGACTCTCCTCCCCACCCCATCCCTCACCTTTTCTCAGCCAGGAGTTTCTCCTCCAGCAGCTGGTGCATTTTCTCCTCGATCTGGTGCAAGCTGCTCTGCAGACCCCCGGCAGCATCAGGTTGCTCACAGCTCGGGCTGGTTGGGGGCTGCAACTCGCTCTGGTTCTCTTCCAGCATTTCCAGAGTCCGTTGCTTTTCCAGGGAGAGCGCCTTCAAGCCACACAAACAGGTTGGATTGGTTACCCCTTACTTTCTGTTCACATAGGGGGCTCGTCCACACTTCCTCTTTCCCTGCCACTCTCCCCTGGTGAAACCTGCTCTTTACCGCTGAATCGGGGCAAACATCAATTGGGTTTTCCATGGATGGATGTTTTCTCTGATTCAGCTGGAATGAGCAGGTTTTCCTGGGGAAAGTGGCAGGGCATATGGAAAACCACTTGAACCTGTGTCTAAAAAGCACGGGCAAGCAGAGAACCTCTTGCTTGCTAGGAATGGGACAAGCCAAGTGTGGATGAGCCTTTAGTTGCAGTATGAAAAGTAGAGTTGCTACATTTCCCTTGATAGCAGTCCTTTAAACACACCCTTGTCAAATAGAAACTTTGCAGCTTGACCCTTTCTCATCACTGCATCTCAGTAACAGAAGAAACTTGACCAGCATGATTTCTCTCTCATTCAGCATTTAGGCCGGCAACCCTTGAGATTACATGGGAAATGTACCATGTGAACAAAGTCAAAGAAAACCCATAATTCTGAGAGTGACTTTCCAAGACAATTATACCAAGAGGAAATGGTTTTATTGGAGGTAAATTAATTTGTTGATAGACGATTTTGTTGATTTCAGTGTCTATTTCTATTTTTTTCCAGTCTTGACATCTGTTTTTCCCATTTCCACATCTCTTTGCGGTTTTTAAAAATGAAAACAGCATCAAAATTCGTATACATTTTCAAGCACATTTCTCGTAAAATAATGCAATTTTGCCAAGTATACACACTTTGGGATGCCTTTTGTGATTGGTAAGCAGCATTCCAAAATTTAGAGAAGTGCAACATTTCAAAGAATGAAATGTTCAAAGAGTTTTGGTTCATGTATTGGTTCAGGAAATGAAAACTGGGTATGAAAACAAAATGTATTTCAAAAAGCCCAGGAGTCCATTGTACGATCTCCTAAAACATCCCTGCCATGAATAAGGGAATTGTGCTATAAGCAAAACATCTTTCCTTGAAGCCTTAAGATTTTAGTTCTTACTGTATAGATTAAAAACTCATTCTGAAATGATTTCCATAGAAAACAGTTGCTAGATCTTAAAGGCTGCCATCTGGAGAGAGGTGGAAAGTAAGACACCTACTTCCAGGGTCTTCTGCAATGTCTCTGTCAGGTTTCGGAGTCCTTTCTTTTCCTCCTCCACTCCTTTGAGGGACTGGGCAGTCATCTCCAGCTCCCTGGAAAACAACCAGTTGGAGGAAGAAATTTTGATTCGTGCAGCCTTCGCCAACCTAGTGCCCTCCAAATGTTTGGGACTACAACTCCCATCAACCTTGGTCAGCACAGCTGGTTGGGCGGGTCTGGGCAGGTGGGCCTGGCTTTGCAAGAAACAGCCTTGCAAGTTGCACGTTCACCATATCAGCACTAAGGTAACTATTACTGGAGTTGGGTAAATATTTTGCAGCTGTGTGCCGAAAGACAGCGTCTGGTAAAAATGCTGCTTGGAAGAATAGCAAAATTTAAGGCTTATTAACTTCAGATTAGGAAAGTCATTCTGAGCACAAGAAAAACCTGAAGGCCATATCCAAAAGAGGAGTCCAAATTGCCAAAGGAGGAGCATACATGTATTGATATTATATGGAGGTCAATTTACAAGAACTAGGCCAGTGGAGGACACAAGGATAGTTAAGAAGCAATGGGATGTACCAGGAAATAAGGGCTTTCAGTGAGGGCTTACTAAGGTGGCCATTCCCTCAAGATAATCACCCCTAGCTGCCAATGAAAGGACCCACTTTTTCACCAGGCCGCTTCAGAGTTCAGGTACTATTACCGTTTAATCTGTTCTTGCTCCACTCGCAAATCTTGCACCACCTCCTCAAACTGCTGCTTCTCTGCCTCCAGTACTTGGTTGAGGTGCTCCAGAGCCTTAAAAGAGAAGAGGAAGAGGTACATG
The DNA here is from genome assembly GCF_964106645.2 of Podarcis pityusensis. Classification (NCBI taxonomy): domain Eukaryota; kingdom Metazoa; phylum Chordata; class Lepidosauria; order Squamata; family Lacertidae; genus Podarcis; species Podarcis pityusensis. The sequence goes on from NC_138028.1 coordinate 47,707,808, forward strand.
GAAAGCCCAAAAGGCTGCAAAGTTCCTTATCTCGTACTGTGTCAGGTGCTCACATGTGGAAAACACTTCCATGTAGAAGACAACACAAACCTTGCACAGGTAACATCACACAGCATTTGCTGTATGCAAACACACAGAAGGAGGTAGTAGCAAATCACACTTTCACCGTGGCCTGGTTCTCAATGAATCTAAGCCATCTAAGTTTGTGAAACTGAACTATGACTAGACCTACTCTGGTTAGCTAACTATGGTGTGTTTGTAGCCAACAAACCACAACATGAAACCATGTTTTAAAGATGGCTTACAAATTTAGGGGTGAGTTAACTTTAGTTTCTCTTTGTGTCTGAGCCCACTATCCTGGCACGTTGTGGTTCCCCACCCCAGATGACTGCTAGGCTACAGAGGTGCAAGGCCAGAGCATTTTGAAAACAAAACCAGGATAGGGTGAAATAAAGCAACAGTTCCTTTGCCTGTGTGCAAGATTTAATCCAGTTTATTTAACAAACTATAGTTAAAACAAACTATGACTAAGGGTAAAGCGAGAATGCAGCCAATGTGTGCATATGCAGCAACAAATGCACAATACAAGTCCGTACGTTCAGTGATCAGTAGGGACAACCATATTATAATTTCCAATATAGAAGTGCTCTCCACAGAGAATTTTAGGAAAGGAGGGTAAACCTGTGGCTTTCCGGCTGCGGCCTGACTCTTTCAGCCCCAAACAGTATGCCCAATGGTCAGGGAGGGATGACTGGGAGCTGTAGTCCAGCAACAGCTGAAGGACCACAGGCTCCCCACTCCTGCTTTAAAGAGATGTCATCAAGGTTTGTCCAGGATGACCACTTTTTAAAAAAAATTTAAAAACTGAAGCACTACACGAACAACATTCTTGTATTTTTCTGCCTATTCATTTATTGATTGATTTTTAAAAAAATAATCATTTGTGACGTGCAAACTGATCTGGGGAAAATTTATTGATGCAATGATGAGGCATGGTGTGAAAAGCAGCTAGTGCTTCAAAACTTGCAGAACTATCCCCCCCCACCAATATTCTATCTATATTTAGATAGAATGACGTTGGTGTGCTTCCAGGAAAGCCATTAAAAGTGTTGCATCTGCCTTCACCCTAAGAAGAGATCATGATACTGTACAATCACTGGACCCCAAACTGCCCCATAATTTTATTATCACAGATTTTCCTAAAACCCCAGACGCCCTTCACTCTGAACCTCTGGAGGCAAAAAATGCAACTTGTTTCTATTGCATTAAATAGAAGTCTTGCTCTTACACATGTTGTCAATAAACAAAGTCAGAAAGTTAAAAGGAGGAGAATAAACCTCTCTCTGCTCCCTCTGTAGACACAGCTCTTCCGTCTCTTCCATCAGTTTATCTGCAAACAGACAGAGAAAAGTGAATGCAAGCAAATTGCTTAAGACAGTTGGACAGAAATTGCATGGACCTTGAAACACAGCACAGTGAGAACCTCGCTTCTTGCATATTGTGCTGTGATTATTTGAATTTACTATGATGAGATTGCTTTCATGTGTTCTCGTCTCCCACCAGTCTCCTGCCAAATGAATTATAGATGACAACAACAACTTGTTCAGCCTTTAGTGCCTTCCTTTCAAGGGGGTCATTGTCTACTAATGTATCTAGATTTACAACCCCTCTCATCAAGTAGGATGGCATCACTGCCTTCATTTAACAGATGGTTAAAAAGAGTACACACTGAACAAGGTCAGCAGCAAAGCAGTGAAAAAGGCTCACTCCTAGTCCTTAAGGGGCTTTGACTGTGTTCATACACTTGGGGGAGGAAGCACGCACTGTGAAACAACAGCACAGTGTTCCCAGCTCCCATGCAAATGTTTCAGGGTGGGATTTGCAGGAGAACAAGTGGGTGGGAGGTGCTTAAATTTCCCATTTCCTGATTCCATTCTATTAATTCACCACTCAGAAAGCCCAGCCCCTTACCCCAACTGGCCTCAGCAATCCAAACCCAAGATTTGCCAGGATGAACACAGTTTGGGATAGATGGTTGAGCTGGCTGAGCCTGGACTATACCAGTCCCCCATCCTCCATCAGCTAAAGACAGGCATCCCCAAACTCAGCCCTCCAGATGTTTTGGGACTACAACTCCCATCATCCCCAGCTAACAGGACCAGTGGTCAGGGATGATGGGAGTTGTAGTCCCAAAAACATCTGGAGGGCCAAGTTTGGGGGTGCTTGGCCAAAGATACGCTAGTATAAGTCCCGCATCCGGGTTCAGTCAGGATTCAGCCCAAGACGACTAAGCCCAAGCCAGGGTGAATTCCTAAAGAAGAGGCCTTCTGGGGGAGGGGAAGGAAGTATTTAATATTCTGTTGGAAACTGCCCAGGGTAGCTGAGGCAACCCAGTCAGATGGCAGATGAGTTATTATTATTATTATTATTATTATTATTATTATTATTATTTTATTACCACTGCCCCATTCCAAACTCCAGTCACTCAGACATATGTGACCTTGCAACCCAGAAGTTACACTGCCAAAAAAGGTGGTGTAAGTCAAACTGCCCCACATCTGTCAGTAGTAGCTCCACTCCCGAGCAGAGGTTGGGCTAGAGATTAGTTACATTTGCATAATTTACCCTGCATAAATTATGCTGTCTTCCTATAGTCTGGAATGCTCTGTCCCTGTGCTTCGACATAGGAGGGGCACCGCAAAGGCCTTCCCTACTTGATCTCGATGTCAGACTGCAACAGGAGCGGGAAATGTTCTCCTGAAAATGCCCCCCCCCCCCAGTCACATTAACTAGGAAGCTTCCATCACAACATCAAACGAATTTCTTTGAACCTAGGAATGGTCTTTGCTCCCAAGGCACTCATTAACTCTGCTTTATTTTTGTCTGCTGTAATAGCTTAGTAGAACATGCTGCTTAATTGAGGTCACTGGCGATGAGGTCTTGAAGGTACACAGGCAGAACTGTTAACTCAGCCATCATTACAGAAAGAAGTTAAGCACCTGGGATGCTGCATATGGGGGGGTCATTACACCTGTCACACACACCCCAACAACATGTTATAAAGCACACTGTACACTGATGCTGCTCTATAAATGATACAATGCATTAATCATATACTGATTTGTGCTGCTGATACGCTATTCCTCCCTGAGGACTAGCGGCTGTTAGTTCCAACCTAAATACTCCTGTTTCTCCTTGGCCAGCTGGAGTCCCTGGGCTTCGAGGCTCTCAATCATGGCTTCTCCCAGCTGAGCGTTTCTCCAGGTCCTGAAGAAAAGAACAAATGGAAGGATGGAAATAGCTCCTTTTAAAGAACAGCCTGCTGTCAAGTTTGCACTCTCCCCTCTCCCTGTGGCTGTGAAAGCAGAAGAACCTCTTCACAAACACTGAACAGAGAGGGAGGGAGAGAGATGGCCTGTGAAAAAATGGCGAGAGTGGGCAGCCTGATCCCCAAGTACATTAACCTGAACAGATAGGCTACCAGTTGGAGATAATGAAAACAAATCGCCAACACGACGACGGATCAGGAAACTCATTTCTCTCCAGAGAACAAAATGGCAATAAAAGCGTGGGGCCGAAGTAATTCATCAAGTCCTTTTAACCATCTCTTTCAATTTCCTAGGCTTTCTGCGGCTCTTGTAGCTCCAAAACTCTCCCCTTGTGTCCCACAAATCACAACCCTCCCGATTTCCCTCCACAGGCAGATTCTACATCCTGAAAGGCTGGAAATGTGAACCCCAAAGCCAGGATGTGGGCCAGGACCACACCCAGATTTCAGAGCAACAGATGGATCCAGAGCTCAGGATCAATGAATAATTTGAATTAACTGGTGGGGAAGCCTGAGTGCTCTGTTGCTGTTGGCTGAACCTTCCAGGCCTCTTGGTTTGGTGCTCAGGATGCTCTGCAGACGACACCCTTTCTCCCTGGGCCACACCATCACTGCCCCTACTTTGCACCAGCTTCTGAGTGCTTCTGCTCAGCCAGAATTTGTCTTTGAACTGTGATGGTGCTTCTTGCTTATCCAGATGGGTGCAGGGTTACCTGTGTGCATGGACATGCGTGTAGAAATCAGTGGTGTTTGCGTGGCTCCAATCTACTTTACAAGAGGTTTTGACCTACAAACGGCTCAGGACTGCAAGACCTCAAGGACCACCTCTTTCCATATGAACCTTCCTGGATCCTGAGATCATCTTCTGAGGCCCTTCTTTGTGTGCCTCCTCCTTGAGAGGTCCAGAGGGTGGCAACACGAGAACGGGCCTTCTCTGCAGTGGCTCCCCTTCTGTGGAATGGTCTCCCCAGGGAAGTTGCCTGGTGCCTTCATTATACACCTTTAGGCACCAGGCAAAACCATTCCTTTTTAACCAGGCCTTTGGTTGATCCAATTTACATCCTATGCCCTTTTAAAATGTGGTTTTTTCTGTGGTGGAGTATTGGGTTGCTGTTTTTATTTTTATTAGGTATTTGTGGTTTTAAATCTTGATTTTATATCTTGATTTTATTCTGTGAACCACCCTGAGACCCCTGCGTATAGGGCAGGATATAAATTCAAACAACAACAACAACAACAACAACAACAACAAAATTTACACCTATTGCTTGACCAGATTTTTCCTCTGCCCCGGCATGTGCCCCCCACCCAAAGGTTGCCCAACAGGGAATGCAGCCCCCAATGCTAGAAGCATTCCCTGAACTAGATGAATGACGTCCCTCCCTATATCTGAGGCCCCTGGACTGAGATTGCCACGCAGAGAGCAAAATGGACGTGACTGCTCTGCTACGGATGGCCAGTTTGCTTGCTTCTGTCCCGCTGAAGCCCACATTTTTCAAAATGCTCCTTGACCTTCACAGCCACGGGCTCTCTGCTTCTCTCCTAACAAAGCAACTGCATGACTGGTGGAGCAATTCCTCAGAGCTATTTTAAACTCCTCTGGGCAGCAAAGGTGCTCTTCGGTGATTTTGCTTCTGCAGCAAGGATTACGCAAGCAGCAATCTAGATTGTTACAGTGGTACCTTGGGTTACATACGCTTCAGGTTACAGACTCCGCTAACCCAGAAATAGTACCTTGGGTTAAGAACTTTGCTTCAGGATGAGAACAGAAATCGTGCTCTGGCGGCGCAGCGGCAGCGGGAGGCCCCATTAGCTAAAGTGGTGCTTCAGGTTAAGAACAGTTTCAGGTTAAGAACGGACCTCCGGAACGAATTAAGTACTTAACCTGAGGTACTACTGTACTTGTGACTGAGCTGGGCTGTAGGCCTAGAGTTCTGGAGGGTATTTTGCACTGCAGACATTCGCTTGGTTATCAGCTGAAGGCTGGAAGCCAGGTTGGCTTGATGGCATACTTCATAGTTCGTAAATTTAGGGGTGAGGCAAGTCCCATAAAGAGGGGAAGAGGAAACAAAGGTTGGGGTCTGAGAAAGTTCTGTAGCAGTTCATGAAGCAAGACAAGGGAGGACTGGAGCAGAAAGTTCAGGTAAGCTGACATAGGGAAGTTAGGGGACATTGACATAATAAGCAAGACCCAGTCTGATAAGGGTTTTTTTTAAAGGCCTGCCAGACAGTTAACAAACTATACTGTGAACCAATAAGAGGCTGGAAGCTTCCACAGCCTAATTAGGTGCTGCTGACTCTCTTCCCTCGTTCATTTGCACATGCAAGGGGTGAGTCAGCCGTTTAAAAGTGCATCAGAGGAAATCCAATAATGTCCAGGGGTGAGTGGGGCAGACATTCATTCATACAACAGTGAACTGCTGTCCCATGTGCACCCCAAAAATCGGCTGTGGGGGGCTGGGGGATCCTGCAAAGCTGTGTGTCTGCAGGGCAAACGAGAGGAATGGGATGTCGTGCAAGTCCACTCATGAGATTTTGCCAGCCGCCCATTGTTTATTATCTCTGGGATAATGGGTCCCAGGTCAATATGGAGCAGCTGGAAATCACGCTTGCAGCTATTGGCAGAACAACCCAGTGCATGTTCACTCACAAGCCAGTTTTCCGTTTCAGTCACACCTGCCAAGAAGGTTGCTTAGGGCTGCTGCATAGATGGCCAATGCTATATCTGATGCATAAGCGCCTTTTATGAAAAGTTAATGTGTGCTTCGTCCTGCTATTGCGCTTGTGTGTGACCTTGCTTCCCCAGTATGAGTACACACACACACAACCTAGAATAAACCCTGGTGGGTGAAAAGGGTTTTTGTTTTTTTTTAATTGTTCCCTGTAAGCTTCAATGAAATAAAATCTTTCTAGCTGGATATAAACTGCTGGTATGGAGCAAACAGCAAAACTTAAGCAGCTTAGCTGATGATTATAGGGCTCTAAAAGTTCCCCATCTGTTTTGGGAGTGCCTCCCACTGTAGCCCTTGCCTTGCTTACTTCTCGGAGATGGAAAGAGCTTCCCCTTTCATTATGTGAAACACAGCATGAAGGTCAGGAGGACAAGCACTTGCAGTCCAGTTCCATGCTCAGTGTGGGGTCCCTAAGCCCACTGAAACAATATAAAACACACCTAAATCAACATAGGATTGCAAGCGCTCAGTCCTTCTTATGTTTATGCACTGGACTCACTGGAAGTACATCTGAGTGTGCAAAGGTTTGCAGCCTTAGTAAAAAAACCACATGCTTGCTGAATATTACAGGTGTGCAAAAGCAGGGTAAGAATCTTGGGATAACAGACTTCTTTGTAGAACTTTGGGGAGCTGTGTGATTGCTGATGAGAAGAACATAATGAGATTCATCTTCTTGAAATGCTTCTATGGTCCTAGTTGCCTGCATCTAGATTAGGAGGGAAGGAACCTCATCTCCTGGCCACAGAACCACAGTAGTAAGTGGCCTAATAAACCCTCCTGGACACGGTAACCTAAGTACAGAGGCCACTTTGTAAAGTTCCCTAGTCTTAAATGTATTGTGGTTCTGCTAGTCAGAACAATGTGCCTACTAGGAAGTTATGAAATCTGGGACTTGATGATGCAGTGGTACCTGGAGAAAGCAGCTTTCATTCTCAGAGTCAAAGCCACAATCCAGACAGAGTTAAGTACCTTTAAATGCCATTGATTTCACTGGGAGAATTAGGGATGTGTGTCTAAGTTCTTAACTCTGGCCGGATATACAGTGGTACCTCGGGTTAAGTACTTAATTCGTTCTGGAGGTCCGTTCTTAACCTGAAACTGTTCTTAACCTGAAGCACCACTTTAGCTAATGGGGCCTCCTGCTGCTGCCACGCTGCTGGAGCACAATTTCTGTTCTTATCCTGAAGCAAAGTTCTTAACCTGAAGCACTATTTCTGGGTTAGAGGAGTCTGTAACCTGAAGCATATGTAACCCAAGGTACCACTGAACCCACAATTTCCATTCCCCTTTCCAGGGCTGTTATTCCCTGCCTACCCTCAGAAAATCCCTCCACTTCAGTTGCCATACCCAACTTCCACTTGATCCCAGCCCCAAATCTCCCCACTAAATTGTAGTTTAGCGTGATGAGAACAAACTGCTGCAAGCTCCATCAGGCTTGCATGTTCTTCCCTCCCCTCCTCTGGTGGAGTTGCAAGGCGTTTGGGAGCTTTTGGTTCTCTTTTTTTCTTAACCACACTGGTTAACACTGAGTATGGTCTGTTTGAAACAAAACAACTTCAACCTATAGTTTCAGGAGATTTCAGGAGATGGCTTGTTTAAATGAACTCCAGTTAACGTTAACCACAGCTGAGAGGTTGAACAAAATGCTGAATTCTGGTTAAAGTAAAACTGAAGCAAAGGCATCAAAATTTCTGCTTGTGGCTGGGTTGAGGAGAGGGGCAGGCAAGCTCTTCATTCTCATCACAGATTTCTGACCGTGGCCATATTCTTGCCATTATCTCTGTTACCCTCCATTACTACAAATTATATATTTTGGGACACAGCCCCCAAAGAGCAGCAGATAGTATTAATACTAACAATTAAAGTATTAATGAAACCAGAGCTTAGGTAAATAGTAGCTTTAAAGTAAGCGCAAGCCTAACAGAGCAGCTCCTCAGATACTTACACTTTCCCGGACTCCTGTAGCATTTCCAGCCACTGGGCTTGTTCATATTCTGATTCTGCTGCCAGGACAATAGTACCCTTAAAAGAGAAACACAGCGGCTATGAAGAGAGAAGCGGTATGAAAATATTAGGGCTGTTGCATGGGCCCATTGATCTGATTTGGGTCCTAACCCAGTGTTTCTGAGCGGTCCTGATCCAACCGTGGATGATCTGGGGCCACCCGAATCCTGATTGTAGACCTTGCCCAGTCATGCAATTAAGCATGCGGTCAGTAAGGGAAGAAAGGAAAAGAAAGGAAGCTCTCTCTCTCTCTCTCTCTCTCTCACACACACACACACACACCCCCCCGGCTGCACCCACTTTTGACTGGATGAAAAGTGGGTGGAGTGGACCTAATCTGTCTTAGGGTGATTTGGGGCTGCCTCAGTCTGATCTGGCCCAAATCCCAGGTCCACCTGAACCTCTTTGCTTGTGTATGACGAGTGTCCAGGGAGTATATCTGTACTAGACACATCAGTTTTATGCTAATTGAACAGGGGAAGAAGGGCTGTCGCTCAGTTGTAGAGCATTAGATTTGCATGCAGAAAATCCCAAGTTCAGACATCAGCATCTCCAGGTACAGACCCTCCAAATGTCCCTATTTTCCAGGGATGTCCCTGATTTACAGAAGCCGCCCCAGTTTCTGATTTAATCCCGGAATGTCCCACTTTTCTTTAGAATGTCCCTAGAGCTAGATAGACTAACGATATGACTCGGGAGAAGGCAGCTTCCTGCATGCGGCAGTTTCAATCACATTCATTTCTCATCTGTCGGCACACTCAGCTTATTCCTTAATTGGCGGCTTGCAACAGCTTGAAAAAATACTGTAAACTTGGGAGGAAAAAGAAATTGTCTTTACGTGGAAGTCCTCATGGGAGATTTTCATTGCATAGGGCATGTTTGGCTCTTCTTTGGCTTCAACGATGCAGCCGCCCAGAGGTATGACACCCTGCGGAGACACACCAAAAATTTAGACTAGTTTGTGTGACTCCCTACTGAATTGCAGCATGATACAGCTTAAAATGGGACGCGGGTGGCGTTGTGGGTTAAACCACAGAGCCTAGGACTTGCCATTCAGAAGGTTGGCGGTTCAAATCCCCATGACGGGGTGAGCTCCCGTTGCTCGGTCCCTGCTCCTGCCAACCTAGCAGTTCGAAAGCATGTCAGAGTGCAAGTAGATAAATAGGTACCGCTCGGTGGGAAGGTAAACGGCGTTTCTGTGTGCTGCTCTGGTTCGCCAGAAGCGGCTTAGTCATGCTGGCCACATGACCCGGAAGCTGTACGCCGGCTCCCTTGGCCAATAAAGCGAGATGAGCGCCGCAACCCCAGAGTCGGCCACGACTGGACCTAATGGTCAGGGGTCCCTTTACCTTTACCTTTACCTTTACCTTTACCTTTACAGCTTAAAATGAGTTAGGGTCAATGGGTATCTATCATGGTGGTTTCTAGCTCATCCTTTGGGGAGATTAGAGAAAAACCAGAAAGTCCCCCATTTAGATCTCCCCTCAGCCACGGACGACATCACTCTTTTTCAGCTGCAGCCCCCCTGCAGTAGCAGCCATAATATTATGGATCTATCTTAGACTGTTATATCTTTAAAGCACATTCTTTCCCTCAAAGACTTTTGGGCAATGTAGTTTACCACACAGAGGATTAGAATTCCTAGCAACCCTTAAAAAACTACAGTGCCCAGAATTCTTTGAGAGAAAATGTGCATTGACTTTTCTTTAAAGGTGCCTTATGAGAAACTGTACATGAACTATAGAATGTACATATATTAATTTACAAAGCCCTGAACAACTAAGGTCCAGAATACCTGTGGGTCCACTTGAATGCTCATATCCCAGCTTAATCATTGAGATCTCCCATAGTGCCACCAGTTGACCCCTGAGTTAGGCAACACTCAAGTGCCCACAGAGGAAATGATTGGATACCCATTCATTCATATTTAAAAGTGTATATTTAAATATACACATTTGTGTTTTTAATGCCCAGTTAGCACACCTAGGTTCTTCCAGGGATATCTTCTATGAAGAAGATACACAAGAGTCTAGCTCCAGGTGTCTATGAGGAGCACATTTGCAGATGCTGCTTACTTTAGGGTGGATATTAAAGTAGCGATTGTTTTCAAAGTTCTTCTTTTCATTCTCAGCATAGTAAAGCAGAAAACTCTCCTTGATGATAAAGAACCTGAAAAGAAAGGAAGACAGAAATATTACATTTTATAAAAACACTTAACTCCCCAATAATTTCATATGGATGACAATACTGCAGGTGGACTGTATCGTGATTCTGTAGAAAGTACTAACATTACCAAACCTTGTGTTTGACCTGCAGATCTCTCTAGCAATGGGCACCACACTCTCTCCTTCCAATGACATGTGCTGATCGGCTAGTATTGTAGCTGCCCTTACAGCTCTGTGCTTCCAACCAATAGGCTGACCTGACACTATCAGACCTGAAAGGTTTAGAATAGAGGTTTTCAAATTTTCTACCCTCAGGACTCACCTGAGATGGCTGAAAATTACTGAGGCCCACTAGTCACAAAATGGTGGCACAGGGGCAGAGCCAGGCATAAAACGGTGGCAGACAGAAGCAGATTTTGGCATAATCAGGCAAAACAATAATTCAAAATAATTTTATCCATCGTTAGAAATTGCTACATTGTGAGTCAGCAAGTTAGAAGATAATTTGAGAAGGCCTTTTATTGCTAGTAGTTCATTTGTATTGTTTTACACACACACACACACACACACACACACACGTAACTTCATGAAAAACAAGAGATACTACCTGAAAACAGTTACACATTGGGTTATAAAGTGGGGATGGATTTGGCTGAATCACTGAATGTGGTTATTTTTCACCCTTGGGTGAGGCAGTGGTGTGCGTGGGCTATTTTTGGAAGGGGTCATCACATGTGCATGAGCATCCAGCCTCCCTCTCCAAGCCGGGCAGAAGCTTCCTGGGCTTTGGGAAATAGGTACCAGGGTAACATGTAGGGGACTAGTCCAGTCCCCTTAAGGGTCCACTGACTGCATGCCAGTGGGTGGTGGCTATCTTTGTGGAGGGGTTTTCGCCAGCAAACCCAGAGAAGGAGTTAGATCGAAAGAGGTGACTACGAATTCACCCTCTAATGGGATGAAGGATGTTCCCTTGCTACTGTAATCCATCCCAGCAGTGAGAGTGTTCTATGAATATTATCTGTGCATTTAAGTTTTAGCTCTGCAGTCTGGAGGGCTTAAGAATCTCAGGAGGCCAAATACAGGAATGATACACTGTTCCCCCATGTTTGCTCTTATGTGTGAAAGGGGCAAAGCAACACTAGCAGAGTATGAAAAAACTGAATATAGAACCCACTGACATTGTCTAGGGATTTGAAGCCTAAAGTGAAATGTAATTATCCAGGCTGGAGATTTGTTTTGAATGTTCTCAAAGTGACAAAAGGAGCTTGAGAGGTTTGCAGCTCCCAATACTTCTTTAGATGATAGGTTTGCCCTTAATTGCTAATATATTTCAGAGCAATTCCAATTCTCAGCCTTGGCAAAGGAAAGGCACTTTCTGTCTGAGCAGAATAAGGGCCTCTTGATTCATCATCCCCAGAAGCTCCTGCTTGGATAGGTGTTTTCTCCAGTTCCTCAGTAAATCACTCCAGAAGCAATTCCGTCAATAATGGCATGGCTAAATGCAAATCTCTGCATCCCCATCTCAAATGCAAAGTGTTAGTCTAGGGACTCTCTAATATTTAGTTTAGTTATATTCATTCATTCATTTCTATGCCACTCTTCATCCAAAGATCACAGGGCAGTTTACAATATAAAAACACAAAAATACATAACATGATATCAAACAATAATAATAACCACACACACAGTTTAAAAGGCCATAGATTGTTTAATAAACCGAAGGCCTGGGAGAAGAAAAATGTTTTTTGCCTCATGCCTAGAGATATGTAATGACTCCCACCTTTCATCCAGGAAACTCAAGGTCACCCTCTCCATATTACCCTCATAAAAAATTGGTGAGGTAAAAAAGGTAAAATGATAAAGGACCCCTGGACGGTCAAGTCCAGTCAAAAGTGACTATGGGGTGCGGTGCTCAACTTGCTTTCAGGCCGAGGGAGCCAGTGTTTGTCCACAGACAGCTTTCCAGGTCATGTGGCCAGCAGGACTAAACCACTTCTGGTGCAACAGAACACTGTGATGGAAACCAGAGTGCATGGAAACACCATTTACCTTCCTGCCGCAGCAGTACCTATTTATCTACTTGCACTGGTGTGCTTCCGAACTGCTAGGTTGGCAGGAGGTGGGGCACAGCAACCTTCTGATTGGCAAGCCCAAGAGGCTCAGATCACAGCGCCAAGGGCCAAGCAGGGATTCGAACCCTGGTCTCCCAGGTCCTAGTCTGACACCATGGCCACTGCACCAACATCTGTTATCGCCAACTTCATTAGGAGTCAGTTGCCTTTTTCTTGTTATTGTCAATATTTGAACCCACTTAGCAGGGCATGTGGTGATGGTGGAGGAGGAGGGAGAATCATTTTTTACTTCCATTCCATCAAGTGAGCAAAGTTGCTTCATTTGTGGCCACACTCTGGGCTTTCTAGTGTTAAAGGTATCTTTGCATTTGGTCTTCCAGAATACCTTGTTTTCTTAGCAAAGAACTGAAGGCTGGAGGTGGATGGTGACTTTTCCATGAGTGAAAGATGGCATGGTGAAAGATCGCTGCCCATGCTGTGCAGACTTGATTATTTTGCTGCACTAGAAGAACCTGACAAGTCTGTTTGACTGTGACCGTGGTGGGATACCTCCCCCCCCCCCCGCCGCCGCCACTAGAACGCACATCACAAGAAATTATGGTCTTCAGCATTTCACTTATAGCCCCTGAAAAATATAAACTCTTCATTTTTAAAAGGCATAATAAAATGGATTCCAGGAATTTTAAAGACAATACTAGAGAAGACTTAAGTGCAGAAATCAGGTGTGGTCATTCAAAAGGCATTTGTGTGGAATTGCTTTCCCATTCTAGTCCTCCATCCTGCTTGAGCCCAACTTCCTAAATTAGACATGGGAGGTATCCATAAAAATACAGCCACATTTATCCTTACGCTTTATGCCAATACTTATCCTTATCCCAATGCCGGTTGCCTGACGTCAGGTGCAGGACAGCAAAAAGCACCTCACAGCACCAAGACTGGAACTAAGCCCTCTTTGAGAGGAAAAATCAGCTGAGGGAATCTCTGTTCTCTGAACTTAAGTGTTGTGGAGGTTAGCCCTACAGCTGGAGATAAGTGTTGTCTCTGCTGCCTTTTAGAGGATTCAGTACAGAAGATATCCAGAAATTGATGAAGCGTCCTTTTTTTAAAGGGACGCGGGTGGCGCTGTGGGTAAAACCTCAGTGCCTAGGACTTGCCGATCGCATGGTCGGCGGTTCGAATCCCCGCGGTGGGGCGAGCTCCCGTCTTTCGGTCCCAGCTCCTGCCCACCTAGCAGTTCGAAAGCACCCCTAAGTGCAAGTAGATAAATAGGTACCGCTTTATAGCGGGAAGGTAAACGGCGTTTCCGTGTGCTGCGCTGGTCTGGCTCGCCAGAGCAGCTTAGTCACGCTGGCCACATGACCCGGAAGTGTCTCCGGACAGCGCTGGCCCCCGGCCTCTTAAGTGAGATGGGCGCACAACCCTAGAGTCGGACACGACTGGCCCGTACGGGCAGGGGTACCTTTACCTTTTACCTTTTTTAAAAAAGACAACAACAACAAAAATAGACAAAAACTGTTCATGGTAGGGGAGTATAGTACTCACATTAATGATGCCAGAAGAAATCTGAGGGTTCAGGTGACAATTGTATAAGCTCCCACTGTCACAGTGTTGCTAATTCTAGCCGGAGGACATAATGTTCAGGAATGTTTATTATGTTGATTGCCCACAGGTGGAAGGCTCCACACTCCTGCTTTAGGGAGCGCGTAACCCCCTTCAGAACAGGTTGAACTCCACACACCTGGACAGGTGAGCTAGTTACTAACGCTATCTCCAGCTTTTCTGGATTCTCAGGTGTGTTGTTTTTTTACTGACATCCAGTCCATTATCATATCCAGGCACTGATTCTGCCTCATGTGTTCTTTCCAGAGAACTACCTTCACAAACTGCTGACTCACACAGTATGTTTTTTCTGTACACACACCTGGCATGACTGAGACTGCTTATATGAAAAAAAGAAAAAGAGCCAGATTGTGGGATCAACTCCACAAAAGCCTGTTTTCCACCCATAAATGTTTTGTTCCTAATACACACAGTCAATGAGATTAGTTAGGTAATATTCATAAGTGCGTTTTGAAAACATAAAAGGGCTGTGTTAAGTATTCCCCGCAGATTATAACATCGTTGTTGGGTCTTGGAGCCCACTATGCTTTTTTGGAATAGCTCCAGGAACTAAGTATAGCAACTAATTGATGTTGGGGTGATCTTTCCTCCTCTGGGGATATTCCAGTAAAAGTGGAACAAGGCAGCCTCCGGGGCGGTTCAGTTTTGAAACTGCTCAGTCGGATGCATGTGCCGCCTGGAAGGCTAAGACAGGCTTCCCCAACCAGCTACTCTCCAGATGTGCTGGACTACAACTCCCATCAACCGAAGCCAGGAGGATTTCCAAAGCTATTTAAATAGGTCAGGCAACAGACATTTGGTGTGGATGAGAGCATAAGATTTGTGCTGTGTCCCTGTTTGTTAACTGCAGTTTTCTGTCTGACCATCCTGAATTGTTAACTAAAGTTTGTCCAGATATTTCCTCTAATTAATCATGACTCTTATATGGCTTTGGAACCTTAGTATAGTGCAGTGCTTCTCAAAGTGCGGGTCACAGATGGGTCCAAAAATGTTCCTGGGCAGGTGACGGTGAAACAATGAGGAGCTTTTTAAAAACTTGCTTCCTCTACATTATTATTATTATTATTATTATTATTATTATTATCCTCATTTCTATACTGCTTTATATTTTTAAGAAATATAAACCTACATCAAATAAAACAATCCCAAATAAAACATTACTGAAGAAAGTCAAATATAAAGTACAGTATACGTTCAAAGCAACAGGAAACAGGAAACTAAAAGGTTATCTTAAAGATTTCAAAATAAAACTTTACAAAGGAGGTCAACTACAGAATGCACAGTTAAGGCAGCAAAGTTAACAAACAACATACCATTATTGTCATGAAGCTTCTAAATGACAGTTATTCCCTATATTTATGTATCGTGGTTAAGTTCTATTCAAATACATAATGCTATTAGGAATGGGCAGTACAGTTGTACCAAAAATTTCACCAGCATTTCTTGTGACCACTCTTCATCAATAAATGGGACGGCAAATGCCACCCACTGGATCAGACTGAAAGCCTATCTAGGTGGGCATTCTGTTCTGGTCTTTATCTCTAAACCGGGCTTGGAACACACAGCATTGCAAGCAAAGGATGCCTTCAAAGGAGAAGGACACTTCTCTGGTGGTCCTTTTCAAATAGAGGAGGCATATAGATGATCCTGGGCAGATTCTTCTTCAGTGCCAACTTCTCTTGCCATTAAAGCCTTAATTCAGGGTGGTGGTAGGGACTTATAAGGAAAGTACAACAGAGGAGGGTGGGGTCACACATGCACCAGAGAGACCAGCTATGTTAGCAGAAAGAGTCCCTTGCGTTCCCTTGGATTAACCTAACCTGTCCTTCCCTTTGCACCAGCTGCACTATGGGCAGAAGACAGCTTCCCTTCCTTGCCAGGAGGTGGTCCAGTATTGTGGCTGCTGAGTATTGGGTTGGGATACGAAACACTCAGCTTAATTTCTCTGATTAGGTCTGAAGCTCATCTTAGTGGCCCTGGACACTGTTGGGCAGTGGAATGGACTCCCCTGAGAGGCGGTGAGCTCTCTTTCACTGGAGGTTTTTAAGCAGAGGTTGGATGGCCATCTGTCATGGATGCTTTTGTTGTAATTCCTGCATTGCAGAGGGTTGGGTTGGAGTGTAGATAACCCCTGGGGTCCCTTCCAACTCTAAAAGTCTATGAGTCTGTGACAAATGATGACGACTCAGGGCTGGAGCAGTCGGGTGATGCTGGAGATACGTCCAAAAGCAGCCATGGGGTTAGATCAAAACAGTGAAAAGGGCTGTTGACCAAACTAGGGGTGGGGTGGGATGCTGTATGTCAGAAAGGAACTTTGGGAAAGGATTTAGAATGGGAGAAATCTATTACTCAGCATCTTCAGGTAGGACTCGGGGAAACCCCTGCCTGAAAGTCTGGAGAGCTACTGCCAATCAGAGTAGGCAATGCTAGGTTAGATGAACAAGACAGGTTCTTGCGGTTGTTCCTTCATTACAGGAGGAAGTTACTCCCTCCCCCGCCCAAAAAAAATCCCAAATTTGGTGCACATGCTTGGCAAGCAAAAAATCTCCTGTTTCATTCCTGACATCTTAAGAAAGATCTCGGAAAGACCCTTGTATTTCTGGGAAAGACCTATAAGTTCCCCATGCCTGTCCTGCAACTAGCACCCCCCGATTCTTGCAGCTTAGATGCATATACGCATTTGAGTAACGCTGCCTGCTAAAAGTGACCACTTCCAGCAATAAAACTGCTGCATTAATAATTACGCTCTGAGGCCGGAGTTGCATGTAAGCAATTTAGTTTGGAGGAAATGAGCATCGGAGACAACTTTCTGCCAACTGTGAAGGAATCTTTTGCCCTTCAGCGTTCTCTCTCACAGGGGATAAACCACCAGTCCTTGGCTCCTTTCAGAAACACCATGACTCTGGAATTTTAAATAGGACTTGCTTGTAAACACAAAGCACCTTGGCTGTCATTTTCTTCTCGTAACAGATTAACAAAACTTGTGTCATGCTGAACTTATGAAACAAAAGGAAAGACGACAGGAAGGGGGGAAAAGTCGCTGAGAGTAGTCTTTTCCTCATGAAGGTACTTTACTGTTGATGGTGACACAATGTCTTAAATTATGTATGAGTATTTGTAGTCAAATCTCTTATCCAGATTTATCCATCAGGTAGAAGCAGGACCAGTTCCACATGACTCATAATACATCACTTGGTCCCCACAGCACTCCTACTCCCCATTTACTCAGGAGCAAGTTCCATCTGGGCCTGAGATGGGGGTCCACAATATTACTAGGTCCAGGGGCACATTTGGTATCCTAAGAAATTGTCATGGGCGTCTCAAAATACTCATTTCACAGAACCACTGATGCTCAGATCCCATCCAAAATGGGCAAAACGCCTACACAACCCCCTCCACTTTTTGTAGACATTCAGATGTCTTTTTTTGTAAAGGAAATGTGTCTGCATTATGGGGACGTTACACATTCTCGGCTCAAACCACAACCTTCCCCAGCTAGCGTGGCAATTGTGAGAGCAAACGCAACATGGCTGAAAGTCACAGACCCCTATTGGATAGTACCTGCGACATCACTCACAACACAACTCCTCCCTGCCATACTTGCCCCATGTCCTGCCTTCAGGTCATGCAACTAGTTACCCAGAAAAGAATTCTGGGATTCAGTTCACACATGATTCAGCCAAAAGGGAGGAAAGCCGCTACTTCAGTTCCTGGCACAACTTCTGATCAACTGTGTTTGTTCCCCCAAAATCCCCACTGAGGGCAGCACCACACTCTACTAAAAAACACCTGGTCCCCCAAACCCAAGTATTCTGTGAACTTCAAAATGCCACACATATTCTGTCTTAAAGCTAGCCCAATGCTAGCTCCAGTTTTCTTTCCCTGGGGCACAGAGGGCAGCAGAGAGAGACCCCATGCCAGTCTCCAAGGAGAGCAAATGCCACTACACATACCTGCTAGCCTACAGATGCTATGAAGCT
This sequence comes from Podarcis pityusensis, assembly GCF_964106645.2. Lineage (NCBI taxonomy): Eukaryota > Metazoa > Chordata > Lepidosauria > Squamata > Lacertidae > Podarcis > Podarcis pityusensis. The sequence continues at coordinate 47,725,709 of NC_138028.1, forward strand.
GCAGCTGATCTCTTACAACACTGTGTCAAACACAACCTTAGCATACTTGCTGAGCTCTCCCCTCAACTCTTGAACCCATCTGCTTGGTCATGGGACGGTTTTTCATGCCTGGCTTGAGTGTCCCTCGGAGGCTTCCCTCGATTTTCTGGCTCTCCCCCACCAGCACAAACTCTATTGTCGTCCCCTGCCCCCCCATCTCCCCAGGGAGCCTTTTCATTGCGACGGCAGCTCTTTCCAAACACTTACCTCCTGGACCACTTGGCAGAGGGTCTCCCAAAGGGTCTCTTCCAGAGCACTCCATACAGCTGCACTTTGGTGCTGATATCCAAGGCATCCGAATCGGCAGGTTCCATCGATGGCGAAGGAGACACCGTGTTGGATTTTGAAGTGAACATTGTCGAGGGAGGGAGATGGATTTTTGAGCTGATTCTCTGCCTCTGCTCTGCAGCTCAGGGAATCCGATTAAATGCAATGAACCAGAAGGACGTAACCAGCCGCCCCGGTGGGAGAAACACACACACACAGACACACACACACACACACACACCAGAGAGGCTGAGGCTGTGCTTTGAATCAATATCTGGACTGCTCAGTGCTCAGTCAATACCTGTCTCCCTGATGCAATGATGATGAGAGCTTCCTCGTGCCATGTGCCCGCTTCCCGATGTGCCGGAGAGATGGAGTGAGTCAACATTCCAGACCAGCCTGAAAACAAGCGAGGCAGAATGAACGCTCCAAACATCGCACAGCAGGCCAAAATCTGAATGTGCATGAGACGCTGGCAAAATGCCCACTGCAGCAGAGGCCGGCGCACATTAATACTTAGCATGCATCTGCTTCTGTCCTGTAGACACAGGGTGAGTGGATTTATTTCTCACTATGTATACAAAGGTATACACCAGTGTCCTGCTGGAGAACAACATCCCTAAACATAAGCCAGGCTTGCTTCTGTGCCTCTGTAGTGCCTGTTCAATCTTTTAACTGCATAAGCAGACTATTAGTTAAAAAAAACACAACCCCACCTATTAACCCTCTAGTACTCTTAACTGCAGAGGGAGAAATGTACTCTATAACAGCTTCCCAGAACTTCTCATCATTCAGAAGTAGGGGGAAAACAGGAAAGAATATGCTTTCTGCTTTGGCAGTTGTACTGTGTGGTGATGGGAGATTGATTATATGAGGAATGGTAAAGATTGTTCGGAGTTGTTGAAAGGGTATAAAAGCCTCATGTTCCCCCAGTCCTGTTTTTGAATTCATTCAGGCTAACATCAAGATTCCTTCACGAAACATGCCATTGATGAATTGTGTGAACCAAATAGCGGAAAGTCATTTATGCTCCCCTTTAGCAACCCCAGGAAATCATGTAACCATCATCGTTCGGGGGGGGGGGGAGGCAAGTTATTATATCTTGTTCACATCCAAGTATCTGATTCTAGAAACCACATCAGCCTTGCCATTCACGTGGTTGATTTGAGAGCCAGCTCTGAGCTTGCCTTCCCTCACACACCCCAGGGTATATTTCAGACTTTGGCAGGCATCAGGGGTAGGGAACCTCAGACTGTGTGCTGAATGTGGCCCTCCAGGCCTCTCCATCTGGCCCCCATGACACTCTCAGGTCACACCCCTCATTAGCCCTGCTCCGCACCCCTTCAAATGTCTTTGCCTGTCTGGAATTTGCCCTTGAACCTTGATCATCTTGCTTGCTTGCCTGGATTGAGCGTGGATGAAGAGAGGGAGGTGTGTGTGTGTGTGTGTGTGTGTGTGTGTGTGTGTAGAAACCAGGGTTGTGAGAGAAATTCAACTCAGTTTGCAATTAAAGCTGATTTGATCAAATCCACGCTCCCCACCCCCAAAGGAAAACCAAAGCATAGCTAAAATTTGCACTTTGCCAAATTTTGTGATGCAGTAGTGAACATGTATGTGTGAACCAGGTCTGCTGTTCTGGACACAAAACCATTTCAGCCTCCTGTAAGACAATGAAAAAGTAGACAGACTATAGGTTTGTGGGTGGTTGTCTTTTTGGGGAGAGAACAGAGCCCTGAGGTACTCCACAAGTGAGTGATCAGGGGTCCCAAACACTCACCCCCAACACCACTTTCTGGACACGGCTCAAGAGGAAGGAGCGGATCCATTGTATAACAGTGCCCCCAGCTCCCAGTTCCTCTAGACGGTCCAGAAGGATGTCATGGTCAATGGCATCAAAGGCCACTGAGAGATCCAGCAGAATTAGGAAGCAGCTTTCAGCTCTGCCCCTAGCCTGCCAGAGATCATCAACCAGCGCAACCAATCAGTTCCATGATGGGGCCTGAATCCTGACTGTAAGAGATCCAAATGGTCCACAGCCTCAAAACGTGCCTGGAGTTGTTCAGCAACCACCCGCTCAATCACCTTGCCCAAGAATGGAAGATTTGAGACTAGGCAATAATTGGCCATAATGGCCGGGTCCAAAGATGTGCAGAACCTTGATACACTTAGCCTGTGGAGGATAAACTGGCCTAAAAAATCTGTACCATTTTATGGCTTGGTTCTTTTCTTTTTAATCCTCAAACACGCAACCCACCCACATTGTGAGCTGTACTGTAGCTACAGACTTATGCATCCGAATCAATCCCCAGGAGCTCAGGTCTTCCAAGTGGGCGAGAATAAAGCACTACTCAGCTGGTCCTACTTTGGTAATAGCAACTCTGATGACTCTTGCTCAGCCCACAGCCCTGTTAAATTTTAAGAGCCTGAAATGAAAGAGACGGGGGAACAGCAAAGCTACATTCAAAAGCCAGGAAGGTTATTCAACAAAAAAGCCATAAAAGTCAGAACCCTGCAGGTGGCCAGCCTTGCCATGCTCACTAACAAGCTCGAAGGTTAATGTGTAGCCTTCCCTCGGGTTATAACTGGAAGGCCTGACTCAAGCCTTCCGGGCAGAACCAAAGTTATTACGATTAATGTGGCATATCCTTGCCCACCATGGAACAAAAAACCATGCTGTTAAACATGGGCAGAACAAGATTAGGCATTGTGCCAAATACGCTGTACCATCATACTTGGGTCCATCCATTATGGAGCATAATTAAAAATACATTAGGCTCAGCTTAGCTTAGAGACACCCCACTCTTTCTACCGGACCCATTTGGATCTCTTAAGATACGTCCAGTTTCGGAAAGGGATTTGTTTTTGTTTGCATCACAAAGAGAAATGACCTAATTTGCATTATTCAGACCAATATATGAACCGAAACACATACATTCTTTGAAACATGCCCTCCTCCAATACATTTATGAAAGGAAAGTGTGCATACAAATGTGTTTATTAGTGAAAATGCTAGTCAAAAATGCATATGGGGGGGAATCACTTGCAAAAATTGGTATAGTCATCAAAACTGCATACAAAAATTTGCTTATCAGGAACTTTACACTAAAACTCCATTCTCAGGAGTTTTTTTTTTAAAAAAAGAAAACCACAGATTGCTGTGGAAATGCGTAGAACTGGAATTTAAGATTGGGAAAACTGAAACTGAAATTGACAGATTCATGCATCCCTTGCCAATTAATTTTCAGTGGATTTTTTTTATCTACGCTGCTTAGAGATATGAATAAAGTGGTATAGAAATATTATAAGTAAATAAATACAATTAATTTTCAGTGGATTTTTTAATCTACGCTGCTTAGAGATATGAATAAAGTGGTATAGAAATATTATAAGTAAATAAATACAATGTATTACCAATATGAAAAGGCATGAATACAGACCCTCAGCCCCACTCCCCAAACCTGCTAAAGTCTCAGGGCTCCCTCCAGATGACCTGTTTGTTGAACAAGCATCCTGATTTGCCTACACAAAGCTTATGTGGTTAGGTTACCTCCGCTCTTTATTGAGAAGTTACCCTGATTTGCTTCTCAGATGTGCGCCCCAGACTTTTAAATGCATTTCCCTTTCACTTTCCCAACTTCAAAAAGTCTCCTTCTTTCTAAAAGCAGATTTGTTGCACAAGGGGAACAGAGCAAACCTAAAGTTCTGGCAGGCGTTTGAATGCCTTTTGATGGCCTGGAGGCATCCCAAGTCTGAACACATTTTGGAAGTGGTGCTAAAAGTGATGTTTTTGCTGGCTGGTGGGGCAAATTCACAGCATTTTAATTCAATAAAATGTATAGTCTTACTGTAGACTCTTTTCTTGTCTGCTTTGTTGCCCACTGGGGCCAGGCTCTCTTTAAAATGTTTCGAAGCTCCAAACATTCCCCCTACAAGGTGAGCCATGGCTCTATTTTCAGTCCTAAAGTAAATATAGCAGTAGCCTACTTAACATGTGAATAAGGGTAGCTATGCTCTTTAAACTCATCTGTAGGGTTGCATGGAGAGATAAGGCCATATTCAATGTTGCAGTTGGGAAAGGATGAGTTTAAAGGTCTCACGGCAAAGAAATCCCAAGGTCCTGCAATGCACCTTATTAGATTCTGCAAATGTGGCAATGGCAAGACCAAAACCTCCCTCAACTCCTACCTTCTCTTTTCCATGTACTCCACCTTGTGGATGCAAAGTTAACTGCAGGCAAGGAAGCCAAGTGCTGGGGAGGCTTTTACAACTGTGTTAAGATGCATTACTGTCAGGCAAAATTAAAAGGAAAAACAAAAGGACACATTTTATTTTATCTGATGCCAGGAGAAATTCATTGGCTTTAGGTTTTGACTGGCAACACAAGAACAAAAAAATATTACCTGCTCAATACATTTTGGCTCATTCAAAACCAAAGTTTCTTTCCAGTTTGGTTTTGAGTGGAAAAGTGGCTTGCTCATTTTTCCGTGCCGGCAATTAGAACTCGCGGGGCAACTTCCCTGCAAACTGTCCTTGAAATAATGAGCTGAAGGCACAGCCAGCCCAATGCATTTTGCCACCCAAGGCAGGCCACAAAAACGACACTTCCCTGCCAGTGAAGAAGGGTTGAGGGAAGAGTTACATCAGGAAGGGGGGGGGAGATAAAGAACAGGAACAAGGGTGGGAGACCTCCCATTAGCCAAGATACCACTATAAACGTGACATGGTGTGGGACAGGGGTCAGCAAGGTTTACCTTGCCTGGGCCGGTTCACTCCAGCAGAGATCCCTCCGTGGGCCAGTCTGTGTGTCTGCACAGACACAATTTTTGGCATCTGCGCATGCACAGACGTGATTTTTGGTGCAACAAAAGCAAGTCCCCGCGCTGCACTGCGCCAGTTTAGCGCAGCGCACTGGGACTCACCAAGCAGGTGGCTCAGTTCGGGAGCAGCTCGTGGGCCAGTTAAACGGCCCCTGTGGGCTGCTTGTGGCTCATGGGCCTTAGGTTGCTGACCCCTGGTGTGTGAGACAGACCTGGCCTCCAAGGAGCACAGGACAACTTGCCATTGCCACTGCAGCAGCAGGCGATGCATTCCTTGGATCTGCTGCTTCTGAGGATCCTGCCACCTGAGGCAGTCCTCACCTTGTCTCATGGGTCGGCTGGCCCTGGCTGAAGGGGCTGCATATAGAGGGGTTTGAAATAAAAGCAAACACTAAGCATTCCTACAACACTACTGCTGTCTAGAACTGTGGCCTCTATCTGCAGTAACCAGCATTACTCTGGGTTAGCATCTAAAGCCAATGGTCGCATGAAACTAGGGACAAATAAATCACTCTGTTACTTTTGCATGGATTTTCTCTAAAACCCACCCCATCCTCCCATTAATATGCGTTTTAAAAAAAAAATAACAACACAAAAATCACATAATTTTTATACGCATTTCTCAACATAATGGGTTGCACCGTTTCTCTTCCAGTTTTCCCCCCTCCCCATTTTATCCTTTCAACAAGGTAGGCTAGGCTGAGGGACACCGATTAGCCCAAGGCTACCTAGTGAGCTTCATGGATGAGTGAGGATTCGAACCCAGGTCTCCCAGATTGTAGTCCAGTACTCTAACCATTACACCGCACCGGCACTCCTCAATTTCTTCTACACCTTTTGGCAGTTTCCCGGGGGTTTACAAATGATTGCTCAGTGCAGGTTCGCTATGCAGCATCACACAAAATTTTAATGTGCCTTACAAATACGTTGTTGCTCAATAAGCTAACATTAAAACCATTTTATGCATAACTGTAGCAAATTCAAAAATTATTGCACACATTATTTAGAAATGGAGATGTATTATTTTAAAATACTGAAATTCCTCATAAAAGAATTTTAAGATTTTTTTTTAAAAAAAAGAATAAAAAACCCTATGAAGATACCTGTTTAGGAATGGTAACAGTGTGGACCATCCCTAGTACTTCTCTAAGCTTATTCTCTCACAATAGACTGCATGGTTCTTCAAAATCCTTCCAAACAGCTATCAGAATTTAGGAGTTGGGGAAATCACTGTGAGATGGTTCCACTCCCATCTCTAAGGGCAATTTTAGAAAGAAACAATAAATAACAGGAAATAGCTCGGTTGGCTACAGCATGGTAATGCCAAGGTTGCAGGTTAAATCCCCATAAAGGACAGCTGCATCTTCCTGCATTGAATGGGGGTGGACTAGATGATCCTCAGGGTCCCTTCCAACTCTATAATTCTAAGAACTTCAGCCCCATGGGAGTTACCAAACAACCAAAGTCTATGTCCATAGAATGAACATTTAACACAGGGGTTCCTAACCCTGTTAGCCCAAGAGCCACACTTGGTATTGGCCACCCCTCTGAGAACTGTGCACTAGTGTGAAACATGACCAGAATAAAAGTGCACACACAACTTCTTCCAGATGCCTCTCTTATTGGAAGTAGGAAATTCAACAGCAAATGGGCTTTAACAGTAGCACCCTGGCTATGAAACATCAAAATTGTGATTTTTGGGGGTACCAGGCAAAAATGTTTGCTTATGCATGCTTTTCAATTTGTTAGAAGTCCATTTCATAGGTTTCATTGTATTTTTGTTATGAATGAGTGCACCCCACCCTGAAATCCAAAGAGAGGGGTATAATCTTTTAAAAATAAATAAATAAAGGTTTGTATTCAAGGAGAAAGAAGATCAAACACAAGCGCAACTTGAGATGAAATATGTGGTAGAAAAGCTACACACACCTCTGAAGTACAAGAGACTTACTAAACCTCTACAGCAAGACTATTCACATGAAATAAGGCCAACTCCTTTTAGCAATGCAGCTAATAAAAATTTTAATATAATAAAAACAACATTTTTTTAAATGTTCACAAAGTGGGGAAAAAATCAAAAATAAGGCAGCCATCCATGGAATGATTTCATGTGTACAAATGATTTGGAGAAAAAAAACATTAAAATTACACTTTTGTACACAGAATCAGGTATACAGCTGTGCCCACAAAGTCTGAGCTGCTCAGAAACATAACCAAAGCACAGAAAAGCTGATCTCCTTTTGAAATAGACATTCAATTTTCAAATGTCTCTGTAAGCACACCCACCCACCCAGGTCTCCTGTGGTTCATCATAAAGAGCATAAAACAACAGTACATACACAAGTTCAAGTTTTCCCCATTTGAATACAGATGGCTACAAATGCAAGCTTGCTCTGAGTGTTTTGAGTTGTTGAGCCCTCTGAGCAGCTGAGTATTTTTTTTCTGCTGTTTCAAATTATCATTTTCAGTTATCCTGAGAAGTTTCCTTCCACCATTTGGAGATTCGGTGTTCCCTTGATATGTCTGCTCTGCTGTCCTCTTAGCTGTTATACAACAAGTTTAACTCAGGCAAGAGATCATCCCTGTTTTGTGAATGAAAGCAGGATAGCCAATTAAATGACCAAACAATGTTGCACACAGATAGAGCTCATCTTATACTGATTTCCACTTAAACTGATTTCCACTTTCAACTCAGTCCAAAACTGACATGAATAATGGAAGTACATGAATTTGTAAGTAGTTACAAATAATAAATCCCTTTATCCTCAGCAGTCTATGGCTCCTAGGAGTCTACTGTGAAGCCTAGATTGGAATTTGTATTTTACTACTAAGAACTAAGAGCAGAACTAGACTACAAAGCCCTCATTTCAAGTGAAGATTGAAATAAATCCACATTTACCATGACCAATCTGGAAGATTCTTTAAAGTTAGGATTCTCACAGATACAAGAGATGAAACATCTGGTTGCTGTTAATAATGTAAATATTCCCCTCTCTTTGCTACCTACTTTTCTTGTGGTAGTTAGCAGATGAAGCAACTAGACACCCTCATTGCCAGAGTGGAAAATCAGGTTGCTTCTGGCAACATTCTAACCTCAAGATCTTGACACACTGCCTCTATGACTTATCGCTCTTAAATTGATGCACACAGTATAATTCTACAGTGTGAGAGGTATACAGTATAATTCTAGATCCTGTCGCAAATGCTCTAGACGCAGCCCTATAAATCAAGTCCAATGAAGGCATCCTACCAGTGGCATAATGGGCCAAAAGTTAGCGAACAGGGATGGCAGAACTGGCAGGCCTTGTTTTCATAAATACAAAGTGATCCAATATAGGCAGGTACTGGCCACTTTCCAAAATGTAATGAGCAGCTAAAGGCAACTCTGGCCAACAGCAGGATTTTCAAGATCCCAGCATCACAACGCTGACTCTCAAATATTAAATATACTAGGAAAAACTGTTTTAAGTGTGGTTCAATTCCCATTCCTACACCCATTGCTTCTATGTCAGATAGTTTGCCGTTTACCCACAAGTTCCCATTTTTGCGGTTTTCCTCTCTGCCAGCTCAGGAACAGCTTCCTCATCATCTTGCCCACCACAGTAGGCCAAATCGAGCCTTTAATTATACTTGTGCCCAACTTACCTTTGGTCATCAATAATGAAGATGTGACATGCACATCTTGGTTCACATATCAGGTGTCCGTACCTTTTCTTTGTTACAAGATTTAAGAGTATTTCTGTTTTCAACATAGAGAAGAGATTCTTCTTCAAAAGAGACTCTTGAGCAGTACAAAAGCATTTTTACTTTTTTAAAGCAAGCCTATATAACCTGTGTTGCACAAACCCAGCAGCTGTGGGTTCTTACAGTCCCAGGCAGGCAAAAAGCAACAACAGGTGTTTTATTCAAGCTTCTAGTGGATCCCCTTATGTAGTTGGGTACCTGGTAGAATAGATTACACTGAGGAGGCCTGCTAAGATCTTTAAAAGTAGATCAATAATAAGCCTTCAGAAAAGACGATACATACAATATTGATTCTGTGTGGATTTTTCACTTACATTTTTAATGTTAAATGCCCCCATATATATTTTTTAAAAAGATCCCTGGTGAAATTTTGATCTTGACTGTCACTGCTGTACCAATGCCAAACAATACCAGCAAGCAAGAATCACCCATTAAAACAAAACCTTCATGAGGAATCATACCAGTATACTATGCCAAACAACTACAGGATGTGAAGAAGGCATGGAAGAGATCAGAATTGTAAGAGCTACTGGGCTGTGAAAAGATGGGGAAACATTTGTCACGTAGAATAACCAGTGCTACAGAAAACTGCCAATTCATCTTCTTGCTTTGTGTGTGTGTGTTTTAAGATAAAATGACCATTAACTGAAGAACAATGGAGGTGAAGGTTTCAAATTGAAGTAAAAATTGTGCACCAAGAATGTACATAAACTTTCAGATATTTTAGGATTCGCCCTATGACTCTTACAGTTTCTTTCACAATGAAGTTAAGTTTATAGGCCAAAAGGAAGGCTCTTCTCCATGGAAAGGCACTGCATTTCAGAATTGCAGTTACACTCGATGTTGATTGAAATATTTCGGATTGAAATATTTCAGAAGCAGATTTCAGAAAGAAAGGGAGGCTCAATTCAGACAGGCTCACAATTTAGAATGTTTCTTGTTTGTAATAACAAGAAATGTTAAGGTCTTTGCTTTTGTATAGGTAAATACTTTGGGCACCCTTCACTCTTAATGAACAGTGCTTACCTTAGTCTATTTTAGCAGAATAAGCCTTTGTAGATGTGCACAGTGTCCATTTCAATAAGCACATACCCCTCTGCGCTCAGAACCACCCAATTTTCAGCCCAATGTGACTCCTTGATTCTACCATATAGATGATAACACTCAAGGGACACAATAGATGTGCTTCCTAGTAATGCAATATATAAAATCCTATCAAGTTGTTTAACTTGTACAGATCTTTTCTAGGACTTTATCCCGTTGATGTTTCTTCACCAGATGCATCTCCCAAGATAGTTATGCCATCATTATCACATGAAAAATCTTGGAGGTGAAAACTAGTCCCAGATGTCAGAAGGCAGCATCCAATGTCAAGAGGTCAGCTGTGAATGCTGACATATAGAATACTTTTGATTATGCTTTCATGATGAGCCACAAAGTCCTTCCCAAATCATCTGCCATAGAATCTCTAAATTCCAACTTCCCTGAGAATAGGGCAGGAAGTCATAATTAAAACATCTTCAGAAAAGGGAAGTTATGCAGAATTTATATCCGGCTGCCGAGAGTATCATCTCCTATGCTAACAAGCTTTCCCAGAAATCCTCCTTTGCGTCTCTCTGACTCCTTAAAACAGATGGGGTGGTTAACAGGGTAAGAGAGACAATGATAAAAGGGCAGCTTGACACACCAGATTGCTGCTCACATCAGAGACTGAGGAGAAGATTGCTGCACTTCAGACCTTTAATGCTGGTGTCCAATGGACAGAATCAGAGGAATCAGGCAGCCGAGAACTAATGCTGCCACCTCCAGGCGACTGAGTCCTTTGCCTCCAGTAGAGTCAGGTTTGTGGCTATGTCCCATTCCGCCCACTTCAGGGAGAACGTGAACTGTGGCAACATAAAGAAAAGTTCCAGCAGAGAAAAGCATGGCGACTCCAGTGGCATTGACGTCTGAAAGTGCTTGTTTGCTGCTCTGTAAAAGAAGAGGGTGGCAAGGGAGAGAAAACACAGAGTTGATCTGTCTTTAATAATGCTTGTAACTTATTCCAGGGAAGAAGTCAACTCTGAAGAAATGTTAATGTTGACCTAAAAGGATTTCTGCAATCAAAAAATCAAGCTACCTTTACAGCTATCTTCCCTCATTGCCCCCCTAAAGATTATCTTTAATGCACATGCACTAGTCATTGCAAAAACAGAATGCCTACAGATGGTTAACATAATATTGATTATGAAATCATAATTTCCCCCCTGTAAGGGTGGTGGGCCCACTCAGATGGCCTGCACTCAGAGACTGATGGAAACTGATGTGTTCCTGAACGCTCTGGGGGATTTTCCAGTGGAGAAAGCTAACGATTCTTGATCTCGCTATGGAATTGTGCAATGAAACGTGTGGTTGACACAAACATTCCCATGCGTCCTTTCTAGCATTGTGGAGCCCAAGCAGCCCTTTGGTATTCTGAGAAGGTCCAGGCTACAGAACAAGTTGGATGAAGACCTGAGCGCAAATGGCTCAAGCCCTGCTGTGAAGTTGACCAAACACGTAATTATGCCTACCATGTGGCAGTGCAAGCTGCAAAAAAGCTCATTTTGCAGCTTGCATTGCATCCTCTTGCAGTCGGTAGCAGTTATTTTGGACAGTCTGGAAGTTACTGACTCCCTGGTGTGGGAGGGACCTCTTTCAAAGACCTACTGTGACTAACTGGTTACACACTTTGAGGATAAAGTTGCTTGACTTTGAAGTGATATTTTTTCTGCACTTGTTGCACTCCACTCAAACACTTCAGTATATGGAACTAGTGCTGTTACAGGTGCCACATACTACCACTTCTGTATTTAGTGTGGCAGCACATACACTTTGGGACTGACTCCCTGCCTACTGACCCCAGGCAGCTGACCCCAGGCAGGCTTGCCCTTTTTTCAGCTTCTGCTAAAAATAATTTTGTTCAAACAGCCTATCCAGATATGTCATATATATAGTATGTTGATGTGTGTTTTAACTGGTTTTTAGTTTACTGATTTTATTTTATTCAATGTTTTGAATAGTTGTTTTTACTGACAAGTTTATTGCTTTATAATCTTTGTAAACCACTTTGAGGGTGTTTGTTTGTTTGTTTGTTTGTTTGTTTGTTACAATCAAACAATGTATAAATTTTATGAAATAAATAGCCAAACAATGGTTTTCATTCAAAGCATGTCTGCACAAGGAACCATTAACAAAGTTGGATCCAGACATTAACAAAGTTGGATCCAGATATGCTCTTCTGTGGGTAAAGGGCTCTTGCCAGTTGCAGAAGGGACTCTAATCCTGTGGAGGTGCCTGCTGGGGGTGGGGGCAGTTAATTTCTACCCAATCATCCTTAAATTACCATTTCCCATACTGTTATCCTGTTATGAATTGACATGCTTTGAATGAGCCACAAGATTGGCTGAAGACCATCACCCAAATTGGATGCTGTTAATGAACTATTTCTGAACTGTGTTGATCAAAGATGGGATGTTCATGTTCTGGCAAAAAGTACCACACCTGCAAGGAAGTGTGAAAGGCCGGCCATGCAATGCTAGTTACAAACAGTGAGTATTGTACTGTGCCAGAAGTTACAGAAGATCAAGTACAAACAATAAGTATTACAATGTGCCAAGAACATGCTAAGGACTGCCAGGAACATGTCACTCAGGAATATGAGATTCAGATGCACAACGAGAAGAGCATATAAGATTAGACCGTCTCGGACTAAGCTGTGTGCCGGACTGGGATCCTGAAGTCTGCCACCCATAACTCTTACTAGAACTTGATCACTTCTGGCGAAGAGAGAGTTGAGTGTGTATGCGTGTGTGGGTGTTTGACTGAGTGCATGTTCCCTCATCTTGTTATATGTTATGTTTGTTAATCAATAAAGCAATTTTATAGAATCATTCCAATACGTATTGGTTGTCTGACTGCTTACTTGCCCTCTCTCTCTAGAGCTTACTGAATCTTATTTATGCTAAACATCTAAACAGATAAAAGAACCTAGTTTATTCTTAACCCCCCCCAATCAACTTTTCAGGAGGCAAAAAGGAAAGGCGGAATCAGCAGAAATTGTTTCCACTCTACCTTTCTTCACAAGGGCATTCCCTTCATTCCATATAAGATCCATTATGTTTTTAGTTACTGTGCAATTGTCTAGCTGCAGTTTTTAAAAAATACCAGTCATGCAGACATACTGCTATTTTTTCAGCTGTAAGACTAACTGGATGGTAGTGTGTTAAGTGGCTCACAAATAAAAGTGACAAAAGGAGTAGATAGAGCACTTCTGAAGAGTTGATTAAACACTGGCCATGCTCCTCAGCTATTAATCAGTATTCTGGAAAGTTAGACCTGAAATATTTACCTTGCTTAGTCCCAAGTAAGTCACCATTGACAGAACAGGGGCTGCAAGTGCAAAAACCAGCAAGTGCTTCCTGATTCGATTCCGTTCAAGACCAGCGTGCATTAGAAAGGAAACAAGACCAAAAGCAGCTGGTGCCTACAAGAGAAAAAACAGTCAACAAAACTCTTACTTACCAAATACAAAAGAAAGTGACACCCCTCTTTCTGCTCATGTGAAATTCAATGTTCAGCTAGCCACACTGCTACTAGCCTGTAGCCATGCTGTGTGTAGCTTTCTATGCATTTATGGTTATTCTGAGCATGAGGTTTGAAGCGGCTCATTTTTACTTATTAGATTTACAAACTGCCTTTCAAAAAGCATGCTATTAGCACTTCACAGCTCAAAGGTTTGCATAATCATCAAAATCACATTAAGTAGGCTATAAATGGTCTTTTCCACCTTCATTTTTATATTTATTAACGTCAAAGCAGCATCAATCACAAGTTTCTGCTGGAAAATGCACTTCTATTCCTAACTTACCAACAAGGAAGTTTCACTATGTGACCTGGAGTACAGCGGGGAAATTCTCAACTCATAGATTTAGAACCTTTTAGCATGACATCCCTTTTCTGCTTTTTAAAATAAGCTAAAACGACTCTTTCCTCACAGGGAAAGGACTCTGATTTCAACCTTTTATCACTCCTTTCCCATCCTAGGCTATCAGAAAGATGTCAGATACCACACACTTAAATGCATATCTTTACTACTAGGATGCAATATATAATTGTATGCCAACTAAAGAAAAATTAAGAAAATGTGTGGATGTCTTAAGACAGTTTATTGAATCAAAATTTATACAACCAGAGAGAATTTCTGTTACAATTTCAAATTCCTAACAGCTGATAGTGAAATATATAGATTATTGCATTGCGTTATACATGGGACTTCCTCTGAAGATGGTTCAGAAATTTCAGCTGGTGCAGAATTCAGTGGCGGGTTGCTCTCCAGGACAAGATCGCTTCAGCACAGAGTGCCAATCCTGGTCCAATTGCACTAGCTGCCAATTAGTTTCTGGGCCCAATTCAAAGTGCTGGTTTTGAAGGAAAACCTTAAATGGCTCAGGACCTTTTCTTGCCATATGATCAGATCTGGACCTTGTGCTCATCATCTGAGGCCTCTTCCATGAGAGGTCCAGAGGGCAGCAAAATGAGAACGGGCCCTTTCTGTGGTGGCTCCGTTGTAGGATGCTCTCCCCAGGGAGGCTTGCCTGGTATCTTCATTATCTATCTTTAGGCACCAGGCAAAAACAACTTTTCTCCCAGGCCTTTGGTAATGAGCCAATCTATGGCCTTTTAAACTGTGGCGGGTATTGTTTTTGTTTGTTACTATCTTACACATTTTTGTGTTGTAAATTGCCCTGTGATGCTCAGATGAAAGGTGCTATAGAACTGTAATAAATTTAACAAGCAAACAAGAAATATGTAAAGGTTTGAGACTCAAAACTTACCTTATGTAACATAATCGCAACAAACACTATTAGCTGGACACTGGTCTGAGATGTGGAAGCAGCCGCACCCAAGGCAACACCATCAGCTTAATGAGGATGGAAAAAACCAAACCACACAAAAGTGAACTCACCCACTGATCAAAGGCTTTCTGGGACCAATTTATGCAAGGAACAAGCGTACCAACACACCTCTTATTCCACTCCAGAGACCTGAACCAGAAGCTTCCCCCACCCCTCAGAAAAAAAACTTAAATTAAAAGCAAATGTGATGCTTCTTGCTTATGCACTGAATTGCATGTCCCCATTAGGTACATCTCCTTGAGCTTCATGACAGTCTTCTCTCTCCCAGCTCCTTCAATACAAGATAATGTTCAGTTAGCCTGGAGCTGGCTATAGCAAGCATGATGCAAAGGACTAATTACTTGTGTCACATTTAGCAAAGCAACCCTAATTCTAACCCAGGTGACTTGACAATATATGAAGGTCTTTGGCATTATGCAGAAATGAAAAACAGTAACCTACCTGCAGCATGAACAACTAGTCCCAGTGTGGTAGTAATTTTGGAATTGCCCGACCTTGCTGCTTCTGGGTCTGAAATAATAAAGGAATCTTAAGCAAATAAGATACAAATAAGTAGGAAGAGAACCCTAAAGAAAAATATTACAGGCATTAAGGCACAACCTTTCAACTGCAACCAAACTACAACTTCTTAAAAGGTCGCCTGTTTCTTTATTTCAGATTATGTTTAGAATTAAGGGAAGGTGGAATATTCCAAAAAGTTTTGAGAGACATTAAACTTCAGTTTTCCTATTGCCCATTCTATTCTTGCTTTTATGTGATGGGTCTGTTTGCTGCAACTGGCCCTGGATATATATTAATTGCTGCTTGTTGTTTCTAGTATTTTATCTATGGATTTTTAAATCAATTTTCTGTGTTTCATTGGACCGTTTCATATACTTTTTGTTATTTGTTTGTTTAGCATTTCCTGAAAAGTGGGATATAAATTTATTAAAATAAATAAAATACGAGTAGCTGCATTTTCACTGATTGCTATTATTTCCTGAATTAAGACCGCATTTACCCAGTACTTTAAAACTAAGCTGTCATACTGTGTACTTTTTTGTTTAACTGTAAAAATCTGGCATATTATGAAACATTTTCTTTACATCAGTGAGCGTATAACAAATTGTTTTACTTAAGAGTGAATACCAGAATATTCATTCAGTTACTTGAATATTTCAAGGCCCTCGTCATTTATTCTGGTTATGTGTCCATAAAAGTTAAGACTTACCATCTGTAGCGTGGACATGAGAACTGCCAATCTGATCTACCAGAAGCATAAAGACAAACCCAAGGACCAGGGAAACACCAATATAAGCATGTAACCTTGAATGGTCATGGCTGTGGACATGGTCATGTACTACGGGCACATCCGCTGCTTTTTCTGATTCAACCATCTTTTGAGTCTCGCTAGCTGGGTGGTGCTTTGCTAGAAGAAACAAAAACAGGACAATCTGGAGTTATAACACAGAAGCCTCAAACGTTACATTCCCAACTTATTTTTAATTGTCAAAGTTGGTAAACAATTTGTTGCCCTACTAGTCCCAAAGCACTCCTTCCTGCTTTTGGAATAAAATATTGCAATGATAACCAAATTCTCTATAGCATATGAGGTAATCAGGATAGCTATGTGGTGTTCTTTATATCCCAGGAAGAGATTGTTATATGTCCAGGGAGCCTTTCTCAACCTTAGGTTCCCAGATGTTGTTGGATTACAACTCCCATCTTCCCTAACCACTGGCTCTACTAGCTAGGGATGATGGGAGTTGTAGTCCAACAACATCTGGGTACCCTAGGTTGAAAAAGGCTGCCCCAGGATGTAACACCAACATGGCTCAGTCATCCGCCTCCCCAGCTCTCTGAGCTGCATCACATTTTCCAGATGGAAAGAGTTAGTAAACAGAAAGAGGAGACAGTTAAGGAGATGGGGAATGAGCAACAAAGAGGACAGTGAATATATTCTTATTCACCCTTATTTGCAGGGTGGATGTATCTGTTTCCAAATGATTAACAATTGGAAAGTGAAGCATTCATCTAAGGCAAAGGTACCCTATTAGCGGAATGCCAAAAACTTTATGAGGGTAATTTCTTTATTAGGCCAACTCAAATGTTGCAAAATGGTGTGCAAGGTTTTGAGTTCTCCAGATGGCTTGGGTGGGGTTTGGCGAGGCTGTCTGATGAAAAAACCATCTGTGTCTATATCTGGTAAGAGTCTAAAAATGAGATGTAGAAGGAGGCAGCAGACATTCAAAATACTCTTTTATGTGTAACACAGGCTTCAGGTTGCACCAAGGCACTTTAGGAAGGCAAGACACATAATGCTCAACTCCTCATCTCTGAAAATACAAACACCAGCTGTTACACAGTTGTGTCTCCATCCTTAGACAAAACAGACAGGTTCCTTCGAATAAAGAGAAACTATGCAGTCTTTATGCTAGCAAAGGTAAAGATTTTTAGGTGTATTTAAGATCCTCTTGCTCTGCTTTGGGGTCCTGCTGTTGTACAGCTAAGCTATGGTTTAATGTGAATGAGCAGCATGGTGATGCACACTGCTCAAATGTTCTTCACAAATCAAACAAGCCAGATGCTGGCTTGTCCTGTTATCCAAACCCAAACTTGTGGTTTGTTCCTCCCCTCTCCACAACAAATTATAAGCCCAGGTTCAGATGAGACAAGTCAGAATCTGGCTCGTTTCATCTTCTGCATGGCAGGAGGGAGCAGCACCAAAGGAATTCTTGAGAAGAGTGCAGTAGCATGATGCTAATTTACATTAAACTATAGTTTGTTTAAAATTATGATTTAAATGAGATGTGCAAAGAAGGCTGGTTCTCTCAGCCTAACACACAATCTTATGGTTGTAAGTTGTTTTAAATTGTTGTTAATATTGTTTCCTGTCCTGGGACCTTAAGGTAAAGGGCAGATAAAAAAAATAAATTAGCAGCAGCAGCAATAACAACACCACGCTGTGAGATACAGTCTTCTAAAAGGAAGAGTAGGATTAAAATCTAATAAGCACATAGAACTGTCCAGAATTTTACCTATTTTTCACATTATAATCTTTGAATCCCCATGTTTTTGAAAGCCCCCTCCATTTCAAAAACCGACTGCCATGTGGCAAGGAGTGCTGTTAGTCAAGAAAAACAAATCAAAATTCCTCCTTGGGCTCACAGAAGTAAGTTTCAAAGTTATCCGGATCCTGGTTATGATATTTAATCTATTTTGGACCTTTAATTATGATGGAAATAGAAAGCTTAAAATTGTTCTACAACTGTTACAATTCAAAATACCTCATGGTCTATAAAGACCACAACTTGGGACTGCAAATAAACTACAAGTTTCTCTTCTGTAGTAACCAGTGCTTGAATTTTTAATCATAGAATCTTAGATAAATAAAATTCAGAATGAATCTTTCATAAAAACCAAAGAGACCCCAAAGGTCATCTAGTCCAACCCTCTGCAATGCAGGAATCTCAGCTAAAGCATCCATGACAGATGGCCACCCAACCTCTGTTTAAAACCTCCAAGGAAGGAGAGTCCACCACCTCTCATGGGAGGTTCCACTGCTGAACAGCTCTTACCGTCAGAAAGTTTTTTGAATGTTTAGTCGGAATCTCCTTTCTTGCATCTTGAAGCCACTGGTTCGAGTCCTACCCTCCAGAGCAGGAGAAAACAAGCATGCTCCCTCCTCCATGTGACAGCTCTTAAGATATTTGAAGACGATTATCATATCTCTTCTCAATCTCCTCTTTTCCAGGCTAAACATATCCAGCTCCTTCAAACGCTCCTCATAAGGCTTAGTTTCCAGACCCTTGATCATCTTGGTTGCCCTCCTCTGTACACGTTCCAGCTTGTCAACATCGTTCTTACACTGTGGTGCCCATAACTGGACACAGTATTCCAGGTGTGGTCTGACCACAATACACAGTGGTACTATTACTTCCCCTGATCTGGACACTATACTTCTGTTGATGCAGCCTAGAATAGCATTAGCTTGTTTTACTGCTGCATCACACTGTTGACTCATGTTAAGCTTGTGGTCCACCAAGACCCCTAGATCCTTTTCACATGTTCTGCTAGTAAGCCAGAGGTCCTCCATCCTCTATTTGCGCTTCTGGTTCTTCCTGCCTAAGTGCAGAACCTTACATGTGTCCCAATCTGTTAAGGTCATTTTGAATTCTGATGCTCTCTTCTGTGGCATTAGCTACCCTTCCCAGTTTGGTGTCATCTGCAAATTTGATGAGCATCCCCTCAATTCCTTCATCCAAGTTGTTTATAAAGACGTTGAACAACAACAGGCCCAGGACAGAACCCTGCGGCACCCCATTTGTCACTTTTTTCCAGGATGACGAGGGACCATTAATGGGTACTCTTTGGGTTCGGTCATTCAACCAGCTACTAGTGCACCTAACAGTTACCTCGTTTAACCCACATACTCTGCACCAGAATAATAGTGTTGTTTTCTCACCCTCCAGGATATCTTCATAAAGTGCATGTACTCCTTCAGGCACAATGACAGCCAAGGCAGTTCCACAAAGAAGTCCAGCACCAAGGACTGTGACCAGCTTCAACCTTTCCTGCAAATAAAATTCAGAATGAATATTTCATAAGAACCAAAATTATGACACACAAATAATTTTTGGATAGATATTGTTTGCTCAAATATACACCTGAGCTCTTGATATTAGAATTGGAAGAGGGGAACAGAAACTTGTTTTGGTGCTAGCCAGATGTGGCACTTCAAGCGTCTTGCCTGCCCACTGCCAACCCTAAACTCTGGAGCTGGAGAATAAGTCTGGGGCTTTTTTGTGATGGACAGTGGTGGCACTTTACACACCTTACCACAAAAATGGCTATCCCAACTTTTGTTTGTAGCTTGGAGCAGCATAGCAGCAGGATGGATCATTGTAATGTGCCTTCTGAAACACAGTACAATTGCAGTATCACTTCTTGCCAGCTCTAAGCTAGAAAGCAAGGGTGGGTCTCCTCTCATTGCCTTTCACCTTGGCAAAACAGAAAAGCAAAAATGCAAATAACTGTTTAAAAAAGAGAAACCGAATAGTGCAATTCTGAATACATGTATTTGAACTGGCATTTTACCAAGGACTGATTCACACAGCTATCTACAGAAACCCTACAAATCTCCAAAATCTAATGTGGGCATACACTGCAGGAAGCGATAGTCGATCAAGAGGTCTCTGGACCACATACACATAACAAATGGGCAGTGCTTTAAAAACCCATTTTGAGAATTTCCAATATGAGCACCACTTAATATTAATGTATCACACTGCCCTAGCTTGCTTAAGCAAGTTGGTAGAAGGGCTCCTTCTGTTTGCATAAGGGACTGAGATCCAGAGGAGGCTTCCAGCAGTGGAATTAGGAACTGAACAAACCAGGCTTTTATTTAACCAGCCATGTAGAAAAATGTAGTATCATCTTCCAAATACATAGCTCCTCAGCCACTGTGGCCCAAAGGTACAGTACATCCAAGATTTCTGGAAAAACTTGCAATTAGCTTGCAATAAGCTGAAAAGGTGCTATTCACTACAAAAGTTACACAACTAAGGAAGCTGCCTACTCCAACTACTTGTTCTAAACCAGCAATATTTTCAAATTACTTGTTATAGCTCAGCACTTTACAGTCAATTCTCCCAAAGAGAAAAATCATAGTACAGTAAAAAGTATCCAAAAGCAACCGTGCCATTCATGTTTCTCACAGTTAGAGTAGTTGCCGCATATTATAGAAATCTTTTCTAATAGTGTTATTTAGCATATATGCTTCCTTTAAATATGCTGCCATTTCTGAAGAAATGAAAGCCCATATAAGAACTCAAGTACTGCCTTTAATACATGAAACATCGGGTGATTGTTTGTCTTGTACATTTAACCTTTAGCATCAAATTTCACCCCCCCCCCAAAAAAAACCACACACCATGGAAGCTTCAAAAAGTATTTTTCAGGAAGTTTTTATCACAACACAACCCTAGTGCTATGTATGCAATTTTTTTTTACATATAAGATCAGAAGAATCAGAGATACTCTGTCAAATGGACAGATGTGAGGCAACAGGTAGAGGTTATGGAAAAAAGTTTCCTTGTTCAAGTTTGAGTTACCAGTAAAGGACAATAACAAAGTGATTAAAAAAAATCAACATTTTTAGTATAAGGAATACCGAGTTCTCAGTAATTTGGATTTCACAAGACATTTCTGCAAGCTATACAAACCAAGCCACACAATACAAATGTTAAAGCTACTTACCTTTACCAACATTTGCACCACACACACCCTTAGCAGAGGGAGTTAAAGATCAGAGGGAACTTAGTCAAGTAAAAATTACAGTTAATCACAGAGAGAACTCAAAACGCTGCTTTTGCTTTTTTAAAACCTCCAATTTTTGCCACCTCTTCTTCCCCCCTAGTCATCGCAGAGCACGGAAATCGTGACGTGTGGATCATGGGTAGCTGGGACGTGTACCCTATTTCAAAAGGTGGGCTAAGTTTGCAGGTTAGGCTTTCGTTTATCCAGAGCATTTATTAAGTTGCTTTCTCTCAATGTTTCTCATTTGCTGCCTCACTCTTTTTGAAAAAGCAGGTGGTTCTGTCTGTTTGTCTCTCTCTCACACACACACTGGACGAACTCGCTCCTGCGCGTCTCCCTTACAAAAGCGGACGGGCAGTTACGCGGGAGCCTCCTCCTTACCTCGGAAAAGTTCACCGCTAAAGGGATGATCCCGGCCACGTAGCAGCCAACCAGCATAGCCAGGGAGAGCAAGCTGATCGACAAGAAGTCATCCATGGCCGGCTTCTGCTCCTCGGCCGAGCTGCTCGCAGGGGCTCCGACTCACGAGAGGATTCGCCTTCCCGGCTGCGGAAGGGGAGCCAGCCTCAGGGGTCGCATGAAGCAGCGAGCGGGACAGCGGCCCCTCCTCCCGCGCCCGCAACAGGCCGAGACCCCGCGAGACACCTGCGCGCCTGGGACGCCGCAAACTCCCCCCAAGGCCCCGTCCGCCCGCTGCCTCCGCGGAGAGGCTCGGAGGCCCCGACCCAACCCCTGGAGGCTGCCTCCCGTCCCTCGGACCCGCAGCTCGAAGGACAGGCGCCCTTGCGGTGCAAGCGGAGAGGCAGGCAGGCCGGCCGGCTCCCGTCACGCAGAGCGAGAAAGCTACGAGGGAGCCCGAGAAACGGCCTGTGCCTCAGCCTCCCGCCACCATCCCTGCCGCCAGCATATGCCCAGCTCCCTCAGCTGTTGCCATGAAGGCCAAGTGGCAGCTCCTCACTCGACTTCCTCTTCCCTCACTCGACTTCCGGGACACTTGGCAGTTGAAAGGAGGCCTGTTGACCAAGCGACGCTGCATTTGACTCCCTCGTCTTCCCTGCCCAATTTTAAGATGGCGGAGAAAGGGAAGGAGGGCTGGGCATTGTAACGGGCGGCCATGCGTTGTTGTCTTTTTTGCCAGGAATGAGACGGCCGAGCGAGCCCTCACTAAAGATGGCCGCTTTCTGAGTTCTTGCAAAACTTCCGTCTCCCGCGCGGAGAGAACTGACGGCGAGCCACAGTCTCGCGAGACTTTCGTTATGTACCCGAACGAGAGGCGAATCATGTTTATGGCACTATGAAGGTGCTGGTGGGTGTGAGGTAGTGCTTCCGGTGGTCGCGGTGCATTGTGGTCGAGAAGACGTTGAGAGTTTTGTGCTTCGCGCCTGAGCCGAACGGAACGAGTCGCCATGGTGAGTTAAGGCAGAGAAGCTGCCCTCTCGTCTCCATCAGGCGGGAGCGCGGATGGGTTTGGTTGGAGAGCGTGGAGGAGAGGGAGGCGCTCCGCGTGGCGTCTCCCGGCGCGCTCATCCCCTGCTTCGGGCCTAAAATGGCCATGGCCCCGCAGTAAGGTCCGTTAGGCGGCTGCTGGGCTGCCGCCATATGAAGTGCCTGCTTTCTCTTGAAGGCTCCCGTAGCATCTCAGGAAGAACAGCCGCAGTTCACCCCCACTCCAAAAAGTTGCTCAAACAAATTCGAGCTAATAATGCATAAAGGCGTGCTTTGCTTTCCATTATGCCTCGAGTTGGTGCGTGGAGATAGCAGTGCATGTTTTGGAGTTCTCATTTTTTTTACTTTGGCGTGCTTTCTATGATAAAAAGTAAACTCAGTAAAGCGGGCAAATCAGGCTATGAATCACAACAAGCAATCCTAACAACAAAGTAAAAAGAAGCAGCGATGTTAAAAAAAATAGCTCTATAAAAACCATATCAATGTCAGCTGAGTTCTAAAACTATATTTTGAGTGAGTTGTTTTAGCTGATGACAAAGGCCCCTTAGTGCTCACATAACTTTCAAACACCAGCTTCAAGCTTGTCTCACCCGTGTTTCTTTTTATGAGGGGGTGTCTTTCTCCCACCTAACCCTTCTCCCCCAAATCACACAGATGTCACTGCTGTGGTGGATGAGAATGAAGCTCACACTGAGATAAGTCTGTTTAAGTTGTATCATTTGAGGGTACTGGATGGAGCTTAATGTACTTTTTACAGATAAACTCCTTGCACAATTGAGAAAAAACAAGCATGCTAGGGAGAATGCAAAGCCAGAACACTAATCCCTGTATGGAGGGATTGTTTCACTCTTTGTTGTGTGAAGGAGCATTTGATCACATGAGCAGAGTCCCTACTTACAGTCTCAAGTGCCCAGGTGTGACGATGGAAGGTTCTGTTCCATTGCTGATCTTCAGGCAGAAACACCCCACCCACACGCAGCAGTAGCCACAACAGAGCCTTTCAGGGGCATGTAAGAGAAGGACATGAACTTTCAGGTTCCTGGGTATCCTATTTTCTCCAATGTGCCCACAAACTGACTGCAAAATTGCACCAGTCCTGGAGCTGGTGTAATGTATTCTCTCTCTTCCCGCCCCCATTGTTGTAAATTGGAGAGAAACCTGCAGGAGGAAAAAAGAGCCCTCCTCTCCAGCTTCCATACAAAAAAATTCCTTGCACATAAACAAATCGTCTCTTCCCCCCCCCCGCCCCCTTTTTAAAGATCATTCGATTCTATGTAAATGTTAACTTTCTTTTTATAGTCTCACACAATTTTGCTTGTTCAACCTACCAAACGACCAGAAGGCAGGACTTATGCTGATTATGAGTCTGTGAATGAATGCATGGAAGGTAAGTACCACTGCTCTAGATGGAAAGCCAAACAAGTACCTGCTTAGATCCTTAGGCTGGGCCAGATCAGTCATTTACTGTGGGGGGCAGAAGGAATCCCAACCCAGTAAAAGTCTTGGGCTCTTGCATTATCATGGGGATACAGTAATTACTGGCCTAAGATGTACTGCATGTATTTGAAGAATTACTTTTACCAAATTATGAAGACATTTTAATGCTGCATTATTGGTAGGCTTATCCACATAAACCAAAGTCTACCTTCTTTCAAGCTGTTGTGATAGCCTATTTCCACACTGATCCCCTTTTCCTATGTTTCTTGACATGTAAGAACTTTAGCAAGCTGGAACCTTAAATGTTTCTAATATAAGTCCTGAATATTTTCTTAGGAGTCTGTAAAATGTATGAAGAACATCTGAAGAGAATGAATCCTAACAGCCCTTCAATTACATATGATATTAGCCAGTTATTTGATTTCATTGACGACTTGGCTGACCTCAGCTGCCTTGTGTAAGTATTTTATAGCTTATTATCTGTAAAGATACATATATTGGCTTACACATGTATTCTGAGGTATACATATTTACAGTGGGATTTTTATGTTCCTCAACAGCTCTGCAAGTTTTCAACCAGTGTGTCATGGCACCCTGGGGTGCCTTTAATGATGGCCAGAGGTGCCGCAGACAACACTGGCTTCTGTACCTCTTTCTTTTCCTCCTCTGATGCCCTCTTGCGTTGCTGCCTCCCAAAGACTTGCACAGCTGTTTATTGCAGCAGCTCTGGCTACAAGCTTCACAAGGAATGGTGCCTCTGGGAGGCATCTCTTTGCGGGGGGCGAGGAGGCAGCTCAGAGACCAGGGATGGCAGCAGCAACTGCTTGGAGGACTCCCAAGGGGAGGGGAGGGGAGGGGAGAGGAGAGGAGGCTGAGGGAACACTCCACAAGGGAAGGTGTTTGAAAAAGCGTGAGAGGCTGCCAACTCTGCAGACAAGGGGTGACCTAACTGGACTCCTGAGCTCCACATGGGTGCCGCAGAAAGAAGGTAGTTGGTCAACGGAACCGTGAATTTGAAAAGGTTGAAAACCTCTGGTTTGATCAAATGGTGTCAAGTTGCATGGCTACTGCCTGTTAAAGCACATTGCCTGAAAATGGGAGTTGTGCCACTAACTGCTATTTATTGTAATCCTCTGGGTTCTGGGCAGGTATTTTACAGTGTAGTGTTGCAACTTCCTTCTCTGTGGCCAGAGTATCTCCTTTTTGAACCCAACCGGATGTACAGTCTCATGGCTGAGGCTGAGGTTGTGAACCATGAAGGGTATGGGTCTAGAAAAAAAATGTTAGGCCGCATCACTCCTTGCTTGTACGAGCATATTAGATCAGAAGTATTAATCAGTTAAATCATAGTTATTCATATTTATTTAGATTTTATAAAGCCACCAGAGGGCATACTTTGAGCATGAAATATTTTATGTTTTTTAGCTGTAGAGGTCTAGATGGTGGTTCTGCTACTGCCCCTTCCATGGCATACTATCAATGACAAATTAAAACCATACAGACATGTTCATGGCACACAACTGAGTTCAGCACAGCCGGACATTTAGAGACCTGCTTATTAGCTTGCAGTTATACCTTTCATTAAGTTGAGATGCAGAGTTGGTACAGGCTTTAGATTAATATTTGTTTGAAACTTTGTTACTAGTGCTGTGTTAATGGTAACCACTGAAGGCATTGTTCCAGCATCACAAGATAATCGCATTTGGAAGCAAGTGGAGACTATTTTGGGCTGGGCTTTTGGAAGCAAGCTCTTACAAATATATAAATTCCTCCAAGATACACATCAGACTTGCTCTGTGACCCTAGACATTATCACCCTTCATTTTTAGAATTGCAGGGGTGTTTATATTCTGCTTGGAAAATGGGATCCTGATAATAGGTATCTCTTCCATTTAGAAATCACTGGTTCATTCTAGAAGAGAAACCATGGCTTCACTCGCATTTTTGACCTGCTGACTTTGGCTTAGCCTCACATACTGTATTCTTTATTTACAAATACTCTGGTTCAGCAAACAGGACATGGCTGAGGTACCATTACCATTTGTATAGGGCAAATGTGAGCTCTGAAGCAGCGGGCATTGATGGGCAACGGGTGTGTGTGTGGAAACCCCTGCTGGATTGAAACTATTGAATTTTGATTCCCAGCAGACACTGTTCTAGCATCCTACTGTTGTATAAGCTGCTGTTCAAAAACGTGTGAGGTTGAGGCTGATTGGTTTTGTGACATTTAAGAAATGCATGATGAACGATATTAACTGGCCTGTTCTTTTCCCCTCACAGTTACCGTGCTGATACTCAGACATACCAGCCATATAATAAAGACTGGATAAAGGAGAAGATCTATGTCCTCCTCCGCAGACAAGCTCAACAAGCAAGCAAATAGACACCATGGTTAAGGGGGTTTTGAGGGAAGGGTTTTGACAACAGGTGTGTACAGCGTTCTGTAGTGAAAGTTTTGTATTGTAGTCCTCCTGTTCATTCTTGTTAGCCTGTATCTGAGACAAAAATCTGTTAGAATTCCCAGGGACTTTCTCAGTTTAATACTCGAAGAAAAAAGGATATGCCTTCCACAGGTCTTTTAGTTTAATTGTCTTTGCTTAGACAGTTCTTCTTTCGTTCCTCACTCCCGGGATTGTTCAATTCTGCTTTACCACATTCGCTGTATGTACTCCTCTTTAGGGGGTTTTCCAATGTTATTTCTTGGAGGCAGTCACGGTGAAGAATAAAATAAATACTCTTTAGATAAATGTGTTGAGTGGTGGCTTCATAAGCCATGTAAGTTAAATATAGCCAGCTTGTGGAACTAACCACTTGAAGCTTGAATACTGATTGGCTCGTGAAAGATTTTGAGTTGCTGCAATCATCATACATCATGACAACATGCAAATATAACCAAATAGAGTTGGACCCTTGGTTTGGTGCTTTGAACAGGCCTTGGTTTCCTGCCAATTATTGTTTCAACATTTACATGGTTTGGGGGTAGATCTTTATAAATTGCTGAAATTGAAATATCAGTTGCTGGCTACCAACAGCAGGAGATAGTTGCTGCTGTCACATCCTGCTTATGGACTTCCTATAAGCATCTGTTTGGCCACAAAGTGAAACAAGTTGCTAGTGAAACAAAGTGAAACAAGTTGCACAAAGTGAAACAAGTTGCTTGATAGTTTTATTCTCACACTGGTGGTGAGATCCAAGGCCTATCTGCTGCTGAGGCATTCTTTGTTGGGTTCAGGGCAGCCATTCCCAATTCGAAGATATCAAGCTACTTTTAAAATAAACCATTCCTTGATACTCGGTCTCTTTAAGTACCGTACTTTTCCGTGTATAAGATTAGGTATTTTTATTTAAAAATCATGCTAAATGTGTGGTGTTGATTGGCTCAACAACTCTGGGCAATCCTCCGCAAAAAAGTTCAACAACTCTGTGCCATCTCCCCTTCATTTTCTTAAATTTGAGTCCCCCTGTACATAGAAAATGACAGTACTTAACATTTTAGTTAGAAGAGAACTTGCACATGTTCGGTTAGCTTTCAAGATGGCAATTGGGTACATGACATCTCTACTTCCTGATTCTCACAGCTATGTATTGGCCTAACAGCACTGGAAATATTAGTGCAAATATTTTATCTCCCACCTTTTATTTCTGGCTATCAAATGCATCTCTTTTAAGAAACTTTGTTCCAATAGTTTCCAGCCCACACACTGCAACTATCAATTATTTAGAGGCTGGGCTTTCTGTTCCAGCTGAATTTGTGAGATGTTTCAATGAGAACAAATAATTTGTTTCTCTACCAGCTCAACTATTTTATGATTCAAAAAGCATCCTTGGAGCCTGGGATACTTTTGTGTGTGTAGCATAAAGTCTGAATTCATTTACGTTAACATTGCTTTGAGCATATCTTTGTGCACTGTGACTCTAGCATGCAACCATTTGGCCACTGCTAACAGAATAAGGGGCTCTTCTGGGCAATTTGAGTGCAAGGCACACATCTATACCTGCCTTCCCCAACCTGCTGCCCTGCAAATATTTTGTATGAAAAAGCCAAATAGGTTTTTGGTTTGATGGGAGTTGTTCAAAACAACTGGGGCACCATGTTGAGGAAGTCTGTTCTACATAAACTTGACATTTTGTTAGTATTAAATTGGAGAGAGACGCTGCATACAGCTT
This sequence comes from Podarcis pityusensis, assembly GCF_964106645.2. NCBI lineage: Eukaryota > Metazoa > Chordata > Lepidosauria > Squamata > Lacertidae > Podarcis > Podarcis pityusensis. The sequence continues at coordinate 47,753,859 of NC_138028.1, forward strand.
AGCAATTATGTCATATGGACAAATCTCGAGTCACAGATTATTTTCAAGCACAACAAAACCAAGATTCCTTCTATTCTGGTAAATATAGTGGCACCTCTATATCCAAGTGATTTCAGCCGGGAAAGAAAGTTCAATCAATATTTAGAGAACATGTAGAAGCTACTAGGATAGTCTTACATGTTAGGTGTGCACTTCTAATTACCGTATTTTTCGCCCTATAGGACGCACTTTTCCCCCTCGAAAAATGAAGGAAATGTGTGTGCGTCCTGTGGGACGAATGCAGGCTTTCGCTAAAGCCTGGAGAGCAAGAGGGGTCGGTGCGCACCGACCCCTCTTTCCAGGGTTCAGGAAGCTATCCGCAAGCCTTGGGAGCCCGGCGGGAGTTCCCGCCAGGCTCCCAAGGCTTGCGGACAGCAGCCTGCAGCCCGAAACCCGGGGAGTGCAGCGGAGCACGCCCCGGGCTTCGGGCAGATATCCGCAAGCCTGGGGAGACCGGCAGGAGTTCCCGCCGGTCTCCCCAGGCTTGCGGATAGCAGCCTGCATTCCGAAGTTTATCTCTCTGAGGTTGAACCTACACATATAGTGGAAAGAGGTGGTAGAATAGACTGCCACTTTCATGCTGCTCTTCAAGCGGTCAGGGGTGGGGTGTCATGCTTTCTTAAATGCTCTCCTGAATGAAAAAGCCTGCAATTAAGAGACCTAGCACAGGAGATCAATATGTACAAAAGGATTTTGGCTTACCAAACAAGCCACTGAGCAGTTTTTGCAATGTAAGCATTTTGGACTAACCATTTGCTGAGCATCTGTATCTTCAAACCTTTGAGAAGACTTAGCTGGATCTGCCCAGATAAGCAACCTGTTTTATATTGGAGGTTCTCAGACTAATATAAGGTAGACATACTTTATCTGTGAGGAATGTAATAGGAAACTATAGTGCTGTATTCAGCATAAGCAATGCTGTTCTGTTGCCTTTCAAAAGGTCTTTCCTCAACCTGAGGGTGTGTGTCATCTGTAAATGTTTCTTCCATTTTATGTGCCTTAAACATCACAAGGTAACTTCTCCCTCCCTCCCTGGTATTGTTTCTCCCCGCTTGGTAACCTTTTATTTTATTTGTATAACGGGTTATTCTTCCTCTTCCCCCTTGTTTGTGATTCACTGAAGAAGTTACATTAAAAAATAGATTTGTTTTATTTTAGAGCATTAATGTGACCCCTAATGTAAATACACTAGTCAGGCAGCATATAAAATACAATTATGGAAAACGATTACAAGACAGGGTCAGCAGTTTAAAAAATCATGAAGGGTCAGATCCAGCGTGGTGAGAGAGGGATCTTCTTGCACAGTGAGGCTTCTTCATCACTTTCTCTACAGCAGCTCTCATCATGCTCCCAAAACCTGCTCTGGAGGCTTGGAAAGAAGTGAAACCAGAAGTCCCATTGATCAAGTGGGTTTCCATTGTGCAAACAGATGGACGTTAGATGTTGCCCTAATACACTGTCTGCCTCATAAGAGTCTGCCAGAATGGGAAGGTCTCCAGTAGCCATCCAAACAACGATGGAGGGGGATTAGAGGATCTTTTAACAATAACCTGCTTATAATTTCCTGGGGGTGAGTGGAGGGAAGAGGTTAGATCCCTGCACAATATCTTCAGAGCTGCTTGGGAGAAGAAAGCTCCAGGCCCCTTCTAGTCAAAAGAGGACCAACATTGGAGGACTTTAAGAAGGAAGTTCTCCCATCAGCTAGAAACCAGCTGTGTCTTCTACTTCTTGCTATGATGACATGAATGCAAGGTAAGTGTTGATGCTTTTATTACACCTTTCACTCAGTGCTGATCTGATTCCAGCACCTCTGCAACACAGACAATGACTCATTAAGGAGCTACTTTGAAAGGTGGACTGGAATCTACTTTTAGAGTCTTAATTAGCAGAACAGCTGCAGATCCCCTCCAACTAATCCTACAGAAAATCAAAGCTTTTCAAGTGCTTTTTTGTTTGTTTATGAATAGGTGCCGTAGCATAATAGCTATACAGCAAAATACCTATGAAAGAACTGCAAATATCTCTACTAACTGCAGCATTTGTAACAGCTGAACCATTACATTTCTTTTCCAGTACAAATCTATGCAAAGCAATCATAGAATCCTGCAGGGAAAAGTTAAAGCAAACAAATTTCCCATCTAAAATACTTAAATGGCCAATGTAAGGCTGAGATGCCAACAAAATCCCTGGCTGCAGCTACCATAATGGTTATGGAGCCAGATTTACAGAAGCAGACCTCAGAGTTGCAGGCTTTTATGTTCATGGCAAATGAAAAAAGCACAAAAAAGTATATATATTTTTACCATTCATGCTTTTTGAATGAGCTCGTGACATTGATAACAACCAAGCAGTCTTCAAAGCAAATAGACATTTAGGGTTTTTTAGACAATTTTTGTGTTCACTGCAAGGATTGAGCAGGAAGCTTCGTTCAGGTATCAAAAGTTTACAATTCTGGTAAAAATTTAACTTCTGCTATCTTTTCTGATAATAATCAGGGCTATATGCAGTGCTTTTAAAAAAAAATATGTTTAGGGGTACTCTCATTTTCCTACTCGTATTGAAATACTGCCCCTCAATGAGGCCAAACTTAGATTCACAAAATGTTTAGGGGTATGCACCCCCCAGAAAAAAAGCACTGGCTGTATGTAACAGGGTTTTATGAATGTCTCAGTTAAGAGCTAAGTGTTGTATGATGATGATGATGAATCTAATTTATATACTTCTCTTTGTCAAGTTAGTGGCTAGAATGTCAGACTAGGACCTGGGAGACTTCAATTCCGCACTCGGTCATGAAACCTGGGCCAGTCACTGCCTCTCAGCCTACGCAATCTCACAGGGTTGTTGTGGAGATCAAATGAGGAAGGGGAGAGCCATGTATTGGGCTGCTTGGAGAAAAAAAGTGGGATATAAATCCAATAAATGAAGACATCATTAGTAATGAAGGCTATCACTGCACTACTACCGATCTTGCGTTGTGTACATTTTATTGCTGTATCCTATCACTTCTGAATGAGAGACGCGGGTGGCGCTGTGGTCTAAACCGCTGAGTCTCTTGGGCTTGCCGATCAGGTTGGTGGTTCGAATCCCCACGATGGGGTGAGCTCCCATTGCTCAGTCCCAGCTCCTGCCAACCTAGCAGTTCGAAAGCATGCCAAAAAGTGCAAATAGATAAATAGATACCACTCCGGCAGGAAGGTAAACAACGTTTCCATGCATTGCTTTGGTTTTGCCAGAAGCGGCTTAGTCATGCTGGCCACATGACCCGGAAAAACTGTCTGCGGACAAATGCCAGCTCCCTCGGCCTGTAAAACAAGATGAGTGCCGCAACCCCAGAGTTGTCTGCGACTGGACTTAACTGTCAGTGTTCCTTTACCTTTACCTTTTTATCACTTCTGAGAGGTTGAAGAATCTCCTCATTGTTCTGCTGAAGGGCAGAAATGCTTGCCTACTTCTTTAAAGAAAACCAAAGCTATGAACATTGGGCTACCCATATCAGATATTTTTCTTTACAAAATAAACAAATATGGTTTTGTGGTTTGTCTCAGTGCCACTTGCAAGTCTCATTCCTCTTCACTGGAGATTTGTTTAGGGTCCCCACCCCCTTTTATAAACAGCCGTACGAATTTCACACTGCTAATGCAAAATACATTGAAACAAAGTTCCCTGCAGAGCAGAAAACACCCAGCCACCCACCCAAAAGAACGCACATTATAATGACGACCTCTTAGAGCAGAGCATACTCCACTGCCTATGATGCAAGTGGACAGGAGTAGACAGGTATGGAGTATTTTAGATTACCAGCAAAGCATTCACCTCTATGTTAATCACTGAAAATTGAGTATAGATAGAAAATTGTGGAAGTACCCAAGCACACAGTATCTCCTCTCAGCTCTGCCCACAGCAAGCCTTGCTGTCTTGTTGGGGCTGAGTGTTTCATCAGGAGGTGCTTGCGGAAAAATTTCAATGTAATCAGGAGCATACTTTGGAGATCACTGACGGCAAGAACTTCCACTGCCATGTTGGGATAATAGAATAGCTACTTCACCACCCACCCCAATTCAATTCAACATTGCAGCTTTGATAAAAATGACAGCATTAGACATTCCGCAGGCTTCTGCAATAGAAAGGGATTTCAAAGTCCACATAAGTGAATATTCACTGAGTGTCCTATTTGGCTGTGAATTTTCACTGAGTGTCCTATTTTGCTGTAATCTATTTTTTTCCTGCCTTAGATATTTGCAGCACTGCACAGGTATTGAAGGAATTTATTTGCATCTTACATCTGTGGAATTAGGTTATTCTTTGGCTTTGCATATTATGAGAAGTGATCCTTTTATTATGTCCTCTTAATAAGCATTTCATCTCCTCTGCGGTTTCAAAATTGAAAATCACTAAAGCTAAAGAAAAACCCCATCTGGAGATATTACAAGGAACGTCTGCAATTAGTTCCTTCTAATTACTGTAATCTGAACTATGCTTGTGCAAAGAGCTTAGCTAGCTGGGTTGCGGGCAATTTTCCAATTTATACTATTGCTTTCTTCTTCCTAGTAAGCCTCAGTTTGAGTCTGACATATGCACAGATAACAAACTAGGCTCCATATCCCGGTGCACTGCCACGGCTTCTTGAGTATCAGCAGGAGTCTAACTGGCAATTTCGAGTTTCTTCATATGTGGGATGATCTTGTTTTCTACCCCCTGTTGTGTCCTCTTATAATCCAGCCTTGCTGAAAATGTTTACCAACCCACTAAAAATTTTTTTTAAAAAATCCTAAATTCTGTCACATTTTGCAACAGATCCCTGTAAATACCTGGGTTGACTGACATCCAATGCCCTTTTAAAACTGGCGTGTGTGTTATTGAGTTGTTCTTGTTTTTATTTTGATTATGTATTTTGTGTTTTAATATTGTGTTTTTATCGTGTGAACGGGCCTGAGACCTGCGGGTACAAGGCGGTATACAAATTTAATTAACCACCACCACAACAGATGATCCAGCGGCTGGAAGATCCCCATGAAAATAGGTTGGGCTTTGAATCACCATATGAATGATTCAAAAACTCCAGTCAATTTATTTAACACCAAGTAAAATTGCAAAAATGTACAAAACGAGTTAAATTTTATGTTGGAAATGTAAAGGGAAGGAAGGTACTTTTTATCACATGGGGTGGACATGCACACTGGTAAAGGCTTTTTGGGAAATGATATATAATGAATTAAAGAAAATGTTTAAAAATACATTTGTTAAAAAACCAGAAGCCTTTTTGTTAGGTATAATAGGTGAAGAGTTACCAAGAGAGGATAAAAGACTTTTTATGTATGCAGTGACGGCAGCGAGAATACTACTAGCCCAGAGATGGAAGGAAGGAGAAGTACCAACAAAAGAAGACAAAACTGATAGAGTATACAGAGATGGCGAAACTGACAGGGAGGATCCGAAACCAGGAAGATCTAGTATTTTTAAAAGACTGGAGTAAATTTTTAATTTATTTAAAAGACCACTGTAAACAGTTAAAATCATTGGCAGGGATGTAATGACACTTGTAATGTGGAATTAATTATGGTAACTATAGATATACAACAGATGGACAAAGGTAAAAGATGCAGTAAATTTAATTTTAAATACAGAACCCATGGAGGGAGGGAAGGAGGTCTGAAGGTTCAAAAGAACCCTTTATTTTAATGTTTGAAATGGTTAGAGTTAAAATGTATAAAATTGTGGGGGGGGGGGACCCAAAAAGTATTTTTTAAAAAAAGTTACCGGTAAATATGAAAAAAAAACAAAAACTCCAGTCAATTTTCAAGGAATCCAAACCCTGATTAAAACATTGCACCCCCCCAAAAAAAATCCTACAACTGTGAACTATGCTAATACATTGGTACCTCGGGTTAAGAACTTAATTCATTCTGGAGGTCTGTTCTTAACCTGAAACTGTTCTTAACCTGAGGTACCGCTTTAGCTAGTGGAGCCTCCCGCTGCCACCGCACGATTTCTGTTCTCAACCTGAAGCAAAGTTCTTAACCCGAGGTACTATTTCTGGGTTAGCAGAGTCTGTAACCTGAAGCGTCTGTAACCCAAGGTATCACTGTATCTGCGTATATCAGAGGCTTTCAGCATCTCACCCTTTTTCAAACACCCACCCTTGTGGAGTATTCCCTCAGCCTCCTTTCCTCTCCTCTCTCCTTGGGAGTCCTCTGGGCAGCCACTGCTGCCGCCCCGGGTCTCTGAGTCGCCCCAAAGAGAGGTGCCTCCTCACACTGCCCCACAGGGGCCTGGGAAGCACCCCCTAGCCACCCCAGAGGCACCATTCGCCTGCTGAGCTTGTAGCCAGGGGTTCTGCAACGAACAGCTATGCATGCCTTTCAGAGGGAGAGATGCAAGGGGGCATCAGAGAAGGGAGGGAAGGGAAGGGAAGGGAAGGGGGACAGAGGCCAGTGTTGCCCACAGCACCCCGACCATCATTCAAGGCACCCCAGGGTGCCACGACACACTGGTTGAAAACCACTGGTATATATTCCAATTGAGTTCTAACAGGGAGAATTGCTGTGAGTCTGTGACATTTTCCCCGATTGCCTGATCCTTTTCTCACTAGCTTGGATCTTCCTTCTGCAGTGCATTACTGGAGCAAAGCCAAGCAGATCACTCAGCGAGGAGGTGCGGTTGGAGATTTAGTGTAAAGTGAGGAGGTGGGCAAATTTCTCTCGTCTTTTTCTCTCCTTTATCCCAGGAGAAATCAAAATAGTCTGCTATGTTACTGTAAATGTGCCAGAAATAAGTGGAAGTGGCCACTTTAGGCTTTTGGTGGCTTTGGTTATTATTTTAATATGGCAGACTTGGTTTTTTGTGCAGTAAGCTAGATGCAATTAATAAAAATGTATTAGACACAAATTTGTCTGTCTGGTATTTAATGCTTGCAATCTCACCATTGCTCTCTCCTTGTGGAGCTGGCAGGGCATCTTCTGCTGCTGTTGTGAATCCTGCCTCTAGGGAATATATAGTGTGCATTATGGAAACTTTATCTGGGTCTATTTAATGAACTGTGAGAATCAGAAACACACATCTTACACAGTTAGAAGTAAAAGCCCTGATAAAATTGATCTTCATTTAGAAAGCTTTTCCAACTCTTAGAGCTGATTTAGTAATTCACTCCTTGTTGTGGCTGCCATTTTGATTTGGGTATTTAGCTAGAAGTACTTTATTACTAAAGAAAATGCATCTGTGGAAGCTCTTTAGACTCATGTGTGAAATGAAAAAAAGCAAAGAAAAAATTTGACTTTGTGGGAATGCAATCCAAGTTACTGCTTTGCAATCCCCAGTCTTTTCTTTTTCTTTTCTTTTCTTTTAAATTTTTAAATTAAATTTTAGTAATACAGAAAAAGAAAAAAGAAAAGCACCCTAACGGTGCAAAGACATACAAAAATAAGGCTACTATTTACATACACATACACATAAATCCTTCCCACCCCCATATCTTCCCACCACCACACCCTTTGACACCCCCCCACAACATCTCGACTTCCCTATCTTATAGATTCAATACTATCATTGCAATTTTTAAATCTTAAATTCTGATCTCATTATGACATTCCTAATTAATATTTTCTACTTTACTCCTTTAATCTAAGCATATCAACATTTTGTTTCTTGAACGGTGTTTGTCCATGTATTCTTCAAAACATTGCCATTCTAGCCTGAGTTTTTGGTTTGTCCTTTTCTTCAAGATTTAAGTTGCAAAAAAATGTAGATTGGTGGTGCATTTTTTTTAAAGACATACATTCACTGGGTCTTATTAAATCCCTTCCCCCCTTATAAGAACTTCTCTCAAAGGTTAATTGGATTTTTTTCTTCTTAAAATAACAGTCCTATGTTCACATTATACTGGCACTGGTGATAAACTATATCCAGAATGTGCTCAGCCTGGGAGCAGGGAAACCACAGCTTAACAGCAATCATGCATCCTCTGCCCTGACTTCTGTGTTCTGCTGTATGCATCTGAATACCAGTTGCTGGACACTGCAGCAGGAGAGTGCTCTTGTGCTTGGGTCCTGCTCATGGGTTTCTCACAGGCATCTGGTTGGCCACTGTGAGAACAGGATGCTGAACTAGATGGGCCACTGGCCTGATGAGGCAGGTTCTTCATACTAACTAGAGCATATGGGCTATGAGTCCTGGAAGACCTGCTCCCTGCCTTGCAGGTCTTTCCCCACCTGGCTTGGGAGGGTAGAGCAAAGATTAACTCCAGCTACAAAAGCTGAGGCTGTTGAACAGACTCTTGGGTTATGGTATTGTTTGGAGGTGGGTGGGTTGTTGCAGCAGTGGAGCATGTTTTCCTGGCACCCAGGGGTGGGTTGGGGTGGGGGCACGCGGAGGGCGATGTGAGGAGGACTGATTGGAATGGCACATGCCTGTTGTGTCCTCTTCATGCCACCCTGCCCAGTGTGAGGCTGCAGTGTGGGATCGGACTCACAAAGCAGTGCAGGGCCGGTGGGGGCCAGAACAAAATATGCCTCTGGGTTGGTTGTTGGGTAGGGTTGATGCTTCTGATATAATTTTTTTGTGACTTCATTTTAGATTTTATTATGATTTGTGTGGAAATTGTTCAGTTCGGCTGTGTTTTTCTTTGGTGTTTTGTTTATTGTCTATGTTTCTAATTATGTATTTTTTCATGTTGTAAGCCACCTTGAGCATGGTTTTTAACTATGGAAAGGCGAGAAAACAAATAAGAGTACAGTGGTACCTCGGGTTACAGACGCTTCAGGTTACAGACTCCGTTAACCCAGAAATAGTACCTCGAGTTAAGAACTTTGCTTCAGGATGAGAACAGAAATTATGTGGCGGTGGTGCAGTAGCAGTGGGAGGCCCCATTAGCTAACGTGGTACCTCAGGTTAAGAAGATTTTCAGGTTAAGAACAGACCTCCAGAACAAATTAAGTTCTTAACCCGAGGTACCACTGTAAGTATGTTCTTGTGTGATGTTTCCAAGGACACTGCAAGCATATCTTCTGTTTCCATTTTTCTGAGTGCTGTGCTTCTTTCTTCTGCTCCCCCTTCCCGGGCTGACCACACACCGGATTTGACAACCGTTCTGCCAGCATAGCAGAAGCATCTCTCTATAGAAATAAAGAGCCTATCCTTGAGCTCAGCCTGTTTTTGCTGATAACCTCTCCACCTCCTGAAGTCGGTGGTCAAGGGGCATTTGAGGAACTTACAGGAGCCACTTTAATTTCCCAGAGCCCTTGCCAAGCAAAGGCCAGAAAGTTTGAAATAAACCAAGGTGATGTGTGCCACACTAAATATTGCTAATGAGCATCAGGTGTTTGCCAAGAGGAGCCTGACTCCTCATCCTCTGTATGGTAATTATTTTAAAGATCTACTTAGCATTTAGATTGCTTGGGGGAAGAAAAGCATCCAGCAAATGATTGCCTTGAGAGAGAAAAATGCCCGGGTATTAAATGGGTCTCCTTGAATGCTGTTTTCATCTATCCAGACAGAAAACAGAGGTGGCACTTTAGCCTGGGATAATTAGAAGGGCTTTGACATCATTGGGCTGTCCTTGTCAATGGCACTATAACATCTCGCCTCAAGATTAAAGAGAGGGGGAAAGAATGGAGCAGGTAGGGGAACAATAAAAGAGCACACAATGGTGTGCTTAAGCAAGCTAAAACCCATGGGCATTAAACAATGTCCTGAAGTCCGCACACAAAAGAGAGAAAGAGAAAGAGAGAGAGCGCAAAGGGAGGGGAAAAACCTGCTTTGAGATGCGCCAACTTGAATTGCTCACGCTTTGTAATTTATAACCCAAAGGGTAAACACTTCAGTACAATTTACACACAGCTACATCTGTCAGGTTTTTAAAGATCTTTCTTTTTCAGCTATTAGTGATCTTGGCTGTGATGCCGTTCAGCTCTAAGGCAGAGGTTGGCGAAACTCCACAATAAGAAAAATAATAAAAGAGCACCCCCCAGCTTGCTGCAGATGCTGAGGAGGAAGAACCGTTCAATCCTAGCTGCTAAATGCAGGGTGGCCTAGATGCTCACTGGGAAGTCTTTTCACTGGGGAGGGTTTTAAGAGACCTGGCAGGCTGTGCCCATTAGCACCAGGCAAAAACGGGGCCAGGGGTGCCAACTTGAATAAAATATTGTGGGGCCCAAGTAAGCCCTGGCCATACAGAATCAATCACAAGACGCACCATTTGAATGGCAAAGCCCATCAACTGGGGGGATGACTCCTTCAAATATTTACTAAATCATAGCACCATTAGAGAAATCGAGTCCCCTCCCTGCACAAGCTCATAACATCACCCCACTCTTAGAAAAAGGCATCTGACCAGAGATGTAAAAGAATAACAGAAAAGTTAATGAAGGCGTTTGAAGCAAATCGTAACACAATGGCACTTTTAACCCATGATAGCCATGTTCCAATATATAAAAGGATGTCACATAGAGGAGGGAGAAAGATTGTTTTCTGCTGCTCCAGAGAAGCGGACACGGAGCAATGGATCCAAACTACAAGAAAGAAGATTCCACCTAAACATTAGGAAGAACTTCCTGACAGTAAGAGCTGTTCGACAGTGGAATTTGCTGCCAAGGAGTGTGGTGGAGTCGCCTTCTTTGGAGGTCTTTAAGCAGAGGCTTGACAACCATATGTCAGGAGTGCTCTGATGGTGTTCCTGCTTGGCAGGGGGTTGGACTCGATGGCCCTTGTGGTCTCTTCCAACTCTATGATTCTATGATTCTATGATTCATTCCTTCCAAGCAATCCCCATTCCATTAATAAATCTCCAGGCCTCTTGCTCTCCCTTCTTGGTGTATACTCCAGACACCATTCTGCACCCCAAAACAGCTTACTCAGTCACCTTTGCCAAGCTAATATATATATATATATATATATATATATATATATATATATATAGTGGAGAAGTGGAATAAGAAATAAGAGGTATGTAGAGATAGCATTGGATGCTTCATTGTAAGGCCCTCAAAACTCGAAGCTCTTCTTATATAGAGAGGTCAATTATACAAAACATACATGCACATTGCATTTTATCTGCCCTAACAATGGTTCCACTCCTACAGGCTTTCAATTGTGTTTTGCATTGGTTCCCATGGAAATGTTACCAGGGGCGGCTGATATTCATTGAAACCATGTCTGTTCAGTTCTTAGTGAAAACTCTAGGCCAGTGTCCATCTGCTTTTCTTTAACAGCAGACTAACAAGACATTACACAGGTCTACTTCTGCTTTACATTTGCAGGCGTGGCAGTGGAGGTGCTGGACCATTGTCTTGCCTTGGTAATGGACAGGATGAGAGCTCAATCCAGATAAGACTCAGGCACTTTTAGTTTCCCTAGACTGGATGGATGGGAGGTAGCCTGCTCTTCTTACACTCCCTCTGAAGGAGTGGGTATCCATCTTGGGGATCCTCCTGAGCTGGAGCCTCAGGCAGCCTTGGTGGTGCAGAATGCCTTCCATCAGCTTCAGCTGGTAGCCCAGCTATGCCCCTTTCTGGACAGGGATAGCCTCACTTCTGTCATCTATGCTCTGGTAATCTCTAGGTTATATTGCTGCAATGTGCTATATATCGGGCTGCCTCTGAAGATGGTTTGGAAACTTCAGTTGGTGCAGAATCTGGTGGTTAGGTTGCTCTCTGGACCAAGATGGTTATGCTAATTTGGGCCCAGCTTCACTGGCTATAAAGCCTTAAACAGCTCAGGACCTCAAGGATTGCCTCTCCTCATAGGAACCATCCCAGACCCTGTGATCATCATCTGAGACCATTCTTTGTTTGCCTCTTCCCTGAGAGGTCTGGAGGGTGGCAACATGAGAATGGGTCTTTTCTGCAGTGGCTTGCTGCTTGTGGAATGCTCTCCCCAGGGAGGCTTGCCTCACGTCTTCATGACTTATCTTTAAGCACTAGGCAAAGATGTTCCTCTTTTTCCAGGCCTCTGGCTAATTCAACAATCTATGTCCTCTTAAACTGTGTGTGGGAGGGTATTGTTGTTTTTGTTATTGTGGCATGTATTTTTGTGTTTTTATATTGTAAAGTGCCCTGTGATCCTTGGATAAAGGTTGGTACAGAAATGAAATACAGTCGTACCTTGGTTTTCGAACAGCTTAGTTCTCGAACGTTATGGCTCCCGAATGATCAAAACCTGGAAGTGAGTGTTCTGGTTTTCAAACGTTCTTTTGGAAGCCAAACATCCAATGGAGCTTCTGCAGCTTCCGATAGGCTGCAGGAGCTTCCTGCAGCCAATCAGAAGCTGCACTTTGGTTTTCGAATGTTTTGGAAGTTGAACGGACTTGCAGAACAGATTCCGTTCGACTTCCAAGGTATGACGGTAATAAATAAGTATTTTAAAAAGCAATGTCTTAGCAGTACTAAAGGCTAAGCATGTAATCAATCTTTATTCATTACACTCTATTTGTTTATCAGTGGACTGATTACATTTACATCCCACCTTTCCTCCATGGGGCTCAGCATAGTTCTTCTCCTCCCCATTTATCCTCACAGCAACCCTGTGAGGTAAGTTAGGCTAAGATTGAGTGACCAGCCTCAGGCCACCCAGTGAGTTTCATGGCAAGTAGGGAAATAACTGCAATGTAAGAGTTTTTCCCATGACCTAGTCTCCAAAGACATGTCCCCAAAAATCTTAAGAACACATGTACATAGGAGCAAAATGTTGAAAGTGAAGGAGAGCCGCTGAATATATACAAGGGTGTAAAAACATGTATACATGCCTCAGCCTAAGTTTGTGAATCCAAATCTCTCCCCAAGAGATTCTACATAGACAATGCAAAATGCACCACTGTTTGGTATCTAAAATGTAATGCATCTTTCAAGTCTTCAGCAGACTTTATTTTGAAGTTAACCGCTGATAAAAACTAATCAAAACAGAGGTGTAGGAAAGGTCAATCCAGTTTAAAGTCAGGGAATTCCACATGGGTGTTTATAATAGTAATTTAGCACGGGTACAAGCTCCTTTACATAAGACTGCATTCTTTTTGTGTACTCTTGATGCTGCGCTCATGTTAACTTCAGGTACCTTACTGAGGCTGTTGTGTCTTCTGCGTCCATGTTCAAAGCGCACTTTGTGCTATGATAAATGTGTCCATCTGCCAGTTTGAAATGAATAAAGTTTGCAGTGATGCTCCATTTGAGAAACTCTCCACCTCGTGCTGAATCCTAAATCTGCCTGCACATTTCTTTTTCATGCCTAGACCCTTGGAACTACTGCCGGGTCTTTTAGTGGCAGCTAAAGCTGGTGTAACATTGAGCTATCGCTGGAGGTGTGAATTTACAGCTGCAGAGGCGCCTTCCCGTGGTTGCTGCAGTCCCAGAAGTAATCCAGTGCTGAAGCGTTAATGCAAATGCAGCCTAAGATGGAACCCAATTAAAATGCTGAAACACATTTTCAGAAGTGGAGTTTATTCCAGCATCCTGACACGTTCTGGTACATGCTTTGGTTAGGGAAAGGGGGGAAACAAACCTGCGTCCACATAAATTACTTTTGGCAAAGTGCATTTTAATGAAAGGAGAGGAGAAAACAAAGCCTTCCAAAAGGATTTCTGGACAGCATTTTTGGCTCCTGTTAAATAAATCCTGCTAATTCCCCATTCTGCACATCCAATTACACTGGATAAGATTTCATTAAATCTTTTAAAAATCCCTATTCCACCTTTTCCTGGTAATGAAATCACTTGTCATTGTTTCATTCTGACTAAGTATTTCCCAAGCTGAAGGCTACACTCAGCCCCTCTACTTAAAACAATGTAAGGCTTTTTTGGGGGAGGGAAAGGTCTTTGTCATGGAAGGTGGCTTCCCTAGACAAGCATCCCCTGCTGGACCAGAAACCCCAGCCCCAAATCAGATGCTGGATTTCTCCCTGCATCCAGCATTCAGACTTGTGTCTGTGGTCCCCAACACAGAGAATAATGGGCACAGCACCTAACAGGTGGTTGGGGATGCCAACCTGCCGAGTATCTTAACACAGCCACTCCTTTCCCCCACTCCGGACGGGGCTTGGATTTAGACCTTCAGAGAAGACACACAGCACTCTCTTAGCTGACTACGCCTGCCACCTGCTGCTCAGCTAGGGGACTGCAAACCGAGGTGTGTTTCTCAGTCAGGGTCTTTAAAGGAATGTCACAGGAAGTAGTAGTATATTATGTTGATTTTGTAATGGTAGAGGGAGGCCATTTTGGAAACACCTTGATTTTATTTGAATTTGAAAAGCAGTGTTTGAATCCTGGGGCATGGGGACTTTTAGCACCACCTAGCAATTTAAATGGCTTGATATTAAGACACATAATCTTCACTTAAGCAGTGATGTGAACATACAAGTCTTTGCAACTGTCAGGCTACAACTTGGGAAAAGGGGAAATCCTTGCTTTTTGCTAGCAGATGCATGTAAGTTAAAAACAGAGTAATTTCTCCTTTTATGGCGGAAAGACTCATACTGAAAGCAAGCCATACTACTGACAGGCCTTACTGTCGCCCCTCGTATTCACCCTGCTCTGATGTTAGCTCCAGCAGCGTGAGGCTTGGTTTTGATTTCCTTGCTAAATGAGCCATACTTCTTGAGTGCTTCTAATGTGATCCGAAAATCTCTCATTACCTCTGAAAGCTTCCCAAATCTTACTGTTGTGATCCCTTACAGTTGCCTGCTTAATGGCTGCAACGGAGAATCATGGAGTCCCCCAAAGTTACAGTGAAGGTGACTTCACTTAGCTGTTTGCTTCCCAGCTCGATCTAACAGAGAAACAGCAGCATCAGATACAGACAGTAGCGCATGGCCCTTTCAAAGTCCTTACTTCCGCACCAGGGCCATCTCAGCAGCTCCCCCTCTTCAGAAGTCTCCTCTACCTCCAGATATAAGAAGAGTTTGGATTTGATATCCCGCTTTATCACTACCCTAAGGAGTCTCAAAGTGGCTAACATTCTCCTTTCCCTTCCTCCCCCACAACAAACACTCTGTGAGGTGAGTGGGGCTGAGAGACTTCAGAGAAGTGTGACTAGCCCAAGGTCACCCAGCAGCTGCATGTGGAGGAGCGGAGACGCGAACCCGGTTCCCCAGATTACGAGTCCACCGCTCTTAACCACTACACCACACTGGCTCTCACACACAATCACACACCTATACTCTTTCTACATGCAGGTTTAATTGACAGAAACTGATACGGCACAGTTCTCTCACATGATTCTACCACCTTAGGGCCAATTCAGACATGCATGATTAATTATCAACATCATGCAGAAAATTTAATGTCTGAAGTGTTCATATTTGAAGTCTCTGAGTGCTCATTACACAGTTCCAGCAACAAGTGGAATGTATGATGCCATGGTTGAAAAGATTTCAGCTTGGTGCCATATACAGAAACTGCATGAAATTGTGATCAATTTAGCTTTCATATTAATGTATTTGCGTGGTGTTACATATATAGCCAAGGGATCCTGGTTTAAAACAAACAATTCCTAACGCATGGTTCAAAGCTGGCCTCTTGAGCAATTAACCATTGCTTTAAACCAGAATCCCTGGTTTGTTTATAACGTTAATTTGAGATTTTTCAAAAGTGAACTAAACTTGGCAGAAGCCCAGTCAGGTGAGAAGAGAGAGGGGGGAAGCATGAGAGCTGATGCTTCATTCCAGACTCATAGATATTCATCCTTCCGCTAAATCATGGTTTAATGTTACCAGACCTCTTTAATGTGAACCAGACCTCTTGGTAGTGAAGACCTCTGGTATAAAGTGACCACATGAAAGACTCTTTAGGACATTGCAGGGCCTATACTAATGTCAGCATGCAGGCAGCACCTCAGTTCTCTGAGATGACACAGACTTGACAGGCAAACAGTGGTACTGCTATGCCAAGGAACAATTCACTAACATGAGTCTTGCAACAGTCATGCAGGCCATAACTTTCTCTCCTGCTGTTCCCATTCAAGTATAATTCAAACCAGGTGGAAGAGGCCATGGTCCCTCTCTTGTTAGCATTCTCCTAAAGGGAACCATGTTTGCACAAAAGGGTCTGCTCTCGAAACTGGTTTAGATCCTGGGAACATATACACACCAGAATTCATGTTGGGTTGCATGTCAACACTGAGCTCATGCAACCTATGCAGTGATGCAGGTCAGTTGCACAGTGCAATGCAGCTCATCTGAGACTTGATATTGTGCATGTTAACTCAACAGTAAGTCCCACTGGGTGGTATTCAACTACCATGTCCCATCAGCTCAATGATTTCCATTTGCGCAATGGGGTTGTTGCCCGCCCCCCCCCCCCATTCCCAGCGTCCTTCCCAAATGTTCTCCAGAGGGCTGTGGAATTGATTTAGGGAACACACCGGGGGAGAAGAGGGGCAGGACATTCCGTTGCTCAAGCAGAAGTCCTTGAACTAAGAGAACATTCAAGTAACACCACTCTGGCTGTGATCCAATGAGTTCAATGGGCTTATTCCCACACAGATATCGACAGGAGCACAGTCTTAGTTGGGTGCACTGCAGTCACAAGCTTTCAGCCAGTAGCAAAGGGGCAAAGTGCTAGTCTCTAAGTCTGCTGGGAAAAGTGATGGGATCAGGAGGAAGTCAGCAAATGGTCTGAGTTCATGTTTTACACTCCAGGGAGGAAAAAAGTAAATAAACACAACCCAGCAAAGTTGGCCTTATCTCGTGCAAGGATGCAAAAGTCTGGCTTTGGTCTTGGGAACAGGCTGTGAAGCAACTCCTTAGGTCTTAAGAAGGAAATCCAGTTCTGCTTGATTTGTTAACATGGGCCAGGCACAAGAGCACAGCTTGACCATTTGGGCATCGGTTCTTCAGCACAAGCTGTGCTTACAAGAATATGGTAAATAATATAATGGGTTGCTTTCTGCATGTAACTGTATATCTCTCATGCATGTTAGTGAAGGCAGAAGGGAATGATTTTTGTTCTCTTCTGAGTCCTTCAAGCCCTTTCGCTTAGCACAGAAAGCACCAACACTTTTAACACAGGCTGTCAGGGTAATGTCATTGAATGCTTCTGGATGAGACTTAATGGATGGTTCCCTAGCAGCTGCTGCCTCACATTTATCAGTCTCAAGAGTGACCTCCAATAACCTATCCACTATAGCTTAGGCATTCATTTTCTGAACATTGTTTTCCTAGCGGTGGAAGAAAAGAGGTAAAGACAGTACTAAACAACAAAAAGCATCACTTATGCTGCATCCTCTGTAGGGGAAAAGGGGACGTTTTGTCCATGTGCTTTTCAGACAGTGTTTGCGCTTCAGGACTCATTTTAAAAAATTAAAATAAAATAAAAAATACCAACAGACCATTTAGCCAGTTGGGGTTTTAAGTTTCTTACTGCAATGTACCATCAACCCTATCAGAAACAGCAAAACAAGAAGCCGTACAGAGAATCTCTGCGATGAATTATATTAACACACGCCAGTGAGGAACCAAACACAGAAACAAAACAAAAAACAACAATAAAGACCCTAGCTGCTGCTTCTTTCATCCCCCACCCCCCACAATTAGGCATCTCCCAATAACTTAGCCACAACAATTCTTGCTGGTTTTCTCATACAGCATTTTTGTACAACACACATGCAAAATGAGAAGTGATGTCAGGTCGAAATGCCAGTGAAGCCAAACAAATCCACCAGGAGTTCATATTAAGGGTTGTCACAGACATCCATTGCGACAACTCCATGGGGCCAGAGAGCACAAGTTTCCCTGGAGAGAAAGGAATGGAGGAGAGGAGAAGAGTTGTCAGTCAGTCTTAGTCACACCTAAGTCTGGGCTACTGGGCTGCGCCCTTCCCGAGCCGTGAGCTGCTGTGGAGCTTCTTATGGAGTTACTCACAGAGGGGAAACGGCTAGCAGATGGGCTATTTCCAGGGATCTTTCCATGTATCTCGGAGTGCTTCGTTAATGGATCCAAAAACACTGACATTTCAACTGAAATAGTTATCGGCTGAGGCTCACAATCAAAATACTTAGGGTTTAAAGATAATCAAACTTCATCCCCCACCCTAACCCCTTCCATTCCCAAGAGTCTCATGCAAAAGCATCAGAGAAGTTGCCCGGCAACCATCATGTGGCTTGAAGCAGCTGCCATTGTTGGCCCAGTCTGTCTGACTGGCAGATGTTGGTCACTAGTCTGCTGGACTGGCTTTCTAAGCAAAGGCCACTGACGAAGTGCTGGATGAAGTTGCCTTTCATCTTCCATTTCTGTGAGAGGAAAGAAGGGAAGGAAGACAAAGAACAACATCAAGCGATTAAACCTGACCTCGTCTTTACTTAGTTTCTTGCTTGTTATGTTTAAAGCACACAGCTGTGTCTGTGACGCTACACACTCAAGAAGTGCTAAATAAATCGTATTTGTTCACGGTGTTATTTAGTGTCACCATTTTGAATTTCTGGCATGTGCATGACAGTTTCAGAGCTTTCCCCTTCTAATTCAGTAGCACATCTCAGTGAGAAAGGTATCCCGCGTCTCTAATGATTACAATAGTCACAGCACTATGCCATGCACACTCACCACAGAGCAAGTCCCATAGAAATCTTATTTCTGAGTAAACATGCATAGAATTGCATCTGTCAGTATGAGGCTTGGGGCATCAAGGATGACCTGATTAAGGGGGTGGAACAAGTGGCGAAGGCATCAGAAATTTGGATCATTGGGATTCTGACTGGGAGTGGGGATGAATGGTAACCAATCCTCTAGCTTTTGGAATCACATATATTTTGTACAATCAGTGGCATTGGGCTGCTCCCCCCCTCCTCCAGGCAAATTCTCTATTCTCTTTTTTCTCTTGTGAATTGCCTCCAGCAAAATTTCCATGTCTTGACTCGGGGCTACTTCTTACGAGGCAATTTATTTTTAGGCACTGCTACCCAAGTTCTAAAATACCGAAGTGTTGCTTGGATTAGTTAGGATAAGCACACGACTATAAATCATACCCCCCCCCACACACACTTTCAAATGTTTTTGAGTGGACCCAACGGTTTCCTAGTCATCACTGACACACATTTATTCACATCGACACTTCACGACTGAGATAATGTGCAAGCATTTTGTACCTGGATATGTGTTATCTGAGTGCAAAGCCTCTTATAAGAAGATGCAGCTCTGAGCAGGTAAGTGCACCTATTACCTCTTGGTTCAGCAGCCAGGCAGTCAGGCAAAGCTAAGGACAAGTCTGGCTTATTAATATAAAAACCAGTAATTTATGTGACCGAGTGTCATTTTCTGCCCTCCCCTACAGCTGTGGCTCAGCTCACTTACCCAAGCCATTCTACGCTTCTTTGCTTTGTAAGTGGCATTTTGTAGTGTGTACACATTTCTGGTCTTGTGGCATATGGTGGTACAAACCATTGATCTATTAAGGGCTAGTGGGTGGACAGTTGATTCTGCCAGACAGCAGGGAATTGGCCATGGCTTGCTTCCAACTGCACGATTCCATTTTTTAGTACAGGGCAAAGATGGGCAATCTGTGGTCCTCCGGATATTGTTGACGTCCAACTCCCATCACCCTTGATCATTGGCCATGAGAGTTGGAGTCCAGCAACATCCCTGTTATAGGTTCTTATAGCACATGAAATTAGACCCTCTCGCCTCCCCAAACATAGCCGCTTGGTGTTTTAACTGGTCCTGTGTGCTTAGAAGCCAGCTAGCATGGCAAAATGAAATGCTCAATAAAGTAACAACATAGTATAGCTATGAGAACTCCCTAATGCCAATTCTGTGGCACATTAGAGGAGACTGCTCAGCAGCTGAACGGGCTGAACCTTCCCAATGGCTCGTCTTTCCCCTTTTGCTTCTTCAGGTATAAAAGAGGGCCAGGGTGCTCTTAGAAACTTGACCACTCAGGGATATTAAATTGCTATTTGTCTCAGCTGCTTGACTGATGAGGGCAAAAAGGGACAGCCTCCAACCCCATGGCACATCCAGGTGGGAAATGGTGAGAGCTAGCAGCTTCACCCAGGCAGCTTGGCCCCTTAAAATTCACGCTAGCACACAGTATGCATTAATAATGGGCAATTCTTCTCAGGTTGACAAGCTGAACAGTTTTAGACAACCAAGACATATGCCGTAGGTTGTAGGGTAACCAGCAAATGTCCAGATGTTAAAATCTATAAACACTTGAAGTAAAGGCTTCATTAGCCATTATCATTAGTTCATTTTCTTGGAAGTACCACCTGCTACACCTGATTTCCTTTGGCAAGATCATTATTTGTCTTGAATCGATTGTGCCGTCTTCAAAGCACTCTGCCTGCTGCCACGTTACGGAATCATTTAATGATTTAACATTGGCATCCTATACATTGATATTTAACCCACTTTCACGATCGGACTCCTTCAGTTCTGTTGGTGGACTGACCATATCTCCCATACAAGCAGAACTACCTAGTACAGCAACAGTGTGCAGGAAGTTGGTGAAGAATGAGAGAGAGAATTAAAACTCTCCACAAAATCCAAGATGGGGCCCCCTTTCTAACAAACCTATCTCAGTAGCCCCTTTTTATATGGTAAGGTTGTGTAAGTACCAGGTGTTCTCTTTGTGATGATTTGAAGGACACCCGGTATCTGCTCTGCAAACACTTTGGAATCTGTAAAAGAATAGGGTTACCACGCTGAACGTTAGGCAGCTACTGTTCTTCCGGGAAGGGAGGTACCATTCTGATGACCAAAAGTGGCATGTGTGATTTGCAGAACAATGGGCTTGGTGAGGTGGAGAGCTTCAAACGTGTCCACTTTAGCACTATTTCCCTGTTGTGGTTTTTTCCCCCTTTTGCCATCACGTCCAAAATTGGTGTAGTCTTGGGAGGGACTCCCAAAAAGATTTGCTGGGGGTGGGGACTAGTCCTTGCCTGGAGGCAGTGAGTATAGACCTCTGATCTAGAGGCAGTGGGAGAGGATGAAATGTTTTCTATAAGCTTAGCCTGGTAGGCCAGCTGTAGACTTTCCTGAAGAAGACAGTCACTTAGTAACTCTTAAAAGAGCTCAGAAATTTCAGCCAGTTCAGAATGCCACTGTCTGACTAATAACAGGTGCTGACTGGGCAGGGTATATTAATCTGATACCATTTCGCTGGAATTGGTTGCCTATTTGTTCCCAACCTCAATTCAAAGTGCTGGCTCTTATTTTTAAAGCTCCAAGTCAGGAGTGGGGAACCTCTGGCCCTCCAGCTGTTGCCAAACTACAACTCCCATCAGCCTCGGCAAGCCTGGCCAATGGCCAGGAATGATGGGAGGTTGCAGTTCAGCAACATCTGGAGGGTGGAAGCTTCCTCACGAGGGTCCCCATAACTGCTTTTAGTGGACTAGGACTACAGTGCCTGGAGAGCCACCTTTCCCTGTGTGTCAGCCCCCTCCCTATCTCAGATCAACAGATAGTCTTTTGACAAGATTGTGGTGGGTTAGACTTAATCATCCTGGTACTCTTTACTGTCTGTAAGGGGACCACCTGTGATTTGTCAAGCTCTTCCATTGTACAGAGATTGCTGTCAATGGTAATTAGCCAGGGATGTTTCCCTTCCTTTGGCCCCCAGCAGCTTCCTGGCCCCTTTGAGAGACCCATGTATCATGCTGTATTTTCTGGACTAGAGGCCCACTGATCTGTAAACCTCTTTAAGTAGGATTGATATCCCTCGCTCATTCCTTAGCAGTGGCTTGCAGCTGCAGCAGGGCACCCAGCAAGCATTTTCTCCCGCTAATGAACGACACCAAACGAAAGAAACTCCTCTGTTAATTGCACAACTTGAAAGCGCAGCGGTTGTATCAACAGAATCTTTTTCAGTCATTCCGATTCAACAGAAAGGTAAGGTGAGAGAGGGCACAAGAGTGAGGACAGAGGGCAGGGATGACATGTAGGGAACTGTATTACCGCAATTATTGCATCTTGTAATTAGTTAGCTGTAAATGGCGGGCTTGGTTTCATTAACCTCCCACCCCCACCCCGTCACACACATGCAGGCTTGCCACTGCATTTTCCAGGACACGGCCCAAAGAGCAGTAATGTCACTGTACAAGACGCAGCTTCGTTTGAAATTTCACATCTGATGGCTTGAGTGCACAAAAGAGTTATTAAAAATAACCCAGCCTTGGGCCAGCAGAGTGGAGATGAGATCTTCCATAGCAGAAAGAAAGAAAGAAGAAAGCATTCAAGTTTGACCTTGGCTAATATTGTAGGTCTGAATCATGCATGCAAACTGGGTGGCTGTTTGCAAGCCTGTGGGCCCAGATCTACATCAACATTTCTCAAACATTGGGCCTTGCTGAAATGGTGTCTCCTCAATGCGAGTACCAGCAATTCCCCACATACTGAGTAAAGGTGGTTGGGAGAAAGGGATGTTTAGGAGCAGGGAGGGAAAATAGGCCCTCCCTCCTCTGAAGGGAAAGGGTCAAAGGCTGAATGAAAGAAAATTAGAAAAAGGTAAAACGTTGATCAGAGTTTTCCTTCTCCTAGATCGGCTACCTTCCCAGGTGGACACGGCCCATCTGCCCCTCACTTCTCTCTATACTAGCATGTGCAGAAACCGCATTAAAAACAAGTGTTCTGGAATCAAAGATTGTGTAATACATGGACTACAAATGCTAATCTTTCTCATTCCCACTTTGAAACCCCTTCACTTCAAGCTATGCACTAAATAAAACCAAAAGAATTTGAGCTGTGGGAAGCTAATGCCTACTAAAAAAACCAAGTACTATTCTGCTGCAGGGGTCACATTCAGAAAGGAATGTTTTCTCAGATTATTATAAAGTAGATGCTGATCCAAGCACCTGAAAAATCTCTCTCTCTGTGTGTGTGTGTGTGTGTGTGTGTATGTGTGTGTGTCTGCAATGGCAATCTGTCTGTTCCTGTAGCGTTCCATTTCCCCCTCTCTGGAAGCAAGCGACAGAAGAAACCGCATGATAAACTTCCATCACTTTCCGCTAGCAACTAATGTTTCACACCCAATTTGTCCATAACAAAATAAGATTTTCAGAATATTTGGGAGTAGGTGTCACTCTCTTCTTCTTCTTCTTCTTCTTCGAGTACCCAGATACTCATCTACATAGAATAATTACTCCTCAACATGGCAATTAAATCATTCCAGTGCAACTAATATAGCAGGTTAAAAAAAACACCACCTATTGATAACACTTCAGAAATACAGCAAAAATATTTTTAATGGAAGAACAATTCTCCATTGTCCCAATTCTTACATAAAAAGAAAATGTAAGAAGTTTGCACTTTTTAAGAATCATCATATTTGCCTTGTGACAAACATAAACCAAGTAGAAAAGCTGACAAAAAATAGGATTGTTTGACTAGTCAATAGATTTATTATAATTATAAGATTTCCTACTTAATATAAAAATACAATATTAAAACAATTTATGCTAAGAATAAGGTGGATTCTAACATGTATCTATCTCAGGTGCCAAAGACTAGGGTGAAGAGATGTTCCTTCAGCACCTGTCAGAAGATATACAAGGAACTCTGCCTCTTGGCATCAGGCAAGAAATTTCACTGTACTCTTTTCAACACCAACTTAAAATATGTTTGTTTAGGTGAGCCTAGCCAGACAT
The DNA here is from genome assembly GCF_964106645.2 of Podarcis pityusensis. Taxonomy (NCBI): domain Eukaryota; kingdom Metazoa; phylum Chordata; class Lepidosauria; order Squamata; family Lacertidae; genus Podarcis; species Podarcis pityusensis. The sequence continues at coordinate 47,777,447 of NC_138028.1, forward strand.
GTAGAAGTTGCATGTGTTTTATTTCCTTTTAGCTACTGCAGATTTTAATCATCTTTTGGATATTTTTCAATACCTGCTTTTATTGTTGATTCTAACGTTTTGCCAAATAATATTAAATCATAGAATCGTAGAATTGGAAGGGACCCCAAGGGTCATCTAGTCTGCCAAAGGCAGCAGAAAAAACAGTGCTAGTGGTCCCTACCAGTGAGTGCTGTCAGAAAAAAAGCTGTTGTGTGTGTCTTTAAACAAACATGCCCAGCTGTGAGACTTTCAGCATTAGGGGGAGTAGGATTGGGGAAGCTTCACTGTGCTGGTGTTTCTGCACAACTACATTGGCCAAGACTTGGGGATCCCCCCTGCCTCCCACCCTCAGAACAGGTAGCTTTTCCTGGGATGCTTCGCTTGGCTCTTAATTGGTCCATCCATAACCCAGCTTATTTCAACACATTGCCACTATTTTCAGAGTCTGTCCAATGGAGTTTTCAGGGTCTAGTTTGTCAGCCACAGCACATCAGTGGCAGCCTGATACAAACTGCATGAGTTCTACCAACTGTGGAAGATTGCCATATATTTTGGGGACATTTTGGTACTGTGTTTAATAATTGTTATTTTTGTACAGTGTATGTTTACATTGTATCAAATGCTTATTGTGGAGGGCTTTATTTGCATAATGTCATATGGTAACTTGCACTGCTATTGTGATAGAAATTTGAAGCACTTCTATTAAGCAACACTTTTAAATGAAGTGATGCCAAGGGGGGAGCTCCAGAAATCCAGTGATTTGGGAAGGATGCCATCTGGGATTCTTAAGAATGATGGAGAAAAAGGCTAGTGAAAAATAATAAAATCAACAGACAGAGCCCAATGCCATATCCACAAAGTCTATTTCCTTTCTAGGCCAAAACAGGATTAGCTTACTTTTTCACTTTAGCCCCCTTTTTGCCCTGGTCAGTTCCTGAGATGAGTTTTGAGTTTTGGCACGCATACAAAAAGCAGCACGGGAATTGTTGTAGAAACATTCCTTGCTAAATGGCTCATAATAATGAAGGCTGGAAAAAAACAATAATGAAAGAGAAGAACCATGCTTCTGAGCTTTTGGATTCCATTTGAATCCAGAAGACTGCAGAGTACTGGTCTCATATGCAAGCATGGCTCATTCATTGTTTCCATTTCAAAAAGGACACCAGCTAAGAGCTGCAGGTGACAGAGACTTGGCTTCTTAGGCACAAGAGACAATGGAGGATGAGTTCTGCAGCAGCAGCAAGAGCTCGCTATGCCACAGGGAGGAAGATTTTGTGAAAGCACTTAAGAAGAAATTAGTGACCTAGTTCCAAAGCAGGCCAGTGTGCGCGTGGTCACCAGCAGAGGAGGAAGGTAGGCCTAGGCAAGAACAACTCACCGGGGACATTCACACAGCCCTAATTTCAACGGCAAGAGTTTATCCAGGGCATATGTGTTGTGACAGTTTTTATGGGCGCTCCTACATTAGCCAGAGCTCTTGGGAAACTTGTGCTTATGTTCTCTATGGGCAAGGTTTTAAAAGGAATTCTGTCCTTGTTTTTTGTTTTGTTTTTTAAAACAGAGACGTATAGGCAATTAGGAGTACCTGAACAGGTCGATACTGCTGGAGATGAAGGAGGGGCTGCACATATTTAGTTTAGACTTGTCAACTCCCTCATGCAGAACAGATTCATTCTGTGTCGCAGCTATTAATAGAAATAGAAAAACCTCCCATACCAGGAATTTGGAACCTTTCCTGATCTATGGGTTAGATGAAATCCCCCCCCCCTACTTTCCATCCATTTAGCAGGTAACAAACTGGGGGGGGGGTGTCAATTTTTGGAGGGGGACTGGAAGAATTCAGGGAGGCATTTTTCAATGGTTTCTCTCTTTTCTGCCCCTTTTCTTATTTAAAATCCCCTTGAGGCTTCAAACTGTATTTTTGCTGCCACACATACAAGTAGCTGCAGCAACAAACAGGGATGCTCTTAGAGACCACCAAAAAGCAACAGTTATTTTGCTGTGACCTGGAACAACCCTTTGTCATGATATAGCACTGTTCCAGGGGTATCCTGGAGAAAAAATAGGAGCTGCCAGTCATGGTCACGATCTCGCCCTCCCCACAGCTCCCTTGAAATGACGTAGCATAGTTTGAGAGGAGCTATAAGTTGCAGGAGGGGTGGGGCGTGTAACCTGGCCACCTGTTGAGGGCTGCTACGAATAACTGTGCTTCAGCCACCCCACCTTCGGCAATAGCAAAAATACAGTTTATTATAGTAGGGTTATTCAGACACAAAAGTTGTTGAGCTTATAGCAATAGCCCCCCCAGTGCTCTCAAGCTTGAGCCAGGGTTGTCTGCACCAGAGCCAGACCCTGAACAAGAGCCACACACACACTTTAAAAAAAAAAAACACCCCAAAATCCAGGGCATTTCCTTTAAAATGTAAAATTCCCCCCGGATGGGCATGTATGACCACTGGGAGTTCCCAGACATATTGCAACCCTATATTATAGTAGCTTGGGGTAAAGAAAGGGAGGGGGGAGATAAGTCACTGCCACTCACTACCAGTTGTAAGTTGCATCACATAACCTTTCAGAAATTTCTCCCCAAAATTCCACCCTCAATTTTGACATACTCCCCGCCCCCAAGGAAATATGAACCAGAAATTTGAAGCTGAGCCCTAGTTTTTAAAACTCACGCAGGAAAGCAGCCAGTTTCAGCGTAAGATATCCTATAGCAGGCTTTCCCAACTGGATGCCCCCAAAATGTTGTCTGACTCTAGCTCCCATCAGCCACAGTCAAGAGTGGCCAGTGTGCTTTGGATGGCACTCACACCTCTCTCTCTCTCTCTCTCTCTCTCTCTCTCTCTCACACACACACACACACCAGCTTTATGATATCACCATGGATTGTATCCCATCTCCAGAGCCAAACCACCCTTACACAATAATTTTTAAAACTAAACTACAATGGCACCACAATCACAGGGGAAGTGTGATTAAGGAAGCACAGTACCTGTCTGCCATCTTTCTGATTGCATGCCTCAATTGTGATCTGAGAGCCAGCGGAGAAAGAGGTTATTGAAAGACACTTGTCCTGCTGCCTGATTAAAGGGTCACTGAATATCCACTCCTTTGGAGGAAGAAGAAAAGAACACAGTTCAGTGATGGAAACACAATACCTCTTTCAGCCATCAAGTGCTCAGTGCATGTTGCTTTTGCTTGTAAGAAAAGGGCTGACTCAGACCTTTTCGTCACCTGAATTTCTCTATGCAATGGCCTTTGGGCATGCATGTACCTGTGGTTGCAAGGACAAAGCACGGTGCGAACTAGCAGGAGGGGTCCACTTACTTCTTCAGAGGTTACTGAACCTGCAGAAGCAGCAGCTTTCAGTATAGAGGGGAAACATAGCAGGAAAAAGGCAAGAAACGCTGCATATGTGAAGGACACTCGGTTTTGGAAACAGAGACTGAAATCCTGATATAGTTTGGGAAAGACTGGGCACTCAAAGAATTCAGGGTTCAAAAAAGAGCTTTTGAGGTATGCTTCAAAGGATACTAATTGGCTCTCCCTCTTGCTAGACAACAGCTTGTCCAAGGATTTCAACCTTGGACAACCTTTCCCCATGATTGGCAGAGGTGGTAGGCCAGGGCGTGCGGGGAAACACCTTTCAGCCTAAGGGCCACATCCCCTTATGGAAAACCTCCCAGAGGTCACATGACAATAGTGGGTGGGGCCAGAGGCACAGCTGAGCAGTGCAAGAGATGTGCCTCTTACCTTCCATGTAGTAGCCTTACCTTACAACAATCCAAAAAACAGAGGGTTGGTTTTTTTTTACATACAGCCCATACACCTCTTTCCATCTGGACCAGCAAGAGGCAGTATCACAGTGCAAGGACACATTCCATGCAAGAGCATGCAAGGAAGGGACAGAGTGGGACCAGTGAGAGGTGGGGCTTAGGGAGAGGCTTGGGGGTGGGGCAAAGCCTGGGCACCGTCCCGAGGGTCTGATGGAGAGATCAGTAAGGACACATTCAAGCCTTGGGCCTGAGGATCCCCCCCCCCCACTTGCTTTTTCTAGAACAGGCCACAGTTTCTACTTATCTTCCCCAATAGGGAAAGTTATCAACCTGTTTCTAAAACATGATTGTAGCTATTGTCTATGGTGGCAAAACATGCAATTTATCATTAGGGAGACAGCATAGACACCCACCAGTAACAAACACAGAGCAAGAGGGCAAGCCCACTTCATTGATTTACCCTCCCACCTAATAACCATCCTTCCCAACAGACAATTAACATTCGCCTTCTTCGCTGGGATAATTCCCAGGACAGAGATACAGTTCAATGAATTTCAGCAGTTTCAAACAATGACAAAATAGCACAGCAAGTCAAATCAAACAGCTTGTTGGACGCTGTCTGCAGGCTCATTCCCAACCATTAACAGATGTGAGCGAGCATTTGTTGGCATCCAGTATCCTACTGCGACCTTTTGCTGACTCAAGCGGCTTCCTTGCTATATGACAGCATCTGAATGAAGGGTTCCCGGTCGAGATTGTCAGCTGGAATAAACTCCTCAGAAGCCACTGAAGTTTAAAGGGTTTTGCAAAAAGCAAGATTCTGTAACTACGTGTTATGTTTGTGGCTATTTACTATGTACTCCAATAGTTTGTTCTGTATTTTATTCCGTATTGTTCTCTTTCCAGGAAATAATTAAAAATATATTTTTTAAAAAGTCGAGAGGATTTTGCCACACATAGCATGAGCTGCTAGGTTATAGAGCAGTTCTATTATGAATGCCCATAATGAATTATAAAGAAAGCAGCTACTATTTCAAGCCAATTTTGAGAGCATTTGAAACTGATTCTTATTCAACATAGAGGGGATTTGCTACCTACTCCAGAATAAGCAAAGCCAATATTTATTCACAAAGAAATTCCCCCCTAGGTGGCTTACAAACAAAACAATACTAATACATCATAATCAGCAATAGAAAAATATAATTTTGTTGCAAAAGGGAGAGGAAACACCCCCCCTCCTGGAGATTTAAAACACCAATATAAAAACCTGGGTGAATGAAAAGGTCTTAGGCTGTGTGCTCTGGATCCAATGCACTCACAGCACTGCTTTGGGAAGCAATGTCCATACAATGTTAATCACAATCCACATTTATCTAGAGGGGTGTTGAAACTTTTTTCAAAGAGGGCCGGATTTGATGAAGTGAACGGCCGTGGGGGCCGACCAAGGGGCCAAGCAAGGTTGTTGACCTTTTTTTAGGATTGAAGTTGTTCAGCATTTTATAGGATTTTACCCCTAAGTTGTTGAACTATTTTTAGGATTGAAGATTTTACCCCAGAAAATAAACTACCACAGGGGCTGGATTAAACCAACCGGGGGGCTGGATTAGGCCCCCAAATGGACTTTTGACATGCCAGCTAGAGGAATCCAACGTCACACTATGACCTAGCTGCATTTTAAACTGGCAATGTATGCACAGCCTTAACCGATTTAGAGCAGTAAATTCTTTACAACAATCTGTCGCCATAACGTCTAACTCCTACAACCTGCAGGATCTAATTCCGTGCCTTGCATTCTGTGGAATGCTCTCCCCAGGGAAGTTCGCCTGGTGCCTTCATTATACACCTTTAGACACCAGGCAAAAACGTTGCTTTTTAACCAGGCCTTTAGTAGTTGTTCTGATTGACATCCTATGCCCTTTTAAAATGTGGCTCTTTTTCGGGGGGGGGGGTGTGCTATGTGGAATTGATTGATTGGTTTGGCGTGACCCCTGCTAATTGATTTACGATCCACAATTAGCTCTTTATGCCCGGCGCGCTTCCTCCGAGCTGCGCCACTCAGCTCCGTCTCCAGTAGCTCTCCAGTCACGCCTCAGCAGAGTTGAACACAGCAGCGAAAACTGTCACGTAGCTTCACTTAGCTTCAGACAAACACACACAGAGACCAGGTTTGTCCATTTCAGTCCTTTATTCCGACATTCCCCAGGAAATCCCTGGGCTCACCGCAGCCATGACAAAACTGCGACCTCTTTCTCACAGAGACCAGAGGGGAACAGAAACGTAACTCCTCCCAGCTCCTCCCAGCTTCGAAAGCTGACGTCAGAATGCTGAGGCATCATGGGAACAACTTAACCAGTTAAGTTCCAAACCCAACATGCTATTGGGTTGTTGTTTTTATTTTGATTATATATATATTGTGATTATTATGTTGATCTTTTCTGTGAACCGCCCTGAGACCTCCATGTATAGGGCAGTATATAAATTCAAATAATAATAATAATAATAATAATAATAATAATAATAATAATAATAATAAACGTGTGCAACCACACCCAGGATCAACATACATATATTCCCTGTGTGATAGTAGTGCCATTAACTTTTACAGAACTGGTGAAAAGCTCAGGGGGGAATAAAGTGGGCATTATTCCCATTATTCCCTGCAGATATTATGCATTGATTTCACTTTTTTTGTCCTTCATTGTAGTTCAGGAAAACTGCCTCAAGACATAAAAGTTTGTTTTCACAATACCATAGCTCCCAATGTCCTTTAAATAGCTGCCTCCGCCTCCTCTGTTGGACAGCTCCTGCATATGGCAAGGGACTTCCTGTCTCTACATCTGAACTGTGTCCTTAAGGCAATAGTAAAACAGAATAGTAATGGAATTGTAAGATAATAAGTGGATCTGGGTCATTCTTCACATTAGCTCTCCATTCTCTTTACTGCTCCCCTAGTTCCAAACAACGCTATGTGGGCATTGTATCTCAACTGCTGCCCACACGATGCTGGAACTCTGAGGGCTGGTTTCTGTGAGTTTCTCTGAATTTTCTCCCTGACCCTGTTCTGGCTGTACACCTACACGCTGTGCTGATTTTCAAGGGCCAAGGAAATGGCCAGAGGGGAGATGTCTGACTGAAAGAAAAGCTCATGCCAAGCAGTGCCTATTCGGAACAAGAGCTTGGGCTACCAGGGTTGGCCCAAGACATTTTGGTACCTGAGGCGAACCACAGAAGGCCTCTCCTGCCATAGAAGAAGGGTGAGGAATCAGGAATAAGGGTGCAGGGAGTGAAGTTAAACAATGGGAATAAGGGTGGGAGGAGACCAGCAGTGTCTCCTATTGGCCAAGAGGCTGCTATAGAGGTGGTACTGGGGGGGGGGGCAGCTGCCAAGGAGGCAGCCTCCAGCCTCCAAGTACACCACAGCTGTTACTGCAATCACAACAGCAGCAGTGGGTGATGCATTCCTTGGAGGCCGGATCTGCTGCCCCTGTGGATTGTGCTGCATGAGGCAGTAGCCTTGTGGGCAACCCATTTTATGATGGTTTGCTGTGCAAGTACTTTATCAAGGGGGTCCACTCAAGTGGCTGGGGAGGACCTTCAGGGAAGGATGAATCCCAGTCAATTCCTTCTCTGCCCTCCAACAAGGAGAATCAATGTGGCTTGGAGGAAGAACTGAGGTAAGGCCTGATGAGGCCTAGCCCTATTGTCCACAAATTATCTACTGCCTCTGCCCAGCCAAGGGATCCACCAAGATCACCATGCTTCAAATGCACACATTTACCTTCCCCAGTAGGTAGTAGAAAAGCAGCAGAAAAGAATAAAGGGACCAACTTCAGTTCACCTCACCTGAGTGGCCACAGGATTGTTCACTGTCCCTTTACAGCTTCCAACCCCTGCTAGAGAATTCCCTGCTGTATCCTGTCCCTGAGACTCCAAGCAATTTGCTCCTTGCTTGATGATGCCAGGAATCAGCTCCTTTTCTGGAACCCTGAGAGACAAAACAAAACCAGAACACAAATTGCCAAATTATCAATACCATCTCTATGTTTGATGGTGATAATCCAGAAGAAAATAAAAATAAATCTTCCATATACATATGAGAATAGTATCATACGACACAGAAATGCTATCCCACCTCTGGAGTGAAACACAGCAATAAAAAGAATATTGCAATCAACTGAAGTCACTGAGGGAATTCAAGAAGAACACCAATTGTGAGAATGATAATACCATGTTAAAGCAGGTACATATGTGAACTGTTTGTTTTTCTTGGGCTACAAATTGTACACAAGAAAGTCTGTTTCCCCCAAGATTAACTATGCCCCTTAACTAACCCACTCCTGCTCTTTCGTACTTCAGTAATTAAAGAAGTGAGGTGCATCTTACACCACATTTACCTCAGTGATACTAACTATTTTGTACCAGTTAAGCAAGCAGACTTTTTGATCTTTTTCAAATTATGGTGAAAGGTTTCAGAATTAGTCTTATTCATTTTAAATACAACAGATTATAACTTCTAAACATATTACAACATATACTGGTATATGTATTCTCATTTCTATTACTCCAACTGATGTACCACATAACTGCATTGTTCTCTGAGTGGATTATATATTTTTGCCTTCTAGGATGCCTCATGAAAGAAGGCTACATCTTGCTTATGAGGTTCTAAGGCTTTATCCTTTCACAATAAATTAAGCTTGACCCAACTGTGCCTTCTACAGTTTCCCATAGCAACTTTTCAGAAAACCTGATCTTTACCACTGAATCAGAGCAAACATCAATCGTGTTTTCTACAGATTTATGTTTGCTCCAATTCACGGCTAAGGAGCAGGTTTTCCCAGGAAAAGCAGCAGAGGAAACACAAAACCACTCGGAACCATGCCTAGAAACATGAGACAAGTGGACAATCCCTTGGACTCATGCTTTCTGGGCATGAGACAAAGCAGAAGTGTGGATGAGCTCCCAGTTGTCTAATCCCACCTCAAAAGTTCAAGCTGCCATAGTGAAGAGGCATTGGTTCAAACAGAGCCATGTCAGGCCCATGGCTGGGAGATACAGAGATACCAGTTCCAGAAAAGAACCTCCAATTTGTCATGTATCTTTCCAATGTGCTACAAGCATGTTTTACCTCTTGGGAAGGCACCTGCCACTTTCCTCCTTCCCACAATGTTAAATATACATCCTGCGGTTTTACTTGAGATTCAAAGGATGACTCACTTGAGCTCAGGGTAGACGTTCTCCAAGTACCACTGGAAGGATTTACAGTTCAGTTTCCTGCGCTGTTCCACCCGGTCCACAATACTGGAAGCAAAAGCAAATTGTTCCTATCTTCGTTGTGAATGTGGACAAAAGAGATTCTCATAACACAGGCAGAACACAAGCAAAGATTACAAAATGCCCAAATGTGTGAAGTGCAGCCACATGCTACTGAAACAATACAATGACACATTTTCACAACACCTATGCTAACAAGTCCTAACAGAGGTGCTTTTGTAATTTCTATTTTAAGCTTAGCGCAGGGGGCAGGGAGGAATCTCAGGCTGATGGGCTAGGTCGGACCTCTTCTGCCTGTCTCTTCCTCCTTTCCCAAGGCATCTATTAATGTAGTCCCACTCCTCTGCTCATCTTGAACCCTTTTGGGCTGCATGGGCCAGATATGGGTGTATCCTACGGCTCACTGTGAGAAACTGAAGTAGCATGGGAGTGTTTATTCTGCTCCCAGTAGCATCTTTCTCCTTGCTTTGCCTAGGATCCAGTTATGTAAGGGTAAAGAGAAAGGTAATATACAGAAGCAGACCGCAGGGCGGGGGCAGCGCTGGTTACCTAATCTCCTGGCAGCAAAGTCTCCACAGGCTACTGTGAGGGGCAAGGCGGTGGAGAGGTTAGCACCAGCTAAGCCAATAAGGTTCCACAGCAAAAAAACACTTCACCGTCTTGCCTGCTATCACTGCCAGGAGGTCAGGTAAATGCCGCCACCTCAGCCCGGGGTTTGTTTATGGTGATATAAAAAGTGAAGTCACAATGGATCCCTCAGCTGCCGAACAAAACTCATTTGCTCAGGCTTCACAAACTGAAAAGCAGACATACATACCAGCAAATCATATGCTGGTGCAGTCACTGGTGTTGCCCTTCTCTCAAGACGTCCTTCCTTTTTACGTTTTACAAGTGTGATGCATTAAATTGTCAACTTAATTTTTTTTTTAAAAAAAACCTAACCTGTAATGGTATTTTAAAATGCACAACTGTTCTGGGGATTTTGCGTATGAGAGATTTCTTAGGAACATAATGGGTGACAGCCAATCAGTGTCATATATAGCAGGTTTCAGCTATGAATCTGCAAAACATTTTTTTTTTATAAAATCCCCATAGCAAAACCCCTTGCCTGAATCCCTGGCAAAGTGCTGCCTTGTCAGGTAGACATTATGCCTAGAAATGTGCTAAGAAGAGCCCTTTTAGATCAAACCAACTAAAGGCCTAGTATCTAGTACAGCATTCTATAATGGCCAACCAGATGCCGAAGCCCACAAGCAATAGCTTTCTCCTAGAAATGGGTATTGAGAGGCATAGTAACTGATCCCAGAGGCAGGATATAACCCTCATGTTCATTACTGGTCACTGTTGATAGGCTAAAGCTCCAAAAGTTGCCTAATCCCCTTTAAAGTCATCTAGTTCAAGCCATTTCAATTATACAGAGCCACTACCATAGAGTGCAGGACATGAACTTATGTTTAAATATAAAACCAATCAATACAAGAATGTGTTAATCAGCTGTTCGAATCATGTTTCCAGGGGCATGTTAGTCATGGAAGAGTGCCTATGCTGTCAGCTCTCCCTAAGAGTAGCTTATAAGAGCTATCTGACACGAATACCCATTTGCCTGGTTTGGGATGCTTACCTTCCAAATGACTTTCCAATGGCAGATGGCCTGGCCTCATAGTAATACTGCTTGTATTCGTCCATCCATACTTCTGCTGTACGTTTGGTATTTCTGCAGATGGGAAAGGTGAACCACGGTTATTTACTGTACCACATGTCACAACATGAAATTAAGTCACCCTTATGGAAACTTCAACCCTCCCAAATTCTCATTGCCAGCAAATTTGGAAGCACAGGGATGTCATCACTAAACTTGTACATTTTCCCCCAAACAGGAACCAATTGATGGGTGGTGGTGTTTGCACCCCATCTCTGAGCTTGCAAGACCACAACTGATTCATCCATCCCAACGGCTGCATCAACATAAAACAGCTATTCAACTGTTATTTTCTCTAAGGTTATTTATATCCCACAGAACCTTGGATATGCAGGGAAGAATTCAACATAGTTACTAAGCTTGCCTGATGGAATGACTGGCCTTCTTCTTCCCCTACATGCTATTGTGAGGGTTCTTCTGAACCTACCCGAGAGCCAATTTGGGGGAGAATGCATGGAAAAGAGAGGGGGGTGTTCAGATGGAACAACACCAGCACATTCCTGTGAGAAAATCCCTGTAAAGGAAGAGGTACACTGGTTTCCCACCATGGCAGCTAATAAAATTCTATGGCAGTCACTCAGTTACCCTTCCTCTATCCAGTGGTGTTTGCGTGTGAGTGGGACAGAGTTCTGCTTGCACAATGGGACTTCTCCATCCTCTCCTCTCCCTTTCAGCTCTCTGCTCTGGAACATTGACAGCATAAGGGACTGCAGAGGAAGTCCTATTGTGCAAGGAGAACTTTATTCACATGATGTTGGATACAACTCATTGCCTCCTCTCAAAGTTGCTGCCACTCTGTGGCACATGTGGAGGATCCAGACGCCTCTTAACCCTCCTGCATACTTGGAGTCATAACAGGTGCAAAATATGTAAGAGGGTTGAGACATCTGGATCTTCCACATATGCCACAAAGCAGCTATGAGTGGAGGGTAATTGAACAGGGATTCACTGGCTGCCGTGCGGGGGTAGAAAAACTTATGTTGCTGGTGAAGAGAAGAGGAAAACCGGGGCTGCTGTTTTTGGCAGGAGCCGCATGTTTTCCATAATGTCTAATTCTGGCCAAAACATATCAGCGGTTTGCGAGAACCCACACAGAAATTAACACTGGGTTACTATAGACCACAAGTATTGAGCCTGTGCAGCTGTACTCCTGCATGATAAACAGTCACCCTTAATTTAAAAATCATATTTTTACATTAAATAGGGGCTCACTGTCAAATATACTTCAATGGTTTTTATAAACTGCTATTTAATTAGAGTATAGCTCACACACTACTCTGCATTAGTATAGTGGTTTTTTCCAAGTATATAAAGTATATACCCAATGTATATAGAGGCTTTAAAATACTATTTCCAGAGTATTAGAGAAGTGTTTGCTATAAATACAAATAAACAAAAACAGCAGGAAACGAGATAGATTTAGCCAGGAATATCCAAGCAGCTTTCATGAATTCCATTTGGGTTCATACTCAAGTCCCTGAGTGAAGGAAGGAAACTGGCAAATACCTCAAGAAGTTGGCCCCAGTGTCCTTTCTTTCCTTCAGGCAAACGCTATATCCTAGTTGGGCCCAAAAGCACTCTGCCACCCTCCTGTTTCCTGAACTGGGATCAAGGAGTCACCCATTCCTACTTGATATAGGTCAGCGCATTTCCCTCAGGGAAGTCATACGGATGGCGCTTCCTGAAAACGTGTCCTACTCGGCTGCAGGGAACGATCTCCAAGCTGCCTCCACACATCCAGACGCGGAAAGAAAGCTCTAGAAAAGATCCAAGACAGCAGAAAAATAAGGTGAGAGAAGAAATGTGAAGGTTTTATGCCTTATTTTTCACTCCCATCTCACCTTGTACATGACTAATACAATGAGAAACCACAAAGGCAAGAACGAGTAAAGTGAAAGAGGATTTCTTAAAGCAGAGATGATGCTTCTTGCTGAGGGGGGAAATAAATGCATTTCCAGATGGTTTCCCCTCCCTGGTCCCTCTGATCAGGATAGCGATGAGCTTCCTGGTCTTTTTAGGTGGACTCTTGGGACCCCTCCTTTCAATTACACATTCAAGATTATTTTGTGCTTATGATGCTATCAAAGTGATCATGCATGATTCCACATTCAATACTGTTTGCACCTGCAAAAGGTTTGGGGTGGTCATACTGTTTCATTTCCAGTCAGTGCACATCCGGTAACTTCTTGCTGAAATCCTGTAACTTTATACCCCACAGATGTTCTAGTGTATTTTTTATCCCACTTCTGTTGTCCTGTAGTCCCTCCGGACGGCAGTAATATGGCAGCTTTGGGGAAGCATTGCAGAACAAACTAAAGCAGAACAAATCTACCACTAATGCACTATTATTGTGTCAAGAACATGTTGTAGAAAACACCCACAATAAAACACCAGTCAGGAGGGGCCTTCCTGTAAGCTATCAATATGTATGGCATTATTTCATAACAGTGAGCAATTAAGATTACAACAGACTTGTTCACCAGAGTAAGATTCTCTTGATATAAATGAGCAGAGTTCTATTCATGCAATGGGACTTCGCCTTCTTCTCCCCTCCCCCAGCAGCCTCCTATGCTTCCCCCCAAATCTACTTGTGGGGGGGGGTCCCCCAACCCTCCAGAGCATATGGGAGCATGCAGGAAGCTGCAAGGGGGAGGAAAGGAAGGAGAAGTCATGACGCATGAGACAAACTTTGTTCTGCTTTTACACAGACCCTGTTGGATACATTCCAGAGTGTCTAAAGGGAAAGACAGTACATATTAGAGAAGATTGTTAGAGTAAGATGAAAGGAATCAATTTCAAGGGCTGAATCGGTGTGAGAGTACAAAGCGAGGGACAGGAAATGGAAGACAAATGCATGATCTTAAGGGCACTGGTGAAAAATAGACATTGAAAAACATTGTGGTGTTCCAAGCAACACATTTCACATTTGAGATTAAAGAGATGCCAAAAGATTATGGGCATTCTAGAAAAACGTGTAATTTGCTTTAATCACTGCTTAGGGGGATGTCTGCACTGGTCAATGTTTGTGCTTTTTAAAATATCTGGACCACTAGTGCTTGTGTAGGTCCACACGTATTATGGGAATCAACACTGGAACTGCAAAAACCTGGAAACATAATGGGCCAAAGAGCCTGTTTGAAACCTTCCCTTTTCTTAAAATTGGAGTTGTCTCTCTTTATTGTACAACCTTTCAGTAAAACCCCAAACCCACTATTGATTCACTTGCTAAGCAACTCAGTTTCCTACGGCAGCGTCTGACCCTGTTTATTTAAACAGATATATTCTGACCCATCCCCCTTTGCTTCTAGACGTTTCGCTGCCCTGAAGTAAAATTCACTTTTATTTCTTTGTTAATAGCATCAGAGGACCACCAGGGCTTTGATGTTCAAAAGCTCATTTGAATCACTGAAGAGAGGTGACCTTGCAAAAGCTTATGGATCCATCCTCCTGCGTTTAATATCTGCCACTCTGGTCAAGTTCCCTATTTGAATATTTATTTGGAGGCACAAAGAAAACACCAGGGAAGGGGCTGCCAAATCAATCACAAAGGAGGGGAGGGGTTGTACAGTCACTAGAAAGGGCTTTCATGGATATTTCATATTATGGATTGTCTCTGATATGTTCTTTTGTCTGGCCACTGAAGGTCAATACGTGATGGTGAAGACCAATGGCAGCTACTGCAACAGGTGGAGTAGGAAAAGCAGATTTATCACCAGCCCCAACTGATATGGATCCTGGCCTTCACCCCAAGCCTCTAGTTCCTACCAGGGCCCACTATCTATGGAAGTTTGGTGGGTGGCCCTTGCATGGAACTCCTGGGAGAGCTGGATCTGGCCAGCATGTTGCAGGGGGTTTTTTGAAAGAGGGTGAAGACCTTTCTCACCACCCTTTTATGGTAATCTGGTTTTAATGAGCTGAGTTGGGAAACATTTATTTGCATCTTTCTTCTATCATTACTGATTTTGTGGTGTTTAATTAGGATTTAATTATGGTTTTTATTGTGTTTGAATTGGATTATTTCTATAAGCTGCTTTGGGAGCCTGCTGGCTGAAGCATGGGATAGGAATAAATAAAACAGACCTGTGGCCAATATCTTAACTCAATTTCCCCTCAATCTGGAACACTAGAGCACTCTGAAAGCCCAATGCACTGTTTTCCAACTCTGACCCATTTCCTTCTCCGAGCTCCTAGCTGCCACCACTCTCCAGCATCATGGTTGAATCCTTAGCAGTTTTGTACTAATATAACTAACAGTATCTATGACATTTCCTGTTTCTGGACCCCTTTCAGGATCCCAGTACATTTCTGAGCACAATTCAAAGTGTTGGCATTGACCTTTAAAGCCCTAAATGGCCTCGGCCCAGTATACCTGAAGGAGCGTCTCCACCCCCGTCGTTCAGCCCAGACACTGAGGTCCAGCGCTGAGGGCCTTCTGGCGGTTCCCTCACTGTGAGAAGTGAGGTTACAGGGAACCAGGCAGAGGGCTTTCTCAGTGGTGGCACCCATCCTGTGGAACGTTGTCCCCATCAGATGTCAAGGAAATAAACAACTACCAGACTTTTAGAAGACATCTGAAGGCAGCCCTGTTTAGGGAAGTTTTTAATGTTTGATGTTTTATTGTATTTTTAATATTTTGTTGGAAGCCGCCCAGAGTGGCTGGGGAAACCCAGCCAGATGGGCGGGGTACAAATAATAAATTGTTGTTGTTGTTGTTGTTGTTGTTGTTGTTATCATCTTTGAACACATATGCATGCAAACCAGTAATAAAGATCTCGCAAAAATGTTCTCTAAGAATCTGTAGAGCGAGACTGACATATACATAGATCTGCAAAGCAGTATGCCTGGTGGCTGGAAACAGATCCTATCAGTCTGCAAGTAGTTCCTGGATGAGGGTGAAAGCCACAATCTATGATGCTCCCAACCAGAAGGAAAGTTGTGTGACCAGGTGACCTGGGAAGAGCTGAAGAGAGTAGCCAACAAAAGTAGAAGTCATGGCATCAACTCACCAAAGTTCTCTCCTCCCCAGATGTCCATCTGAGTGTCATATTTTCCAAGATGGTTAAACCAAGATTTATCTATCACAAAGATGCCTCCTGCTATGACAGGTGTTCTAGGGAAAATGAGGGCAAGAAAGGATTTACATGTAATATCAGTAAAATATATTTAAATGCAACAGAAACATACAGCATATATACAGCAGCATGTTCCATCTAAAGCCATTTATAAAGAAGAACCATTAGACTCCAGAATTTTCTATGAGCTGGTGCAGACTTAATTAGAATAAAACCTTAACTGTAGTTAAGAGATTAGAAGCAAGTGCAAGATCACTCATGTTCTCTCTCTCCCCCCCCCCCCCCCCATGTATGTACATACACACAATCACACACACAGCCCTTAACTGCAGTTACATTGGCAGCAATTATAACCTGGTTTCTGCATAACCAGAGTATGGTATTGTTTAAGAACTAAGCAAGTAAGCCAAGCAGAAGACCCCGAAGCAAAATGCAAGTTGACCAATTTTCCACACCCATGCCAGAGGCATACCTAAAGATTCAGCTGGCAGTGCAATCAGGCACCTCCTTTGCCCCCAACTGAACCATGTAATCCCAGTTGGGAAGATAGGGAAAGGCAAGTAAATCCTGCCATATTAATAATAACAATAATAATTATTAGTAATACATTTATATCCCACCTTTGTTCCAAGGAACTCAAGGCAACACTCACGTTTCTCCCCCTCTCCATTTTAACTTCACAACAACCCTGTGAGGTAGGTTCGGCTGAGAGACAGTGATCGTCCAATGGGTTTCCTCATGGAGGAAAGGGCTCCTGAAGGTTAATAGCCATCACAGCTATGCCCTGCCTCTATAGCTGGAGGAAATAATGCTTCTGAACACCAGTTGCTGGAAACCACAGGAGAGGAGAGTGTGCTCTCCTGCTTGAATCCTGCTTGCAGGTTTCCCACAGGCATCTGGTTGGTCACTGTGAGAACAGGATGCTGGACTAGATGGGCCCTTGGCCTGATCCAGCAGGCTCTTCTATTGTTCTCATGCTCTTAAGAGTTTCATGGCTGAGTGGGGATTTGAAGCCCAGTCTCCTAGGTTCAACACCCTAACCACTACCCTGAACCACAGCACTAAAGTCAGGCAGAAGAATGTACAGACCTTGTGATTATCCCAATCAGCCATGTGGACCAGCAGACACTAGAACAAGCTTAATCATCCTGGGTGCTTAAGACTAGAGGAGTTGGGGGTACTGTACTAGAGATCCAACACCCACAAATTCAGGCAGTGTGGACACCCATATGAGTGCAAATCAGCTGATAAGATTATGCTTCAATCCACCTATCATCCTTCTTTTAATTTGCCTAGATTTGGTGGTCCTTATCTGCATTATGGGACGCGGGTGGCGCTGTGGGTTAAACCACAGAGCCTAGGACTTGCCAATCAGAAGGTCAGCGGTTCGAATCCCCGTAACGGGGTGAGCTCCCATTGCTCGGTCCCTGCTCCTGCCAACCTAGCAGTTCGAAAGCACGTCAAAGTGCAAGTAGGTACCGCTCCAGTGGGAAGGTAAACGGCGTTTCCGTGCGCTGCTCTGGTTCGCCAGAAGCGGCTTAGTCATGCTGGCCACATGACCCGGAAGTTGTACGCCAGCTCCCTCGGCCAATAAAGGGAGATGAGTGCCGCAACCCCAAAGTCGGCCACGACTGGACCTAATGGTCAGGGGTCCCTTTACTTTTACCTATCTGCATTATAGTATGTGTGGAGAGAGAATGTGTGTATATATATCAGAATTAATCAGGCAGTGAATATATAGGTCACCACCACAGAATGTGCAAATGGTTTTGTTGAAACCTTGAGGGAAAAGGATGGCCTTGTCTTGGCCGCAGTAGACCCTATTCTGGTCACGCGCCAGCTTGGAAAAGTTCATTGTTCCTGCAAGACAATGGTAACAATTTCTAAAATGAGGGCCATGACATTTCCCCTGCCTCAGAAAGGAGATGGCCGCATATATTCATAACAGCCTGAAAAACCAATATACTATGCACTGCATATTATAGCAGTGCAAGCCACTCAAGCCAACAGATTGAGTTGCAAGTATTTGTCAGGAATATTAAAACTCTTCAGGGAACAATAGATATTGATTAACTGCAGCTCTTAAATGAACCACACATGACCTCTGAACACTTCCCGTGGTAACATCAACAAATGGAACAGCTTCTCATATCAGACAAAAAGATGAAGTTGTGAGCAAAAGAGCTTACCTGATGGACTCAGTAGGATCTGTTCTGGACAATTTTTGCTCAATGGGGATTTGCTCCCACTTAAAGTGAAGGCTCCAGTCAAACCCTAAAATGTGGAACAGAGTAGTACATGTTTGCAGTTTCTCAAATACAGAGGAAAACCAGAAACTAACAAGGGTTTCTGGAAAATGTGAAAATAGGCTTCAAGACTCCATTTAGGATACATTGGGAAGAAGCTTGAAACACAGCAACACATACCGCTTAGCAATAATTAGATGGTGTTGACACTGCTTATTCGCACATGATCTCAGGGCAGCAGGAGACAAGCGGACTTGTGTTAGCCAGGCCTCGAGGTATCCCTATAGATGCGCCCTGTTCCTTAGCGGTATTTATCTGAGCTCAATTGCATTCCAAATCTTCCAATGTGTGTTCCCAGAGAGAAATGCAATAATTAGTGCTTCAGCCTTCCACTCAGACTGTCCTATGCCTCATTGGCCGCCAAAGTTATGAGACGTTAATCAGCACTCTCAGTGGGATGACATGTATTTCCGGGAACAAAGTCTCTCTGTTCGCTGTAATTGGCTTTTCCCCATGCGCATCACATAAAACGCTGCCTAATTTACCATTTTTGCAAATTGGGTAGATCCTGTGGGAAGGAAGGTGAATGGCAGGAGCTGTATGCAAGTGGGCTCTGCAAAACTGAGAGGGAGGGGAAGTTGAGACCTGCACTTGAGTAGAAGGAGTGTTTCCCCAACACTTGGGGAAAGGGTGGTGGATGTGTAGATGTGTGTCCCCCCCCAAGAGAACAGGGTGGAGCAGCTGGACTTCTTTGCATTTGGGTTCCTTGTATATATATAAAAAGGGTGAAATAAAAGGAAATTCTGGGGGCTTATCAAATATAAGGCTTCCCCATATTAATCACTTAGTATGCTGGTCATCTGTATTAGTAATCTGTGGCAGATGGCACTGAATGGGGAAAGACATTTGTGCTTTCCAAAGCAGATTCCTCTCCTTATTCAAGGAAATCTTTGCTTTCCTCTTCCTTTGTTTTTATGTCATTTTTATCTTTATCTTTTACTACTCTTTTTTAAAAAGCAGGTTCTCCTCTCCCCACCCCCCAGTCAACCCCCAACAAACATGCATAGATCAGCTGAGGAGGAGGAAGGTGCGCATACTGCGTTTTCTAAATTAATGTCTGGTTCTCTCTTTCCCTTCCATGTGTGTATGTGCTAGGAATGTGTGTTAAGGGGGTCGTGTGTTTGTGTATGCTTGACCATACCCACTGTTGGAATATGGCCTCTGAGAGCTCTCCATCCAATAAACCCAGCTCTTGGGCTGAAGCAGCTTCTCTAAGACATCACAGGCTTTCCCTCCTCTAAGAATCCCTTGCCGCTCCATGTATTGCCTCCTCGATTAACCTACAACCATCTCTAGGCACACCAGCCTTTTCCCTTGACACCACAAAGTGGGCCTTTCCTGCGATAAATCTGCCTGGCAGCAGCAGAAGAGAAATATCTCCCCAATTTGCACCTCTCTTTCCCAGTTTCTTGCCTTGGCAAGCATCAATGCCATCACCTATGCGAGGGGTTGCACCACATGCCCCTTGACAGCTCCTGATTCATGAAATTCCCTCCACCTGTCAATCTCCCCCGCTCCTGGCGGCACAGGATAAAGGCACATCTGTGAAGACCTGGGCCAATTGCATGTAAGCCTTTTTTGAAACTTATCCTATAGCCTACACTGTTGTGTAGAACATAGCCTGTTTTGTTTGATTTTGTACCCTGCTTTCTTGATTTCTATCCTTTCCCTCGGAGCCTGATAAAGCCTTCTCTGCTAGAGTATGTAGTTTGGCTGCCTTCTTCTACTAAATGGGAGTAAGCAGGGAAAGGGCTGGAGCTTTTCCAGTCACATCTGGAGATCAGCTGCAGGTGCCCTTCTTCCAAGTTAATAATCCATAGGCTGTGGTTGGAGAGCTGGAAGGGACCACAAGGGTAATCTAGTCCAACCCCCTGCAATGCAGGCATCTTTTTGTCCAATGTGGGGCTCGAATCCACAACCCTGAGATTAATAAGAGTCTCATGCTTTTCCAGCTAAGCTATTGTCAGAACTAATTTAAAAAGAAAGGAGACTGTGTGACACTCAG
The DNA here is from genome assembly GCF_964106645.2 of Podarcis pityusensis. Lineage (NCBI taxonomy): Eukaryota > Metazoa > Chordata > Lepidosauria > Squamata > Lacertidae > Podarcis > Podarcis pityusensis. The sequence continues at coordinate 47,797,603 of NC_138028.1, forward strand.
GCAGAATCTCTTTCACAGCGCATATATATTATTAAACTTCATTTTAAGGTGTGTGAAATTACAGATACAATAGATGGATCCACAGTATTAAATGCAAAACGAGAGATAATGTCACGGGCTTAAAACAAGCATGAGCTTATTTTTAGAAACCACAAATTAAGGGTGTTTTGGTCTTTAAGGTTGAGGAATAAGGATGGGGAACAGGGAAGGAACTGACAGCAAGGTGACTTCCCCTCATTCAGTTGTAACCTGAACCCCCTTCCCAGATTCTTACTGTTTTCATAGAAATTGCCAATGCATTTTCAGGCGTCACCCACAACAACTATGAAAGGCTAAATGCTACTCTGTGTGTGTGTTTAAAAATGTGAAAGCTGGATTCTGCACAAACTGTACAAGGCTGTACTCCATAATCACAGCCATGAAGATTTGAAATTACACACATATACACACTCTGAGCACAGGCTCAACTGCTGATGAAATCCTAGGCTTTTATTCTGGCATATTTGGCATCGAGATCAAAAGGAACCAGCTATGTTGGGCCTTTCCAGGGGGAGGGAGACCTTTCTTAAGAATTTACTTATTCACCTTACCTACCTCCCCTCAAATCTGCTGATGCTGCTAAGTAGGCAAAATTTTCCAGGCTTATCACATCGATGATAGGACTCACCACCCGAGTATAATCCTGAAAGAAAAGACAAGGAAGGAAAGAAATTAGAATTTTGCCAGGAGGGAGGGAGATTAAGCGTCAGGAAATCAGAGACCATGAGATTTATGCACATAGTGGAATGAGAAGCATATTTGCATACTGCCTTACTTTCTTAGCCCCAGCACAGAACCTGGAGATAAGGAAAGGACAAATCTGTGGCTTTTGGGGGAGATTTTAACCCCACAGTTGTTGTTGTTGTTTTGGGGGGGGTTGCAGCTGAGATTCAAAGGAACTTCTTCCACAATTAGCAGAAGGACAAGGAGGAAGAGGGGGTGGACATTAATAACACAATGGCTACTGGTAAAATGTCTGTTCTTGATTTTCTGGTCACATACGCAGGACATGGTTTCAAAGGGTTATTGATCAGAAACACTATCAGATCAGGCAGGTGTACTGTTAAGCTTTGATTTCCTACAGTCATCCTAAGAAAGATGTTGACAAACTAGAATTATGCAGGTGGGAAACTGCTGCTTTTGACAGAAGCCATTTCCCTTTCTGATTCCACGGGAGAACTTGATGGAGAAAGCCTCCCTTTGGCACTTGAGATGCACGATCGTTTAGAGCCATTTTATCCGCATCCTTCTCCTGATTTTGCTCATAGTTTCATGAAGTCTGCTTGCTTAGGCAATGTTAATTGTTCCAGTGAATCATCTTGCAGGGAAATCTGTCTGTCTCTCCAACTGTTCTTATTACTTCTGCGGGTGCATCCATACCAGATGTTCCCAGAGATACATCCCAGGGACAGCTGGTGAAGTCTATCTCATATCCCAAGTGGTGCCCCTAACTAGGGCTTTAATTCCAGGTTTCGTTACTGCAAAGTGAATGCCTCATTAAAGAGATACTCACTTGCCCTGAAATAGCCTTGGTAATCAGGAACATTTACCATATTTTTTGCACCATAACACTCACTTTTTTCCTCCTAGAAAGTAAGGGGAAATGTCTGTGCGTGTTATGGAGGGAATGCCTACGGGTGGCATGCCTACGGATTTTCCTCCTCTAAAAACTACGTGCGTGTTATGGTTGGGTGCGTGTTATAGAGCGAAAAATACGGTACTCCTAGCAAGGCTGCTGCTTGAAACAGCCGACAACGGGTGCTTCCAGGCGGTTGCTGTTTTGGGGTGGGACTACGTCACATACCATAAAATTCAGGTTGCACAATTATAGTTGATTGGGTTGGCTTGTGCAACAAACCCACTTCCGCAAAATATCAGACTTTCACAATAATAAAGGTGATGGGGAAATGCACTGGGAAGTAAAAAGAAAAAAGGTAAAGGACCCCGGATGGTTAAGTCCAGTCAAAGGCGACTATGGGGTTGCGGCACTCATCTTGCTTTCAGGCCGAGGGAGCCAGCGTTTGTCCACAGACAGCTTTCTGGGTTATCATGTGGCCAGCATGACTAAACTGCGTCTGGCACAACGGAACACCATTATGGAAGCCAGAGTGCACAGAAACGCTGTTTACCTTCCCGTCGCAGCAGTACCTGTTTATCTACTTGCACTGGTGTGCTTTCGAACTGCTGGGTTGGCAAAAGCTGAGACAGAGCAACGGGAGCTCACTCCACCGCAGGGATTCAAACTGCCAACCTTCTGACTGGCAAGCCCAAAAGGCTCAGTGGTTTAGAACACAGCACCACCCGCTGGGTTATAGCATAATACTTGCTGTGGTGAGATGCCATTTAACCGGCTCTCCACAAACAGATCAGAATGAATGCCCATTCAACAGCCAATGCAGTCTTATCTCCCGGTCAACAAATAAGGACAAGCATTCAATAAACAAACCATTTGGAAGCATCCTATGCCAGGTACGTACTCACAGGCACATCTAATCATGGATAGACAGCCCAAGAGGCTATTCCAGCAATTTTTGGCTCTAAGGGTGGGAAGAGAACGGCATCTACCCCCTTAGGAGTGAATAAGGTGGCTGTTTGCAGGTAAGTAGGGCTGGTATCCAAGTTTGGCCTGGCTGCTGAACTACTGAGGCCCAGCCCTTTGGAGCTTCTGCTCATGGTCATTGCAACAAGCTTGTTCACCCGCCTCTTGCTCTGGCCCAGACAACCATGGAGACAAAGCAGGATCAGCGGATGTCACTGCCTGCTTGCTCACTGTCAAGCAGGGAAGGCGCTGAGATCTCCTGCTGGCAGGCAGGAACATCCTTCAGCCAGAGAATCCATTAATGACTAATCATTTAAGCAGGCTCAGGACTTGGGTGAAGAATCCCTGTTGTGCTTTTTAACACATGCTGCCTGCAAAATACAAAAGGCAGCACAGAAACCTATGAAGTGAAGACAATGGGAGTTTGCCCCAGGCATAATTTTTGAAGGCTGTGCTAGAGCAGGTACAGCCCACAAGGAAAACCCATAGGGAGAGTGGTTAATTTGGACAGTCGGGGGCTGCCTACCTTTAGAAGGGGTGAAGGAAGACAAACGAGCAGGCAAAAGGGTCAAGAGCTGGTCTCCCTGCAAAGTGGTTGGAGGCCAACAGACAAAACAGATGCTTCATGTTTAGGCAGTAGAAGCCTAGGCGTCAGAGATAGCTGGCATTGACAAGCTCCAAGAGATCTAAATTCCAACCAGCTCACGGCACAGAAAAGGCAGCAACTTCAGAAACGGTGACCTTGAAAATGGTGTGCAAGAGATGGCTGTGGCGAAGTAAGGGAGGGGGCCTAGACCCTTTGTGACACTTAAGACACACATTGTGGATTTTTGAAAATACCAGGCATAGTGGGAAGAAGGGAATTGCCCTTAGTAACGCAGCACATGGTCAGAAGAGGTTCAAGCCTCTCTTTCCTGGGGCCATGATAGTGGTAAAACTCGCCTCCAAGGCAACTTACGTTAGGAAGAGAGCTCCGAGTGGTGTTTTCCTAATGTAAACTTGCCACATGGAAGGGAGCAGTTTTCACTAACATGCTAATTTTACTAACAGGCTTAAACCAGGATGGGTGGGAACCTGCTGCCCTCCAGATATTGCTGGATACCTATTCCCACCAGTCCCAACTAGCACGGCCAGTGGCAGGGGTGATGGGTCCAGTAACATGAAGCAGGACACAGATTTCCCCCTCCCAACTCCTAGCTTAAACTTGCCCTAACCAAACGCCACATTCCCAAGGGCAATCAGTTGCCACCTTCTGCACTAGGCATTTAATTAAACAACAACAACACAATGTGGTTGAGAGTCACATCACCTGCATAGTTAGGCTCTGAGATCCGGGCACAAAGATGAAATGAAGGGGGGAAATGTCTAAAGCTATGGGGTTTTGGAGGTTTTCCCCATGTGTCTAAAGGTATGTTAAGTCTACTAGTTTATATTAGTTTATATCATAGCTGTCATTGTTCACCCCACTCAACCACCTAAATAATCCTGGGAATTATAGCTGGGTGACAGTGGTGAAAATTCTTTTAGAGGCTCTAAGCTGCCCTCACAGAACATCAGTATCTGGGAAAGGAAAGGGCTGGTAAATATGCCATACTATCTGTAGCACAGATATATAAGCAAACGTGTTTCTTGGCACTGAAACAGACGTGCACCTGACAACGAAAAGGTAGGCCTGAAATAGAGAAACTCAAACACAATAAACTTCTTGAAATGTCTGGACTCAAATCCTCCTCTGCTGCTGAGCTGTCCGGGCACATTTCCTTCCGTGCAAGAGCAGTCAATGAGCTGCCACTGCTATTGTTGGTCCTGCCAGCAGCATGATTTTATGAGCAAATATAAAACAGACATTTATGGGCTACTGAGAAGGAGGATTTATTGAGCCGAGGCTTTTTAAGTCACCAGTTCTAAGGTTTCACCTTCTTCCTCCCTTTGGCATTAAGCTGAACATATATGTAATTTGCATCTATAGCAGTTCCTCCCACCTGCCTCCTGGGCCCTGTTAACTACCTAAAAGCTTTCCCTCCTCTTTTCTTGTCTTCCTGAGGAGAAAGCAGGCCTTAAATGCGGCAGGGAGACCAGCCCTCCCCTCCCAGCTCCGAAACAGCAGAGTTTTCAGCAGCACCGTCACATCCTTTCGCTGACCCTCTTGGCACAGGCAGGATGAGAACTGCCAACTCAGCTGCATCATTTTTTCTCTCCATCTACCCTGGGGGCTACCACCTCCCCCCCCCAATCCCAAATGAACGCTACACAGTGCATTATTTATTACACAACTCTGGAAAAAGGACTCCCATATTAAGCTATACTTTGGTGTAACGAATGCATGTGGGGAGAGGGAATTCAGCAATAGGAGATAAGAGGCCGGGAAGCTCCGTTTTTCTCCCTCTCTCATAACGCTAGAGCTCCTGGACTTCCAATGAAGCTGAATGTTGGAAGATTCAGGACAGATAAAAGAAAGTACCCCTTCGAGCGGCACAACTGAAGAAGCGTCTCCACCCCCATCGTTCTGCCCGAACACTGAGGTCGCCAAGGGCTTTCTGCCGGTTCCCTCACTGCGAGAAGCCAAGTTACAGGGAACCCGGCAGAGGCCTTCTTGGTAGTGGCACCTGCCCTGTGGAATGCCTTCCCACCAGATGTCAAAGAGAAAAACTACCAGATTTTTAGAAGACATCTGAAGGCAGCCCTGTTTAGGGAAGCTTTTAATGTTTAATAGGTTATTGTATTTTAAGATTCCGTTGGAAGCTGCCCAGAGCAGCTGGAGAAACCCAGCCAGATGGGCAGGGTATAAATAATAAATTATTATTATTATTATTATTATTATTATTATTATTATTATTAATGGAACTCGCTCCCATGGGAGGCAGTGATGGCCACCAACTTGGATGGCTTTCAAAGAGGATTAAACAAATTCATGGAGGAGGGAGCTATTGATGGCTACTAGCCGTGACTCTGCTTGCAGTGTTGCAGGGAGCAATGCTTCTGAATACCAGTTGCCGGGAGCCACAGGTTGGCCACTGGATGCTAGACTAAATGGGCCTGATCCAGCAGGCTCTTCTTATGCTCTCTTTCCTATTTGCAGTGACTATAGCCAGGCCCACTGTCACAGGCGTCAGGGGCTGGTAGCCAGCCAATAGCAAAGAGGCTGGCGTGAAGCAAGGGCAGGAGGCCAGGCTGCCCACACTTACCTCTTTCACTCTCTGAAGCATCGGCTGCAGCCATTCGCTGTTGACTTCACAATGGCTGTCCAGAAAGGTAAGGATCTCAGCTGCCGCCGTATCAGCACCTCGCACACGAGAACGGATCAATCCTGGAAAAGTGTAGAGAAGAGAGCTGGTAGCATATAAAGGGACAGTGGAAAAGAAAAAGGATGGAACTATTTAAGTCGATACGGCCCTCAACACTGGGCCTGAACCCAGAATGGTAAGCGTCTATATAATCAATATCATCTAGCAGCGCCTGCAGCTGAATTGACACCTCCCTTCTGAGCACCTTGCCCAAGAAGAGAGTATTAACATTTGAGTGATAGTTGTCAGTGGCCTCTGGGTCCAGGGCAGGCTCCCCCCTTTTTTTAAAGGAGTGGACACCCCACCTAAAGGGCAGCAGGCAGCACTCCTTCATGCTACAAAGCATCAACCGTCCCCTGGACGGTCAGTCTCCCTTGGCTAGCTTGAATCAGCTAAAATGGATAAAGGTCAAAAGGGCAGGTGGTTGGCCAAATAGCCGAAAGTACTTTGTCCACATCATCAGCTGCAAAAACTGGAACTGGCCCCCCTAAACCAGACCAGATGGCGCATGGGTGCCCTTTTTTGGACCTCTCCCAACCACAGCATTTTAAGTAGACTTGCAAGTTAGCAGTTTGATCCCCTTGAACATTCTCTTTATCTAGGAGAAGAAGTAAGCTTGGTATGGCATCCAAAGACTTGAGGACAGGTGGGGAAAATTACAGGTGTCTGGTTTTCCTAAAGCGTCATCATCCTGACATGGCTGAGACATGCAATTATAAGCGTCTGCATTGCAGTTCTTTTTGCTCTGCTCTTGGCTTACTTTACCATGCAGTGCACCTATCCCTTTGCTCACAGTTAGGTTCCTTCAGGGGCAACCAGGCCCTGCACAGGGATGCTTTGAGCGCCACAATTCTCACGCTTCCCCCTCCTGCTTCCCCCTGTTTTCCTCTCACCATGGGAAGCACGGAGCTGAATTTGAAAGGGCAGCTGTGGTGACTCCTTTTTAGAGATGTGCAATACACCCCTGAGAAATTTCACCTGTCTTGTTAAAACCCTTTTAGCTTTCCTCAAAAAACCCTCTTTGGATGTTTCACCACAAATTTGCATGGCATTTTTGTTTTCCGTTGTTAGGGTGAATGCAGCTGGGGCAATGGACCCATTAGGATGGTCTTATGGATTCAAATGGCCTCCAGATAACCTTGGGAGATTTTTTTTAAAGCTGATTTGGCCAATTACTTTTACTGCAATCTTGGGACAGGAAGTTGACAGACAGCTGACACAAGAGTTCTCAGGCATACTTTTCCCACCTGCCAAGGCACAGGCCTCACCATGGCTCAGTAGAGTATTCTGTACAATGAGGCAGCAGGGATGACAGCTTGAGTGCAAATAGAGGAAAGCCTGCAACAAATCCATCTGAACACAGCGTAGAGGCCACTTGAAGACCTGTTCCATGGTGCTCTTTCTTCTTGACCACCATTGTGTCTCTGCAACCTTATCCAGTGGAGCTTTTCTGAGCTTTAATAACCAATTATTATTATTATTATTATTATTATTATTATTATTATTAATACCCCGCTCATTTCTGGGCGGCTTCCAACAAAATATTAAAAATACAATAAAAAACCTAACTCTCCTTCCTTGGATTGTTACGAATCCTCAGGCCTGCTGCAACATTTCTGCAGTGTTCTTTGTGGACACAATCGCTCCCCTCCGCTCTGACCTTGACTCCATGCAGACAGAGTCAATAGCAATTGCATCGTCCTCTGGTCAGGTTTTATTGGATTGGTTTCAGCTTTTAAAATCCAAAGATGTAGACAGAATACGTAGATCTGCACATACCACTTTATCTCAGTCTGACCTCTGTCCCTAATTCCTAGAATTAATAAGCTGGGAGAAAGTGATGGCCATCTTGTGGAAGATAATCTATCCTTAATCGAAGGGGGTCTTTGTACCATTTAGCCCTGTGGTGGGAAACCTATAGCTCTCCAGATGTTGTTGGACTACAGGTCCCATCAGCCCCAGCCAATGGTCATGAAGGATGGGCGCTATGGTTCAAAAACATCTGGAGGGCCACCAGTTCCCCATCCCTGCTGCAGCAAGACCATATTTAAAAGAAGCCCTCCTTGGATGAATTGGGGAGCAATATCCAGTTTATTTTCTAGCCAAGTTGGCTGAACTGTATTGTGGCCAAATCTACAGTTGCATGTAGTGCTCCCCATATCTAGACCCATTTCCACCTGATTCCTAACTAGAACTCAGGACTGAGATTCTCTTAGTTTATTATCTGTGCAAGGGGAATTACCAGGGAGTGTAACTCTGCTGATTCTTTTGAACTTACTGTATCTTTTTTTATATCACAGCATCTTTCTGGATCAAGAATATGGGATAGGAATAGGAAGCTCTGCTTTATAGTAGTTCTGCTCCTAATTGCTGGAAAATTCCAGCTGATTGCTGTTCCTCCCCCATGTGCTTCCCTGTGGAATACAACAGACTTCTATCCTTTCCATCATACTTCTTCACAGTGAAACCACTGGGAGAAGTCGTGCTGAGTTTTGGAGCGGATTTTTATCAGTATACTGATGGTGCCTAGCTCTATTTATCTTTTCCACCTGAATAAATTGTGGTGCTTTTTTGCAATTGAATCACTGCCTGAGGTTTGTAATGGGCTGAAATGCGAGTGAATATATTGAAACTCAACTCAGACAAGACAGAACTTCTTGCTGGTAATGGCTCTTCATCAGATGATGATGGTGATGAAACTAGATATAGGAAAGGGACTTGGTTGGTTCAGAGGCGGAGGCCGTCATATGTCCCCCAACACCCACAAGTATTAATTTGTGCTACCATTGGGTCCTTCTAAAAGTGAACGATTTTTGCAAAATCTGTCATACTCACCTTCTCGCCGACTGTTGCGAAGACACTTGACCTTTGGTATCTTGGTAAGGAGCTGGCAATCCTCAGCTGAAGAGAAGAGAAAACAGTTGGCGCCAGTGCCTAGTTTGTTTGGCATCGACATAAAGCTGCAATTAACTCTCCCCATGTGTCTCAACAGAGGGCAAAGCCTTGCTTTCATTTACGATATTAATCAATTTGTTGATCCCAAAATAAATGGCTTTAATCCCATCGCCTCAAGTTATCGCCCAAAGAAGTCTGCTTACCACTCAGCTCCTCCTCCTCTGCCTCAAAGGTTTTAGTCAGCATTTGTAAGATCTGTGGAGGCACACTACACACTACACTGCAGCCATGGGCTGCAAAGCCCAGCAGATCCTTCTCCTTCTCCAAGCTCCTACAGAAAAGGGACAGCTTTAGAGTAGGAGAGAAGGGAGTGCTTAACCTTTCCTCTGCCAGCCTACTTTCACTCAAATTCCCCTCCCAGCGAGGGGAAGAGGAGAATAGTTAGAGGGGAAACAACTGGCAAGGGAAAAGTTAAGCACTTCCATTGCCACTGTGTCTTCTCTGAAGCAAATCGTCCTTTCCAGAGGGCACTTTACAAGGGAAGAAGGAACTATGGAGGCCTGGTTTTATGCTGTGATGTTTGTGAACAGCTGATACCACAGACAGCGTACGCCTTAAGGCAGGGGTTATCAGCTTTTCGGAGGCCCTGGCACATTTGCAAACAAGAGAAACTGTTGTGGGCACCCCACACACCCCACAACCAAGCATGGACTGCAACCTATTCTATTAGCTACAACAGAGAGCTGCTTTAAAACCCAACTGCAGGCAGGAGGGAACCTGCCTCAGGATATAACAACACGGCACATCAGAAAACATGTGTTTTGCAAACTCATATTTGGAGGTTAATGGTAAAGCAGGGAGGAGAAACAGCATGGAAGAAATGGCGGACTGATTTATCCCCAAGACTCCAAACACACATTTCCTTTTTAGCTCAGCCGACTCCAGGGCTGGAAATATGCCTGGCTGTGGAGAAAATGCGGGAAGGGGGAGGTTGTGCGCAGAATCAGCAGGTGGAGGAAAAGTTCAGCTCCCCTATTCATGCCCTGACTTTCCCAGGCAAATGCCACTCTGATCCCTGCATCACCATTACAAGACCAAGAGTCAGGGTCCCTGTGTTTGCTCTGTAACATGTAGCTCTGCCTGTTGACTTTTAGGAGAAACATGAAAGAGATTTATGGCAGAGGCACAGGCTGGATGCTAAGAAAAAGAAAGGGAGTGAATGCAGTGAAATGAGAAAAGAGTTGAAAGAGGAGCAAGACATTCAGACTCAACTCTTTTATCTGTCAAGATAAACACAGCAGGACATATCATATGGCTCTAATGCAGAGCTGCCAGTCTACATCCCACATAAAATGAAGCACACTGTTGGATAGGATAGCTATTCTTCGATGGCCGTAATGGGATTAGACAAATTCAAAGAGGATTAGGCTACCAATGGCTACTAGCCACTATGTCTGTGTAGTGCTGGGTGCAGTAAGGTAAAGGTACAGGTACCCCTGACAGTTAGGTTCAGTCGCTGATGACTCTGGGGTTGCGGTGCTCATCTCGCTCTATAGGCTGAGGGAGCCAGCGTTTGTCCGCAGACAGCTCCCGGGTCATGTGGCCAGCATGACTAAGCCGCTTCTGGCAAAACCAGAGCAGCACACGGAAATGCCGTTTATCTTCGAGCCGGAGCGGTACCTATTTATCTACTTGCACTTTGACGTGCTTCCGAACTGCTAAGTTGGCAGGAGCTGGGACCAGGCAAATGGGAGCTCACCCCGTTGCGGGGATTCGAACCGCCAACCTTCTGATCGGGAAGTCCTAGGCTCAGTGGTTTAGACCACAGTGCCACCCGCGTCTCGTTGGGTGCAGTATGTGCCTGTAAACCAGTTGTTGGGAATCACAAGTGGGGAGAGTGCTGTTGCACCCAGGTCCTGCTTCTAGACTTCCCATAGGGATCCTATTGACTGGTCTGAGAAAAGGTGCTGGACTAAATGGACCTTTAGTCTGACCCAGCAGAGTACTTAAGTTCTCTCCCATTGGTTCAGCTCATTCTGGAGTATTTAATACAACAATACTGTAGATGATACATATATTTCAATGGCTGACCACTGAAAAATAATTTCAGAGGTCTCTGGAGCAACACACCCCAGAGACAAAACTTCACCACTTTGATACTCTCTTACTACCCAGCAACAGCAGTGTTTTTATTGTGTGCTATTATCCAGGCTTTGAGAAGCCCCTCGCTTATCATCTTCCCACAGCTTCAGTATCCTGGCAAGACACACAAAGGCTACCAGCCAAAATACTTTTCTTGGCACTTCTATCCTGGAGCTTCTCCATTTCTATAGCTTCTTGCCACCTGAAATATTGCTCTGGTGAGGCCAGTTTGTCAGGAGCTGTATTGCTGAGATGCAGTGACAGGAACACTTGATTAAAGGCTACTGAGATATTGCTGGACATGTGCTCAGCAAGGAAATCCATGTACAAAAATAGCCCATGAATCCATTTTAGGTAATTCACACTCCAAGAACACAGCAGAATCCCATTCCGGTTATATTAGCAACATCCATTCGAGGGGCTGCATTTGAGATGCTCCCTTCATAGGTCTGATAGCAATCCCCAGAGAGCATATGTTGAAAGGTGGTTTGGAAATACTGCTAAAAATAATGCTTAGAGAAAGTGGAGATTTGGAGAGTAATTCTGTATCTGTTTGGGTACGGTGCTTTATAATTGTATTGTACATGAAAACAATGAAATGTATTCCAAGACTATCAAAATGCAGCACGTGCACAAGTGAATTCCAGGGTCAAGGTATCTGATATGGTGTGACATGGCATCTTCTGACACATCGAGGAAAGCGAGGGAAGTTAAATGACCTCAAACCTCTGGAGAATCACAACGCCTGCTGTGGCTGCAGAGACCGTAACTTCTAACTGCTGCCTCCCATGTTGTTTTCTCTGCCTAGGCAGTTGTAAGCCTGGGCAGTGTGTATGGAGGTCCTGGGCTGCCCAGACTACAAGACCCTGCTCTCAGCCTTGCTGATGTGGTCCAAAGGAAAGCAGAGCAATACATTTGGCACCAGCTTGGCTGCAGGAGTTGCCGGAAGGAGGCATTCAAGGCGCCATCCAACCGTCTTAGGAACTGCACTCTGGATTTGTGCAGGGTGTACTCCTTAGCCTTCCCTTCTCCCACAAGGCAGCAGGTACAGATTATTCCTCAGGGTTTACTCCTGAAGTCTTTCTCACAAATGAGTAAAGCCACAAGGCAGCAGAGGTTTAGTATCAGTTTTCCTTCTCCCAGATGGGATACCTTCCCAGGTTGACGAGCCCCATCTTCCCCTTTGCCTGCTGCATTCCCAATGGAAATCCTTCCAGCTGAAATTAGAAGCAGGAATTCTTCCATTGGTGCTAATAGGAGCTTTCCTTGCAGGGCTAAGAACAACTGGGGAGGGAGGGAGGAAGATTTTCATCATGACTGGGGGGTGAGCATGGAATTAAACCTCCCTTTCCTTGAAGGATAAAGTGCGAGACTGGTTACATTACGCTCAGATTAAAGAAGTCTTTAAAAACGACAAGAAACTAGGGTTCCAGGTGGAGAAATCGAAACTAGAAACAGAACTGTTAGAACCAAAGTCTAAGGTACTTTCAAGGATGTATAACTTGCTGTTAAAATGGAATACACAAGATGAAATGGTTAAATCGGCTATGATAAGGTGGGCGCAGGACATTGGGTATAATATCATGTTTGAGGACTGGGAAAGGTTGTGGAGTACTGGGTTGAACTTTACTGCATGTAATGCTTTGAAAGAGAATGTAATGAAAATGATATATAGATGGTATATGACCCCAGTCAAACTTGCAAAAATATACCACCTGTCTGATAATAAGTGTTGGAAATGTAAAGAGAGTGAAGGAACATTCTTCCACCTCTGGTGGACCTGCCCTAAAGTGAAGGCGTTCTGGGAAATGATTTATAATGAACTGAAAAAGGTATTTAAGTATACCTTCACAAAGAAACCAGAGGCCTTTCTTTTGGGTATTGTCGGCCAAGGGGTGGTAAAGAAGGATTGGACATTTTTTATGTACGCAACAACAGCAGCAAGGATACTTCTAGCAAAGCACTGGAAAGCTCAAGATCTACCCACACTGGAAGAATGGCAGATGCAACTGATAGACTATATGGAACTGGCCGAGATGACCGGCAGAATCCGTGACCTGGGAGAGGAGAAGATGGAGGAGGACTGGAAGAAATTCAAGATTTATTTACAAAAATACTGTAATTTGAGTGAATGTTAAGCAGGATGCTAGATCATAAATAATTGAGCACCACTAAATTAGATGACTTAAGATAATGAGTGAGATTGAGAAAATATAAACTTTTTTTTGAGAATCACAAGATTATAAATATATAGATGGGACACAAGAATGCAAATAAGATGATAAATTGCTGGCAAAAAGTTATAACGATGAAAGTGGGAGCGGGAGATGTGAGGAAGTCCAAAGAAAATGTGAAATTATGTTAAGACATATGTTATACTGTTTATTATATCTATTTTTATTTTAAATCCTAATAAATATTTAAAAAAACAAACAAAAAAAAACTCCCTTTCCTGTGTGCCATGGCCCCAATGAACCCCTCCCCTTCCTGCTGTTAATGATTTGTTTTCTCTCTCTTTTAAATACAGACATGGGCTTGTATCCAATGCATTTTTAAGTAAGCATCCTGTCACCGCCAGGTTTTCTGCTTCCACAACAGGACTTGCTGTTCCACAAGAGGACCTGCTCTCTTTCCCCATGCACTCCCAAAATTTGTTCCAGAGGGTTACAGAAAACCTCATAACAGACTTGGGGGCAGCATAGGGGAAGGAAAGTCCCATTGTGCACATGGACATTGTTGCATTAGCGGGATGGTTACTTAGTGCTGCATTGGATACAAGCCATGATTGTTAATGACACATTTGGCCCTCACTTTGGTTTTACAAAAATTGAAGAATTGAAATTTCCTAGCCACTTGTTTTTATTACTGGAGAAAGTCACTTAAAAGTCCCGTTTAAAAGATGGAACAAACATTATTCTCTTGTGCTATTTTTCTCAAGAAAGGATAGTGCCTCTTGCAGCAGAATTCCAGGCACTTATTGTTCTGGGATAGTTCTGCTGTATGAAAACCTCAGCAAGAATTTTGTGGATAACAGTCTTAGTCTGCCAAAAACACAGTGCAGCATACATTACCTCCTCCCCTTTGAACCTATATAATTGGGGCTCCTAGCTGTGCACACCACTTGTTATACTTACAATAATGACCCACAAAATGGTGGTTAATGAAACCAAACTGAGCATTCTGGCTTCCTGGGCAGGACTGTCACACTGAGAATCGACGGAAAGACACCATAACAAGAAAAAATTGGCTAGTTTCTTTTCCTCAGGTGGAAATTAAAACAAAGCGCAACAAAGCTTTGCTCCTGCCTTTGTTCTCGCTCTTTTCCTCAGATGAAAAAGTGAGGAAATATCCTGAGTGGAGCAGAAAAAATGTATACAACCACATGAAAATGAATAAAAAGGAAATAAGATAATTAGAGAAACAAAGAAAAGTAATACTTACGATCGGAGCTGAAGTCATCCACTAAAATTATTTCCTGAATTAGGTTGACAGGAGTGCGGTTCAGAACACTAAAATGAATAACAAGAACATCAATTAAAAACATAAGGGTTTGCCTTTGATATTCTAAATAAAATAAGCCCTCTTTAATAGTTCTGATCCGCCAATGATCCCTTTCTCACCTGCAAAAGGATGCATTTTTCTGAGAGCTGTTTCAGCAGATTAGACAGCAACAATTGCCTCTTCCCGTGAGTCCCCCAGGAGCAGTGGTTTGTGGCCTGGTGCAATAAGGCAGAGCCAGGCACCATCTTCCCACCACCCTATGTGGCCGTTGAAGGGGAACAAGGGCCCCTCCTCCTGTGGCCCCATGGGTTCGCAGGAGCCTGCCTGTTTGAATGGGCCAATTGCAGCCACCCATGGGGCATGATCACATTGTCAACAAAAGAGAGTCATGATAAAAGATTGACAAAGGGGTCCTGGAGGGGGTGCTCATCCTGATGCCCAAATGGGGGCTGATGGGCCTTGGCACCCCGTCTGAGTGGTGGCTCTGGCAGGATCATCCTGATTTGATGTACGTCATAGGGTCCACCCAGGGTCCACCCAGCCAAACAATCAGCAGTCAGGCTGACTGATTCAGGATACATAGCCAGTGCCTATGTCAAAACCTACTTACATCTGTAATCAATAAAGTTGTAGCCTATTCGAACCCAATACTTTGTTCTGTGTTCATTCACCATTCCTTCCTGGGTCCCCGCTGGCTGCATGCACCTTGCGCCTGAGCCCACAAATTAAATCCTAACTCGAATGAGCACATTTTCTTACCAAATGTGTGTTTTCAAAAACCTGTTTGTTGGGGTATCTATTCAAAATAATTTTAGATGTATACTTTAAAACCTGATTTTTGAAAAGGTCCTGTGAATCTTCCATATGAAACAGATTGAGTGCTTTTCCAATCCAGAAATTTGTGACTGCACATCTGGCCTTGTGACAGCAAATCCCTACCCCTCTTATCTTTTGCTTGAAAGGGAAAGTTGTGTTGGGGGAGGGAAGAGAGATTTAGGAGCACTGTTCATTCTGCAGATCTCTGGAAAAGGATGCCTATCTGTAGTTATCTATGTTGAGCGTGTGCCCTCTCTGCTAAGGGAAGTCATTGCAACCAGATACAAATATCAATTGCTGAATTGTATTTCAAATCCCTGAACTCTGTTTCTTAATTCAAATGCTTGTTTGTTATGGACCCCTCCACATGCCCTCTTTACTGAGCATCCATCATGATTTGTGCTCAGGCTATTTGTGATGGTTATACGTGATTGCACTTTCAATACCATTTGCGTCTGCAAACATTTTGGGTTGCTCACACTGCTTCCTCTGCGGTATCTGCCCATCGCTCCCTGCTAAAATCCTGCAATTTTTCCTTCCACATTCTGAGTGTTGTCTGGCTGCTTGCCCCACTTTTGATGTGTTATGGCACCAGAGTGCCCCTCCAAGCAGCAATAACACCTGGGAAGCATGGCAGAAAACCTAATAAAGCAGAATAACGTGTGGATAAATCCAGCATTAATGCACTATTGTTACATGAATGACATGCTGCAGAATATACCTACACACGAAAAACAATCATTCTGGAGGGGCCCTTAGTCACATTTCAATCACCTGTCTCCTATCAATATTATTCCCTATAGATCTGAATTCCCATTAGCAACTGTGGGAGTAAAACAAAGGCAGTTAGTGTGGGCGATTAGCAGCCAAACCTAACAAATGAATATTCTTGCTAGTTAGCATGAGAAAAGGTTAAGTCCACAAAGGTGTACTGCTGATAGGCAGATACTAAGACCATAGAAACACAATTAGTAGAGAGGACTCTGTGTGATGTCATTACCCTTTCTCATCTAGAGAGGAAGGAATATATAGTACTTCCTGTTCCTCTCACCCCTCCCTCTTCCTTTGAAGCATTGGATGCACACTGCTTGTTTCAGCCTTAGGCACGTGCCTGAAGTAGGTACAAGTATTTTGCTTGCACAATTTTTTATTGCTACTGTTGCTGTGAGGCAATGCATAAAAAATAAAGTAAATTTTATTTTTATTTTTAAATTTACTTCCCAGGTTGTTTCCTGAATCTTTATAAGCTGGGTAAGAAAGGGGAACCAACTTTTCATAGCTGGACTTGCTCAAAACAAGGTTTTACCACGTAATTCCTATGCTTTTAATTTTGCTGCCAAGGATGGGATTTGAAAAGCTGTTCTCAACCCACATATGTGGGCGGCTGGATGGATAAATTGCAATTAATATATCCTCTCCTACCCATTAAAACCCATCCCACAGTTGGAATCTTCTCTCTTGTTCTTTGAAATGATCCTCTCTCACAGGAAGAATCCCACTTCCCTCTAGCATCACCAGCTCCTGATTTCTGAAATATAATCAACCTCTACGACATCCCAAAGACAGAGTTCTCTCTCTCTCTCTCTCTCTCTCACTTGTCCACAAGCCTAGTGTCTATTTCTTATCACAGATGTCTCCACTTTCTGGGGCAAGTCATTCCTAGTACAATCTATGTGCACATAGTTCCACATGAAAAGACCGCCAGAGGAATAAGTCAGCCAAGTCTTTATTCTTTTGGCTTCTGCTCCCCCCAGACCACACCACAAGGTGGAGATAAACGATACTGAACCCTTTTGTGGGGTTTCCAGAAAAAAACTATTGCAGAATAGGGAAATTTGCATAAGGCAACCAGAAAGAATATAGCACTCTAGATCAGAGCAGAGGAGCCATTTTGCCACCTGAAGCCCACATTCCTTTGTGGCCAAACTTCCAGGGGCTGCATCCCAGGTGTGAGCAAGGCCAAAACAAGGATAGGCCAAGCAAATGAGGTGACGCTTACCTTTGTATAGAAGGATAATGTCTAGCCTTGCAAAAGGCAGAAGTTTACGCACAAACATGCCTGTCCCCATCCTCCATTGAGGCAAGCAATGGGCATTATCAATGTTCAAGGTTATGTTGCAGCCAGACAAAAGTATTTAAGGAGGGCACAGAGTGGGGTGATGAGGGATGGAAGGTGGCCTGGACTAGGGAGATTCCTGAGGGCCAGACAGAGAGGCCTGGAGGACCCCATTCAGCCCACGGACCAGAGGTTCCCCAACCTTGTTCTTGAAAAGAGTAAGTACAAAAGAGGTACAAAAATAAAGAAGTAAAATAAAATACCTTAAACAAAGCTAAAAACTCAGGAACAGCCACGCTTGCCTACTGTAATTTGCAGTTTGCACCCATTCTCTGTTACTAATGAACTCGTGAAATGGACAATTCTCCATGAAAGAATTAAGCACTAGGAAAAATCCCCCCACCCCCGTCATCACTGCCTACTTCACAGGGGTGTTGTAAGAAAAGCTGAAATAATGTAAGGATAGTGCTTTGAATACTCTTAAAATGTTAAATAACCACTTTAATATTATTATGAGGGACTGATTTCCCTGAGACACTATGCGGGATGAAGTCCTGCAGACTGAAGTCCAGCTGTTCCAGGATATATCTTGGAGCAAGTAGCTGGGGCAGACACACTTTCACTGACAGAGATCTTCTGCAGAGCAAGCGAGGGGGCGGGGGATGCCAAATGAGCAAGCAGTTCATGAGAGACAGCTGCTTCTTACGATGCAAAAGATGTCAAGGAAACAGACAGACAACCATCCCCCTGCAGAGGACATGAGACGCCAATGAGAAAGCTGTTCAAGAGGCCATTTAAATGTTTCTGGAAGACAGGCTGCTCCTGCACATCACACTTCAGGATCCCTGCCTTGCCAGAACTAGGGCTCCCAAAGGCACAAATACCTTAATGTTCAGCAACAGCAAAATTTCACACAATTTTTGCCTAGATCAGATAGTTGGAGATCTAAAACATGCTCCATCCTCAAGAAGTTAAGCACAACTCATTCCTTTGCACCCAATACCAACAGCAGATGCAAACATGTGTGCATTAATAGCAACACCCATTGAGAAACAAGGATAAGTCCTCAGAGAATGGATGGCTTAAGACAATCCTTGCCAAGTAAATATTTCCTCAGAACTAAATCAGGTATGTAATTCTGAATGACTTTATTCTGTTTTTTTTTTCACTTCTGCAAAAAATAAGGAGCCCCCTGACTCCAAGCTTCAGGTCTCTCTTACCATCTTTGTGCCCCCCTCAAACACAAATCCATAATTTCAAAAGGGGTTGCCAGTATATACCGTACATTATTTCTCCTGGCAATTCCTCCCTATCCAGTCCAGCTTGCTGTCACACTAGAAAAGGGGAAAGGCTTCCAATGGCAAGATTAGCGAAATGTATTATTCCTGCTTTTCGTAACTTTAGATTCCAACTTCCATAGTTCCCCCAAGTTCTACATTTAGTCACATATCAACATAGCTATTTAAATTGCAACCTCTTTTGTCTGAACTGTGGATTATGTTCACTATGCAATTCATTAAACTTGGATCATAATAGATATTCAATGGTTGACAGCCCTTGGTACTTGCTTCCTGCATGATGTGTGCCAACGATTGCACAAATCAATGACTGTGTTGTTTATATGCACCTAGAGATAAAAGGCAATTAATAGCCAGACTTTCAAACCACATTTTCCACTCAAGGTTCTGGAATTGTATTTTTTCCTCCCCACCAGACTGCAGCTCATCAGGATAAGGCGGCCTGTTGTTTCTATGGTAGTGGAAGCTGGCCTATTTGGGCAAATGGGGCGCTGCCCCACCAACCTCAGTCTGCCTTCAGTGAATGCCCACATGTCTGTCTTCTTACCTACAATCTGCCCAGGGGTGCCACTGGTTGTCAGCCACCTCCTCCTGGGTCTCAGCACTACCTTTGCAGAACTAAATGAGGATCAGCATGGGGACAAACCTAGAATTGCTTCCGTCTGTCATGGGCTCTGGCTACTGCTGGCCTCCTTGTTTACCAGTCCCAATTCACTAGTTTGTTGCTTGTCAATCTGTACATTTAGACCAAATTGTATTTGCACTGTTGGTATGAAAGCGAGAGACAAAATGTTAATACACTATTGGATCTTCTTTTGGGGTGTGTTGTTGTTTTTTGGACCAGTTTATGATAAGCCTAAAAACCTCAATTTGTGTTCTCAAAGCACTGGGGATTTTTTAAATGTCTAATGATGTTAATGTTTTAACATCAACCACCAGTGTTGTTAATTTATGTAAGGTCCCAGAGTGGGTTACGACACTACAAACAATATTAAAAACAATTCACAACAACAACATTCCCCAATAGTAATAGCTTCCCCTCACCCCACCCCCGCCATGGGCCACTTGAAAATTCCCAAGGCTTTGGCAAACCGCTGCATGATTTTTCTGCCTATTGTAGCTACTGCCATGCCTTGTGCTAGATGCTTTGATTTTTAATTGCACTTCATTATTTCTTTTATTTCTTATACAGTATTTTATTGTATTATATTTGAGTTCCGTAGAATCCCACAAAAATTCAAATTGTAAGTGTTCTTCACAAACATGCCAGGGGCCCCTTCAATGAGGTTTGTGATCCATGGACCATGAATTGGGAACCCCTGGTCTATAGTACATACCAGTATTGTGAGAATGATCACCATTCCCATTCATTTGTCCAATCCAAGAAGACAGGTCCTCGGTCACTGTTGGATCTCCTGTATTGCAGTCATAGGTGGCCTGCCTTCCCTGCTGTCTCTCATCGTGTCTGTAGTACATTGCTTTCACGCAACCTCCAGTTCTTTGGTGCTTGCACTGCTTCAAACTAATTGCCCCACATACTGGCCACTCATCAGCAATAAGGCTTCATCCCTGGCCAGTCCCACTCCATCCCAATGCTAGTTTCTCCCTCTTTAGGCTCCATGCTCAGTCAGACCTACCTGATGCTCCTCTCCCTGCATCCTTTATCCTAGCTTAGGCAAGGCCTGAGGCAACTGATGGACCTGGACCTTTCCTCTACCATCTGTGATTGGATTAAAAACTTTCTGAGGGATCGCACACAAATAGTGAGGACTGGGCCTGTTACATCTACCTCTCTGAAGCACAGCACTGGCACCCCACAGGAATGCGTGCTGAGTCCCTACCTGTACTCGTATACATATGACTGTATTTCATCTGATCCATCCACTGCAGTTATTAAGTTTGCAGATGATACTACCATAATGGGTCTAATTACAGGTGGAGATGAATCAGTGTATAGGGAGGAGGTTCAAAAAGTCTCTACGTGGTGCCTTGAGAACAACTTGCACCTAAATATCAGCAAGACAAAGGAGATGGTGTTGGACTTTTGGAGGAAGAGAGGGGAACCAGCCCCGTTGTATATCGGGGGGGGGGGGCTGTGTGGAGAGAGAGTCTCTTCCTTTAAATTCCTGGGAGTTTACCTTAGTGAAGAGCTCGCTTAGAAAATCAATACAACCCAGGTGGTTAGGAAGGCCTAACAGAGACTCCATTTTCTCAGGGTCTTGTGAAAGAACAATGTCAGACAAAAATTGATGATCTCCTTTTACTGGTCCACAACAGAAAGTGTCCTTTCATACTGTATAACAGTGTGGTACACTGGTTTGATAGCCATGGACAGGAAGTCCCTACAGAGGGTGGTGAATACAGCACATGACATCATGGGCTGTCCTCGGAGTTCGGTAGATGACATTGTGGGAAACCGCTGCCTTAGGAGAGCGAGGAAAATTCTTAGGGACGATTCACACCCTGGCCAGCACCTCTTTAATCTCCTACCTTTGGGCAGGAGATACAGAAGTAATAGTCAGCCGCACCAACGGGTTAAAGAACATTTTTTATCCCGGGGCTGTTGGGCTGCTGAATGGGAAAAAATAGTGGTGCAATTGACTTCTGACAAGCACACAGAGTGCAAACAAGACTGAGTGTATGTGGTGGGGCCTGGTTTAATTTCACTGCACACAAGTGGTGTAGTGACAATAAAGGTTTATTATTAACTCCAGCTATTCATCTAGAAGCCTCCTTTAACTCCACTTACAAGTTCTAACGCCCAGTGGCTGGCACTAATCAAAGCCCTCACTACCACGGCTCCTTAAGAGGCCTGTAGCTGGTGTGCCAAGGGCTATTAGAAGAAAATGTAGATGTATGTGTGAGCCAGTGTGGTATAGTGGTTAAGAGCGGTAGTCTCGTAATCTGGTGAACCAGGTTTGCGTCTCCGCTCCTCCACATGCAGCTGCTGGGTGACCTTGGGCTAGTCACACTTCTCTGAAGTCTCTCAGCCCCACTCAGTTCACAGAGTGTTTGTTGTGGGGGAGGAAGGGAAAGGAGAATGTTAGCCGCTTTGAGACTCCTTAGGGTAGTGATAAAGCGGGATATCAAATCCAAACTCTTCTCTTCTTCTTCATCCCTGCCTGGAATGCTTCAAATGTACAAGCTAACTACAAAGGAAATGTCAATGACTCTGCCACCCATGAGGAAATGAGGAGGGCCATTAAAGTCAAAGAACAATTAAACCATGACCAGGGAAGCGCTGTAAGAAAATGTTGCAGTGTAACCCTGGTGTGCACATGTTAACTGTGCATTTGGCTGAGGGGGTTGGCTATATTTTATATGTGTGTAAAATACACTTTCCCCTTCTCAGCAGTTAACATTCTGCCAGCACTGAGCACGCTCAGTGTCTGGTTTGAGGGACCCCCACTTTGAATCCCCCCCCCTTTAAGTTTTGGGATTGCTCTGAATCTGGTGAGCCCTTCCTCGCAGCCTTTCTCAACCTTGTGTCCCCAGATGTTGTTGAACTACTACTCCCATCATCCCTAGCTAGCAAGGCCAAAGCTCAGGGATGATGGGAGTTGTAGTCCAACAACATCTGGGGACCCAAGGTTGAGATACACTGCGTGTTGGCTCCACAAGTCACAGCACTCAGATCAAAATGAGAACCTAGGATGATTTTTAAGATCTACTTAAAGGCAAGAACTAAAGCACGGGTGTCTATATTCTCCAGAGGATACGAGAAGAGACTCCAGTAGTAATAAACAACAACAATTAGCATTTGAATTATACAGCACTTTAAACAGCTCAATCCCTTACAAGGGCATTTTTTTTTAAGGTCATAATGATTATCCCCATATTGTGAGGCAGAGTACAACTTTTCTATTCCTTTGACCATTCATTGCAGCAGAAGTGAGATTCAAAACAAGGCCTCTGGAGTCTTAGCCGCAATGCTACACCAGCTCCGCCTGGAAGTTTATTTTCAGACTTCCCAATTGCCCCCAGATTTCAAACAGACTGGTTGGGATCTCATCATCTTTGAAATAGGAGCCTCATGGGGCATCAAGCCACAACTCAGGCATAGAAACTCATTAGCTGGTTTTATAGATTTTTGGCCTTAACGTTAACTCGTCAATCGGACTTCTTCATCGCTGCCATTCCCCAAAGTGAAATTAAACTTCTGTTTTGGAAAACAACTCTGTAATCATCTATAACAATTTAATTACATATAATTTTCAACAGGTGCTACTCGAATGGCTGATTAATCAAAATCAAATCAGCCCCTAATTGTCACAGAAGGCCAAATCCACCTGCTGCGCTCTTGGAAGGAAAGCAGAATGGCATCAGAAGAGGGTGACCGGCCACTGCAAAATAGGCAGGGAGCACAATTTTTACACCATCACCTCCCTCTTGCCTGATTTTGCTGCGGTCCTGTGCAGGCTTGCAAGAAACCAAGAGTTGGAACAGAGCAGCCCTTTTCATACTTCAGGCACCCCACAGCACTTTACAGTAATTACTTAGTGGTATGGACTCGGGCTGTGTAGGCGAAGGCAGCAGCAATTATACTCACAGTAATAATTCATGCCCAGCCTAGTGCATTCAGATCCATTTTATTGAGATACACGGCTTACCTCAAGCACCTTGAAAATTAAGCCAGAGTTGTTATTGTTTCTATTTCTATCAGCAAACCAAGAATAACAAGTGAACCTGAGCTAAAGGGAACTTTCTGTTTCTTGCTGGTCTCATGAAAAAGGCACAAACGGCTAAAGTATACATGAGCACCATGGACTCATGGTTTCATTCAAATATGCACAGTGCAGTGGTACAGAGGAATTAGCCCCCACAGCAACAAAATAGCATGCCAGAAACTATTTCCCCACATGAAATGTCAGGTGGTACGGCCCCTTTTGCCATGAGAGGATGTTATGGGGTCCATGGGGAGAGGCTCATCAGAAGCAAATTGTGTTCCACAGTTTCCGTGTAAATGAAAAATAGAAAAACAGTTATGATGAAACAAACAAACAAAGAAGGTCTTATTGGTTCTCATTTGTTACTTCACACTGGTGGAGCTCTAATGTAAATAGGACTCTGTGGCTAAAACCAGGGCCGTCTTTAGCATATGCAGCGCCGGGGAGCAAAGATTCG
Organism: Podarcis pityusensis; assembly: GCF_964106645.2. NCBI lineage: Eukaryota > Metazoa > Chordata > Lepidosauria > Squamata > Lacertidae > Podarcis > Podarcis pityusensis. The sequence goes on from NC_138028.1 coordinate 47,821,297, forward strand.
CCCAGTGCCCCCAAATTTAGGGCAGACTGGGAGGAGGGAGGGGAGCCTGTACCGTGGTGGGAAAGGAGTGCACACACAGCTGGCGAAGCAAACCCCCCTGGTGCCAGGGGAGGGGTTACAGCGCCTTCACCGGCCTGAAGGGTCCGTCTGTTGGACGGGTGGGTGAAGGAGCCACCACTTCCCAGCAGGCAGGCTCTGCAGGGCAGGGAAGGGAGAGGCTGAGATGGGACTCTGGCCGGCCCCGCACACCACCATGGCAGTGTGTCTGCTTGTATTCCCTTTTCTGTTCCTTGAGTGCCCACTCAATGCTCTTGCTCACTCGCTTCGCCTCCTTTTCCTCCTCCCGCTCCTCCAGTCACAGCTTCTCCCAAGGTCTCTGCAGCACCAGCGGCTACTCCAGCTTCACCGCTGAGCCCAACTCAGGCTTGGCCTGAGGTGCCGCCGCAGCTGTGAGGGGTGGCGACAGTCCCTGCTGCCGCCTTGTCCTTCTCCGCGGGACCTGCCCCGTCGCCCGCTCCATTCTGCAGGAGCACTGCAGCAATGGCCCATCCAGCTCCACCACACGCACCTTCCCGCTGCTGCCCACCGCCTCCCCGCCGCTGCAGATGCTGCCACTGGCACCGCCGCTGCTTTTCCCCACGCTCCTTCCCTGTCCTCCTCTTCCAGCCAGGGCTCTGGGCAGTGGCAGCCAGGTCAGGGGCCCCGCCATGGGGAGCGGCAATGGCGGCTGTTGCTCAGTCTCCGAGGTGGTGGTGGTAAGAGCTTAGGTGGCTTCAGCAGTGGGCATCTGGTGCCCCCCAGAATTCGGCACCCAGGTGCCCCGCACCCCTTGCACCCCCGGATAGAGACAGCCCTGACTAAAACAACAACAACAACAGTGCTCCCTTCAGGGCATTGGGCTTAGGGATATGTATGCTCTTCAAGAGAGGGTGCTGCACATGCAGAATATAAGGCCCCCTGAGGAGATTCAGACTCAGTTATTTCCTGGTTGGAGTCTGATATCTGAGCACCACCACTTCCACTCGGGTGGTGGTGGTTGCCCAAAGACCTTCAGAAAAAGTAGGAAGGAATCAGGCTGTGGGTGTAAGGATAAGAGTTCTGGCCAGCACCCATGGCTCATTCCACAAGTTGGGCTGCCAGGCAGTGTTGACTTCACTACTAGGTGCTGCCTCTCACTGACATCCCAGTGAGCCCAGCAATGGGGCAAACCCTGGCAGGATGTCACAGAGGGCTCTCTCCAGATGTTCTTGGCTTGTGACATCCTTCATACCTGACCGTGCTGGCTGGGGCTGATGGGAGTTGCAATCTAAAACATCCCAATGATGGGGAAGGTTGGGCTCTATATCATCTCAATTGGCATGTTTGAACCTATCCTCAAGATTAGCTGGCATGTTTCATGCATTACTCAATGTAGCACAGCAGCTGGCATCTTGTGATTGTTCTCACAGCGTTCCTGATAATTATATTTCTACAACCTCTACCTATATAATTAGGGCAGACCTAAACAGACTGGTGAAAGTTAAAAACACTGCACGCGTTTTGTAAGAGAATGATGGGACAGTGACTATCGCACTACTCCACAGGAAATGTATCAAACAGGCCGCAGGCTTTTGTGTCCCTGCAGCACCTTCTCATAAGGATTTGATGACTGACCGTTCTCAGAGCTGACTTCCTCATTGGCCAATTCACGCATTTGCTTTCGGCCCCAGCTGCACCACAGACACGCCACAATCTATTGATTTATGTACTCCATTCATCAAGCGCCCAACAATAGTTTTCTGGGTGACGTACAAAATAAAGCATTAAAAATCACAGTTTCAATAAATCAAGAATCAATAAAGCAGGAAATAAAGAAACTATAAAAAAATAACCATTCCAAGGAAGAGGGTCTAGAGATTAAAACATCACAGCAACAACCAGCTAATACAGAAAGCTAAGAGATAAGTTCCACAGAACGAAAGCAACCATGCTCAAACCATAACGTTATACAGATTTTTTAAAAATGATCTTTAAAAGCCTGGGTGTAGTAATGGGTAATGATAGAGCTAAGCATTATCTCAAGACTCTACAATTTAGCTTGTTCTTGTGGTTACTTTCATTTTCCTATCCAGTTGTGTGCTAAACTGTTCATCAAGAGGCTGTTGCCTCTTTTTCTGGGTCTTAAAATTTAGTAACCTGGTCTTATATATCAAATTAGAACCATGGCAACAAGAAAAAAAAATCAGATATCCTATAGGAGAATTAAGGGATTCAATGCAGAAACAGAAGAATGGCAGCAATATGTGGAAAGACTAGGCCACTATTTCTTTGTTAATGAAATCACTGAGGGAAAACAAAAATGCCTATTCATCTGGTATCAAAAAGATTCTGAGGTGGGTCTCTGATGGGGCACTCTACAGTTCACTGCTCACTAAATGTCACCATGGGGGACCACTTAAGAGACAGGCCTCGTTTGAAGATCTTGGGGTCTTTGAAGAGAGTAACTTTCAGATACTGAGGAATCAAGCTATGAAGGGCTTTAATGGTAGACTTGGGCCTGGAAATGGGCCAGGTACTAGGGAAGCTTTTACTACCTTCCAGCACTGATTGTCAGCCTTCTGGTTGCCATTGCAACCCCATACCATCCCTGCTTCAGTCATAACCTTAACTGTAACATTTTGCTGAAGGTCAACTCCAACCATTCCTCTGATTCAGATAATGCAAAGTCCGGGAGATATATGACTTCATGGATGATTGCCTGCTAGCCTTATACTTTACCCTTGAGTGTAGCATAGCCACGATTTACACTTTATCACCATGAGCAAAGACTTGGAGCTATAAGTATTCTCTTAACCGTAGAAGACAATGGGAATTTAATAGGAGTCAAGATTCGCTAGGTCTTAATCCTGGAACCTGTTTTGAATGCTGTGGTTTAGCTCCAGAGATTTCAAAATGATGTGACTGGCAGAATGCCTCTCCCCACCCCAACTCCTAACAACCAACCCTCATTCATTCAGGGGCAGGATTAGGGGAAAGAATCTCCAGAATGGGAAGGAATTATGACCCCCTTCATTTCTAGCCCATTCCTAGTTGGAATTAGAGATAAGAAACCATTTCTAGTCAGAATTGCAGTCAGGTTTAGGTGTGCTATGAAAGAATAAAAAATAAAAAATAAAAAAGATTAATTTTTATTTCAAATGATTCCGATACTGGGTGAAGCAGGTTGTCTCAAGATATGGCAAAGAGAAATTTCCAAATTCCTGTGGGAAGGGAAGAAACCTAGGATTAAACACCTGATCTTAATAGACATAAAAGAGAGAGGAGGCTTTTCCCTACCCGACCTAAAACTTTACTACGAGGCAGCCTGTTTCACCTGGCTAAAAGATTGGTGCACGTTGCAGGATCCGGACCTCCTGGACCTGGAAGGTTATGACAACCGTTGGGGATGACACGCCTACCTAATATATGGAAAAGCGAAAATTCATAAAAAATTTACCAACCATATAATAAGAAAGTCACTCTTTGCTGTATGGGAAAAATATAAAGACCTGCTGGGTAGGGCTGCCATATGTCCAGACATTACCTGGATTTCAAAGGCAGAATTGACGTCTGGGAGGGATTTCCGAAAGGCGGCACTTTGTCCTGGATCTTAGGCAAGTCAATCGAAAAATCGCTTTTGTGTGTGTGTGTGTTTTTAAAAAGCTCCTGGTTTTTACTTTTTGAAATATGGCAACCCTAATCAAGGGAGCAACTCAAATGGTAAGCCTATATAGGAGCTGCGGATTCCACACTTTCTTGGGTCTCAAGAAAGTCCCGTGGTGGACTTCTCCAGTAGAAGCCATAGCAGTAAAACGGAAAAATACTCAGGAAAGCTGGCCAACATATAAAATACTTCTAAAAAATGAAGATAACCAAATAAAATTTAAAAAATTTGAGGAAATAAGAGAACACATTTCAGACTGGTTCCAATACCATCAGTTATTTGAAAAATTTAAATCTGACAAACAAAAGGGGTTCTCAGTAGAAATTTCCCGATTCGAATCTGATCTTGTAAATTCTAAAAGAAAAACTCTTTCCAAAACTTACCGACTCCTCCTTGACTAGACAGTCAAGGAGGAGGAGGTAACAATGGCAATGGTGAGGTGGTCCCAGGATTTTGGCCATTCAATAACCATGGCCCAATGGGAAAATTTATGGAAGATCAACTGGAAATTCACAAACTGTTACACGATTAGAGAGAACTTTCAAAAAATGCAACATCGATGGTATCTAACACCATGGAAACTTTCAAAAATGTATAAAAATGTGTCAAGTAATTGTTGGAGATGCGGAGACTCAGGAACATTCTACCATATGTGGTGGATATGTAGGAAAATACAGGTATTCTGGGAGAGTATACATGCAGAACTGCAAAAAATGCTAAAGATCTCTTTCAATAAAAAACCAGAGGCCTACCTGCTGGGAATAACAGATTTGGATATTCCACAAAAGAGGAAGGGTATCTTTTTATATGCGACGGTGGCAGCAAGAGTTTTGATCGCAGCAAAATGGAAGAGTAATGAAATCCCCTCTATACAAGATTGGATCCAAAAGCTGACAGAATATGCCGAATTAGATAGTTTATCAGAAAAAATAAAGAATAAATCAAAACAGGAATTTGTTTCTAAATGGGAGGTTTTCAAAGAATATCTGAAAAATAAATATAGTAGTTTAAATTCTGTTGCAGCATTCGAGGAACTTCAGTAATAGTTGCTAGGTAGATAGAAGAAATTAGATTTATTGAGAATAAGTTTAATTATGAAAAAAATGTGTATTGGCAATAAGTAATATGAATTTGAAATATGGAATAGACAGTAAGTTGGGTCTTTAGTGTTAAGACCAATAGATGTTTTATTGTTTGCCAAGAAAATTATGTGTCTATGGTTATTTTTGTAATTTGTGTGTAATTTGGTATTTGTGGTTTTTTTGTGTGTGTTTTTTTCTTGTTGTATAAATAATTTTTTTGAAAAAAAGAAAGAATAAAAAATTATCAGGATTTATCCCCGCCCTTGCCTCAAACCTAAGGTCTCCTCAGATGAAGAGCAAAGAGAGCTGGACCCTCCAGCAGATCTCCACCCTGCAGTGATCCTGAAGTGCCATCAAACCTGATATTCCTGCCCCAGCCATGATGATTCCTACACGAACTGCCTGAGCTTCTGGCTGGCTCTTAGAACTCCCCTCATCTCCCTCAAGGGCTAGAGAGGCAGAAGAGATGGTGAGAAATGCAGGTACTTCAGAGTTTTGAAGTTCCCAGCCCATGGCGTTGCTCTGTGATTGAGACCCAAGAAAGTGTGGAATCCGCAGCTCCTATATAGGCTTACCATTTGAGTTGCTCCCTTGATTAGGGTTGCCATATTTCAAAAAGTAAAAACCAGGAGCTTTTTAAAAACACACACACACACAAAAGCGATTTTTCGATTGACTTGCCTAAGATCCAGGACAAAGTGCCGCCTTTCGGAAATCCCTCCCAGACGTCAATTCTGCCTTTGAAATCCAGGTAATGTCTGGACATATGGCAGCCCTACCCTTGATAAAGCAACAGCTCTCATCAACGCTCCAAGCTTCAGCCTTCCTGACCTGCGGAAATGGCCCCGAAACAACAGTCATCCAGGAATACTTGAGACCTGGCAGCTGTCATTTTGGAAAGGAAGCACTTAGATGGGCAATATATTGTATAGCTCCTGCGTTGCACTGCTGAACCCAAAAAAAGTTCAGCCATCTTTGCTGGGAGCTAAGGAGCTATTCAACTGGTGTGTGCTGTCAGTGCCTCTGCTTCGAAGGTTGGCTTTATTTTGAGGCAGTTATTGAATGGCCAGTTATTGAATTTGATTGTTTTACTGCTGAGGGGGGCACATAAAGATTGTGGGTCTGTCCTGCCGGCCTAACTGCCTATTGTTTGGAGCAAAAGTTTTATGCTCCCCAGGGGCAGCCTCCCCAAGACCAATACTGCCTTGCAAAAGATTTGTTCTGTTTTCTCCAGTGCGCAAAAGCATCCTTGCATTCATGAAGCCCAGCCAGGATGCACTTGAAAGAACCTCTTATTTATTCACAAAGCAGTTTTCTGCAAGACCCTAAGACCTGGAGTGAGGGAAAATAGTTCCGATGAATAATGCATCACTGCCAGAGGTGCTCTCAGCTGCCTTCCAGCTGAGATACACTCTCCCTTTCTCTCTCCCTCCCGCTTTCCCCACCTCTGTGTCCACAGAGAAAGCATTTCTCTGACCTGGAAGACTGCTTAAAGGACACTTTTAGCAAAAGTTTAATATCTCAAAGGGAGCAGAGGACATTTTCTCAGGAAACAACAACAACCCCCAAGAGTAAACAGTCTTGCTGCATTCTTTAGCCTGGAAAGATATTGGGGGAAATGGTCATTGGAAATGTTTATTTGTGGCAAAAAGAAAACCAGAAGCAGCCAAGCCAAGGATGCATGAAAAGAATATATATTAAAAATTGGATTTGTCACACATGCCTGAACCAGGGCTATGTGACCTGATGGAGACTAGGCAGGCAGACACAAGGTCTGCTAGTTTGCAGCAGAAACCGGCTGTGCCCAGCCCTGATTGGTTGCTGCTTTGTCACAAATCCCTCCTCCTGAGAAAAAAATTTCAGCTGACTTTTTTATTATTATTATTACATTAAAAAATATATATACTAATGCAATAATGTTGAAACAAAAACTAGAAAGGGGGAGTTAAAATAGAAAGCAGAACTTTGGGGTGTGACTCCTATTTTTAATTGTAATTTGTACATGCACGCATAAGGACTGTGGCTTGTAAGGATCACCTTCTCAGCAATGGCACCCCAGCTGCACAATACCCACACATTATGGTTCAGCTGGGGCCAGCACCGACCATCTTTCAGCACCAGATAAAAACCTTCCATTCTCAGTGCCTTTTGAGTTATAAGACATTTGCTGTATATTATCATCATTACAGCTGCAGTGCCTGGAGACAGTGACCAGAGGAGGAATGACCACCAGGAGGAGCGCAGAAAGAAGAAACGCCATGGTGCACCTGCAGCAGCACAACCAGACATCTTCATCTGCCCCAGCTGCAACAAAACTTGTCTCTCCCGTATCGGCCTCTACAGCCACAGCAGACACTGTAACTGTCCAACAGTCTGGCTTCACTCGAGAGGCACACTCCTCCATTGTCTCTTGAGACAGATGGATGGCAATATTATTATTATTATTCTTATTATTATTATTATTATTATCATTTATTATTATTATTAAGTGGCCAAGTATATGCACTGCATGAAGAAGCTCCCAGTTCAATTCTCACACCAAAATACCTCTCCCCATCACTACCACCTCTCCATCTGCTGCTTGATGCCCAATAAGTCCCCTGAATTACCCTGGGGAATTTCTCAAATATCTAAAGAGTTGTCGGGTAGAAATGCTATCTATTCTGGAATTTCATACCGTATGTTGAAGTGTTAAATTACTTTGTTACAGGGCAGAGGTATATTGTGTCCCTGCTCAAGTACATGTCATCATTCATGCTTTGCCCAGTTATAACTTGTATATTGCAGTCATATAAGATATTGGCTCAGGCACTATTGTAGCCAATGAGGTTAATCCGAGGTTAAATTATTGCTAATTGAAAACTTCTCCTGGCTTAATAAATGGTAGTCTATAAAAAAGCAGGAAAAGGAGTGAAGGCTGCAGGTTCCTCACTTGCTCCTTCTTTGCACTGACTTCAGCTTTTCAGCCCTTGTCTACTTTAATCTTTTGCATTGGGGGATTTCAGTCTGTGAACCTACATAGATATGTCCTATACATGACTGATGAACATATAATCTGGTCTCTACAAAAAAACTGGGACAACCCAAAGTTCTTACGACAGCCTATTTGGAATGGTGGTAACAGCCGATGATTACAGTTTGGGGGACTTTAAATGAGTTTTAAAAGGGAATGGGATGCAGGTATATTGTTGGGAGTTGGTTTAAACAAAACCAAAACCAATTTTTGGCCCTGAGTCTCTAACACAGTGATACCAATGCTGTGATTATGCAAGCAGAACCACAGTTTATGAAAGAGATGGTTGTGGATGTAGCAGGCAATATGGGTTAACTCCCATCACCAAGCACCCAGTGAGCAAATGGTCTGCAGATTTATCCAAATAGAGGTTCAGGTGCTTTTTTTGACTATCAAATGAGCTAAACAGCTAGATTGCAACCAAGTTACTTGGGAATAAATCCCACTGAGCCCAGTGGGATTTTCTTCCCACTAAATACACTTGGGACTGCAGTTTTCCAGGACAGATTTAACTCTTCTTACTCTGGAGTAAGCCTCGCTGATTTACTTCCAAGCAGGTTTGTTTAGGGCTGAAACCTCAAGTCCCGTCGGAGCTAAAAGCATGCCTTACCTTTTCACTGTGCGGAGCAAGGTGGAACGAGCCTCATTATGGAAAGTGATAATGATGCTGGTTGCTGGCAGGTCGGCACCGTAGTGCACAGACGCACACCTGTAACAAACAGAGAGAAACAGCATGTGATGAAATGGGGGATTTGCTAGGAAAGTAAAACTCCCAAAATTGCTGCCAAGCTCGCAAAATCTCATGCACATCTTTACCAAACAGCCGATAACGGAATTTTGGTGCCCTGCCAACCTTTTCCCCATATAGCTTCTTTTATTACGGGAGTGCAATTCATCACACGCTGGCAGTGCTGACAGCGGTACTTAGTATCCATCGGATTATAACTGCCAGTAACACCAGTTAACAAGCATGTTGGTTTCAAACAGCACTAACAAAAAAAAGTTGGTATCAACCCATCCCTTTGGAATCTGCTTCACGCTCTCTCCAAAGGGCTGGGAGAGGGAAATCTATGGCAATCTATGGCTCTATAGAAGCAGCTGCACTGTTGATTCCTACAAGGCCCAGCAGCAGCTGATAGGATGATATGGCAGGATGTCTATGAATCGGCCATAATTATGGAGAAGGGGAGGTTCCAAGCTTTTATTGGTGGGAGTCACATAGTGGTGCTAGTAGTACAGAGCACCGTCCAGACCAGCCCCACACCACATGGGTTGTTGACATCATCATCATCATCATCATCATTATTATTAGTTCAACTTATACAATGCCCTATACCTGGAGGTCTCAAGGCAGTTCACAAACAAGACCACAACATATAAAATCAAACCAAAAACAATAGCCCATTTCCATTTGTTTCAGCTATAACTCTGCAAATAGCTCCAAAACCAGTTTCAAAACTAGTTTCAAAATGCAGTTTCCCCTGAATTTTTTTTACTAAAAAAAAAATGGGGGGCTTGTTATTTTTAGAGAAAAATAACAAAAAGGCAATTTTTTATACGTAAATGATCCTCAAACCAGTCAAAATTGCAGTTCATACGTCAGTTTTAAAAGCTACATTATAGAATGCACATTTAATGTACAAGCGGGTCTATTTCACTTTGCGGTTTATGTTAACAAAAGCCCATTTTGCATATAAATGGCTTAACGTAAATTAGCAGTGTGTTAGTACACACTGTTAAAAAGTTCATGCGGCATTCCTCCCATACAGTTACTGCACCACAGGCAAAACAAACCAGAGTCTGGCTTCTATTGTCTGAACCTGACTCATGGTTTGTTTCTTCCAAAAACAAACAAACCCATAAGCAGTCAACCAAGAACTAACTGTGGCTACCATTAATCGTTTGTTTGAGAGAGAGCAATCACAAGCTCAGGTTCAGGTGACACAACAAAGTGACTCTGGCTTGTTTTCTCGGTGGTGTGGTAGCACCAGCCCACTGCACATTCTCATTAAACTATAGTTTGTTTTAAGATATGGTTCAACGTGACACATGTACCAGGCCATTGAGACCAACAGCTGCTTTTAGCATTGTTTGTGAAAACACTCTATTAAAACACAGGTGAAGACATAGGGGAGAAGCGGGCATTGGCAGAGCAAGATGAAGGGCGCCAACAGATGTCACAGACCCAGCTTGCAGGACGGATTCAATAAGATAAAGTGCTGAAATATGAAAGGCCAGGAGACTCCAGAATAGGGGATTTTTGGAGCATGGTACAGAAAAAGAGAAGACATAGAGGGGGCATTGCAAAGGAATAGGGGTGTGACAAAGGTATATATATTGGCCAATCAGGGCTACTTTTACAGTTTCTTTTCCCCAGGAGCTGGGAAAGATAGCTGTTCTGCCCAGGACTTATTTGAACTATATATTGCTCTAGCATTTATTAGTATTGGTTTATGGCTATCACTAAACTGCTACTATTTTTTATCCCAATGTTCATTGCTATTGTTTTATGGCCGCTCTAAGTGACAACTATTTTTTAACGCAGCATTTTATTACTGTGACAGTGGCCTATTACTGCAATTTCTAAGCATAAAAAGACGCTCTGATGAAGGGTAAGTGGAAGAACTAGAATCAGGCACAAGACACATTATGTATATCATTGCACTAATTCACATTTTCTTTTTCTGCTGTTTTTTTAAAATGCTATTAAGGCCACATGATATAGAGAAATGACAGGCATTTTTATTTTCCAGAGGGATAGCCCTCATAGTAAGTCTTGTGGCGCCTTAAAGACTAACAAATTTATTATGGTATAAGCATTCATGAACTATAATCCACTTAGTCCACTTCAGCATAGGCATGAAGTGTTATCTTGAGTTACAGGTATATTACACACACACACACACACACACACACACAGAGAGAGAGAGAGTGGGGTGGAGGCTGTTTGCGGATCATAAACAACAGAGAGAGTACAGACAGTGATAATTACATGATTAACAGTTGCAATTTGCATAACAGTTGCTAATAATACAGATATCCTGGCATTGGTAAGCCAATTAACATATGTAATGTGCTAAAAATCATTTGTCTTGGTTCACTCCACAAGTTATAGCATTGAACCACTTGCTGCATTGTTAATTCTGCAGTTTTGCATTGCTGCCTCCCTCCTGAAGGTCCTTTGCTACTTGAAGGGAAATTGCGGGTGTCACTGAAAAGGAGGCTGAAAAGTGCCCCCACTAGCTTTTGAATATTACCATGTCTGGTGTCAGAATTGTATCTGTTTATTATTTTGCATAAATACTAGTCTGTTTGTTCTATGTAGAATTTAGACGAGTGTGTGTGTGTGTGTGTGTGTGTGTGTGTGTGTTTTTCACATGGGAAGATGAGAAGGCAAACGCTTAAACCCCTATTATTGTTGTTGTGAATAGCATTATTAGGTCCTGTAATAGTGTTGCATGTGGACAAAGTTGGCATCTGGGTCTACCGCAGGGGCAGGTAGCCTGTTGTTACCAGTGTGTGGGTGTTTTTTGTTGGGGGGCTGTCAGTAAGCAAGTACAGTCACACCAGCAAAACTGTCTATCTGAGGGCAGTGTCACTGAAGATACTTGGAGCAGTTTCAGCTGATGTTCTGGTTTTCTCTTCTGTCCTGGTGTTGATTGTTCATGACTACTTTTTAGTGATACATTTCCTTGTAAAATGGTTTTTATCCGATTGTCTGCTAATTTAAGTACTGCAAATAGTGGAGCTTGCATTTCCAATCCAAAGCTAGTGCATGGTGTAGTACTGTATATGGCTTTGTGGTTTGTTTTTTTAAATGAAAAAGCAGTACAGTGGTACCTTGATTTACAAACTTAATCCATTCCAGAAGTCTGTTCTTAAACCGAAACCGTTCTTAAACTGAGGCACGCTTTCCCTAATGAGGCCTCCTGCCGCCGGTACCCTTCCACCATTCGGCTTCAGTTCTTAGACCGAGGTAAAGTTCGCAAACCGGGACACTACTTCCGGTTTTGTGGAGTTTGTAAACAGAATAGTTTGTAAACAGGACTGTTCCTAAACCAAGGTACTATTGTATCTGAATATGCAAATAAATATTACAGTTCATCCTCATCCTCAGTGTGGGGGATGTAATACTGACCTTCTTGATAGTGTGCTGTACGTGTTATAAAGTGCTATATAAAGCCTCCTAAACGTTTAAGAGCCAGTGGTGTGATCTAGTGGTTTGAATGCTGTTCTAGCACTCAGGGTATTGGGTTCAGTCAGGACATTCCTTGTGTGACCATGAGCCAGTTACCATTTCTCGCCCATGCCTACCTCACAGAGCTGTGAGGAGGATACATTGAAAAGGAGAATGATGTGCATCACACTGAGCTTTGTGGAGGAAGGGCAGGATAAAGAATAATGGTGTCATAATAATCAGCAGTTAAGGGGGTTTTCACGCATGCCTGTGAAAGCACTCTAGTGACCTGAACCCAGCAGCTTGGCCTGGGCAATACAGCATATACCTAGCTTGGTTCCAGGTAAACCAGGCATTCTCAGGTAAACATGCCATTTCCATAGCACACCCACACCTAACAAACCCAGAGTAATGAACCTAGGCAGACAGGGCACTATAAAGAAATTAAGATAAAGGGATTACATATACAGTAATGATCATGTCTGTAGCACCTCCCACAAATATATGGCATCATGTTTTCTGTTACTACTTTGCTATTGCTGCATATGTTGCAATGTTTTTATTTTGCCCTGAGAAGAAATCTGGAAGATAAGCCATATTCTGCTGTTAGGAAGACTTGCACAGATTTAACAACATTGTTTCTTTAAGCAAGTATTACAATACCAGTCATTTGCATTTGCCTTACCACAAATACCTCATAGTATGGTAAATATGCACAAAGAGCTACATGGATACATGCATAATTTTTATTTTTATTTTTTGGCCAACTTTCCATAGTTCAGTCATGAAAAAATGCATAATTACAACATAAAAAATAGTCATAAACAAAACATTAAAAATGCACAACGAAATCAATTTCCACTTAAATCATAAGATCTAAAATAAAGGTAAAAAATTGTATTGACAACAGCAACAACCCCACCCCCACCCCCAACAAACCCCGCTAAACAATACCCTAGTCCAATATTCAGTTCAGCAGCCTCAGCTTTTGTAGCTGGAGTCAGTCAGGGCCCTCCCCTCCCAGGTCGGGTAGAAAAAGGCCTGCAAGGTAGGGAGCTATTCTTCCAGGACTCACAACCAAGATCTCAAGTTGTAGGGAACAGCTTTTTCTTTTTACCTTTGCAACTTTGAATTTTGTGTTCCATGGGAGGGGGGCAACGATAATTTTGTGAAGACACTAACGAAACACTCAGATTTCATATGTATGGTCTCCAAGTATTTATCAGCAATCTCAAGACCCCATCTGTATTGTATATTTAACACAGTATCATGCCACTTTAAACAGCCATGGCTTCCCTCAAAGAATCCTGGGAACTGTAGTCCATGAAGGGTGCTGTTAGGAGACCCCTATTCCTCCCAGAGAGCTACAATTCTCAGAGTTCCCTGAGGACCACTCTGGTATTTATAGTTCTGTTAGGGAAATAGGGGTCTCCTAATAACTCTTGGCACCCTTAACAAACTACAGCTCCAAGGTTTCTGTGTGGGAAGCCATGACTGTGGTATAATAGTGCTGTAAATGTATGTTGCAAATGGGGGCCTGAATTGTTGAAGTATTCATATCCTGCTCTTGGCTTTATGCTAGATAGACCTGCCAACTCAATTGCTTTGAACAGTAGCCTGCTGATAATAAAAGTAATCTACAGTCCAAAGCCTCAGAGTCTTATCTGCCACCTCATCTCTTTCAAATAATCTTATCTCCTGATGCACTTAAATAACTGTGAACTGGTAAATGCTGAGATGCTTTCCTCTAACATCATTCTTTAGCTTACAATTCAGCGGAGATAGCAATGCCTCGAATTATCTGCGGATGGATGGGGGAATATTCAGTCCTTCAGCTCTTTTGTACAGCTGCCGGTCCAATCTTCAACAGTCCAGTCTTGCAACGACTTGCAAGGTATTTAGAAAGGGTATGGAAATCAAGGCTTGTACTTCATTTCTGTTTGTGAATGCATAATGTAGTGGAGAAATGTGAGAAACAGCAGTGAGGTACACTGGAGAAATGGAAGAATATACACAGAACACAGTGGGGAAATCGACAATAATCTGGTGTCTACAGGTTTAAAACAGGATTGTGAGCAGTAGCTTCAAAACAGCAATAATGAAGACTCATATTGGTACTCATGTTTCCATTCTCAGAAATTGCTCTCTTTGGCTGAAGTGGGGCGGACGTGAGTGTACATAGATTTTTTCACGTATTTCTGATTTTCTTCTAACTGGTCATATAATGAATGTCCTAAAGCAAAATTTGTGAAAGAATGAACAAAAATCCATATTTTAAAAATCAATATCAGTATCCAGCTCAGATGCCTCATGAAGCAACTGAATTGAAAACACAGCACTCATATCTCAGTTTAATAAGCCGAGGTGTGAATGAGCTTGTTGCCTGTGCATAAAACCCCTTTTCCCTCTTTTCACAGGCTGATCAATTAAACCAAGAAGCCATAGTTTCTACTTTTGTCTGAACTAGGAAACTAAGGGTTACCAGCCAAAAGTCTAACCCAGTTCCAAACCCTAGTTTAGGGTCCTGGCTTGTTCCAAAAGTGGCAATTACATGTAAAAGAATTAGCCTGCTGCAGCATTTCATGAAGAATAATTAACATTTAAAAGCAACTTATCTACTGTGCTGGTCTAAGCAAAACAGTACTAAAAACAATCAATATGAAAAAGCAACAGTGACACAAAGTTAATCAAAATCAGCATAAAACCACACAATAGCATGAAATCAGTAATTAGCACTTCAAACCAACAAGAGATGACAAAATAGTTCTTAGAGCTAAAAGCATGAAATGTAAACCATCTGGGAGAAGATAAAGGTATTCACCTGGTGGAGAAAAACCTGGTGCGAGGCAAGTCCCTGGGGAGAGTATTCCATAAGCAAGGAACCACCCCCAATAAGACCCTCCTGTTCCTTTGAAACCACCTACCTCACTTCATGAGGTGGAGCCGTCTCCAGTTAAGGTCTTACAGTCGGGGCAGCTACAAATGCAAGGAGGTCATCTTCTGGGTATCCCAAGCAGTTTGTTTTGCACCCTCCACATAGAGGCTGAAACACTTAAATTCACAACTGCAACCTCACTGCCAGCCTGCCCCACGCACCAACCGTCCAGGTAGGCAGGAGAGACCCTGCTGTTGCAAGAACAGCTCCATGGCACCATGCCAACAAGTCCTACTTCCACAAAACTATAGACAATTTGTTTCCAGTTAGGTTCTGCAGACATGGCTGGAACTATGGCCAGCTTACATTTTTAAAATGCCTGTTCTTTGCGTTGCATGCGGTCTTAATAATCTTTGCATGTTCAAAACAGAAAAGGAAAGCTTGTGCTAGGGGAAAATGGACCTTCTTAGCTTTACCTGTGAACACTACATTTGTCTTCCTCATAGGAAAGATGATTCAAGGATTGGCAAAGATAGTCTAGCACATGTGGGAGTCATAAAGCCACAGTAAAGGCTTGTAATATTGCAGGGTGCCCCCTGACCTCGGCTGACCAGCACTCTGAGCTTTACAATGTATTGGAATGTATTGACCTTAAATGGAGTTGTATTTCCTCTGGGCAGTGATGACCTTATATGGTGATGGGGGCAATTAAAGCCTTGACCGGATGAGGTAACGTGAGACATTGGCAAACGGCCATGCGGCTGGAAAGAGACAAAGGATAATAAAAAAGCTACCGGAGGAGAGAGAAGTTCGAAAGGAGCTGCTCATACCATCCTGAAAATATTGCTGGCTCTCTGTGTCTTTATTTTATGCTAAACTGCGCCATTTGTAACGGCTGGCTCCGACAAGCACAAGGTGATGGTTTGTAAACGGCAGCAGTCTGATACAGTACCTGTAATGCCTCGTGTCTCGAATGGGCCGGTCGCTGCTGAGCTTGTCACTCTCTAACTGATTGAAGGCATGTTGCCGATAAGGATCTTCTCCGGCCTTCAGCAGCTTTGAGGAGACATATGCCTTTTCATCAAAACCCCGTAAGCCACTTTTCTCTGCTTGTGGTGGCTTGGATGCCTAGAGGGAGGCAAGACCAAGATTTAGTTCTGTGTATGAAATGAGAGCTTTTTAGGACCTATTTTACATAATATAGACCTTTCTATACCAAGACCACATTGCATGGCAATGACCTCAAGGACAAACTCAAAGAAAATGGTGTCTAGGTAATTATGCTGCTACACAATGACCATGTAATTTCTTATGCTCATGACAGGAGAAAGGACTATTTTTCTCCTCGTACTCTATCGACTGAGGGTGTCCCCACATTCACTATTTTACGAGTAGGATTCAAGTGTATACTGGAAATGTAGGCTTGGCCAATTAAAGTGGACTAAAATTGCACAAAACAAATCCATATAACCCCCACCCCTCTACCTTATATAGGAGCAAATTCTCTTTTTTTTCAATTTTTCAAATTAATTTTCCACATTTATCACAAACATAACATATAAAACACACAAAAGAAAATACATTACAGGACTAAAGAGAAATAAAACAAAAATAAAAGACTTATTACTTCTAAAACTCTATTTAACTTTCATTGTCAACTGACTTCCTTGAATCCCCTCTAACTGAATTTCACTGAATCACTTTGTAACCGTTCTCCAAAATCTCCAAAATGGGCACTATCTCAGCCATTCCCAACCTGGTGCCCTCCAGATGTTTTGGACTATAGCATGGTGGCTGAGGCTGATGAGAGCTTTAGCCCAAAACATCTGGAGGGTACCAGGTTGGCAAAGGCTACACTATCTGGTGTGGAGACCTGGCTGTGCACTGTCAAAGAGTCCACTAAGATGCTCAAAGAATCTATAATAGGAAGTACACAATTCACAGTCCCATACAAACATGATGTGGTAAGTACCCCGCCACTTGCCTTGTTTGAACAATGCCCCCCCTCTGTTGGTACAATAGACACTTTCTCCTCACCCCAGGCTGAAATGAGTGTGGTTGCTACAATAAAAGAGACCTAAAATTGTTCTGCACTGCATAGAAAGGGTGATTGATTCCACAGTCCTGAAAGCTTTTCTCGGAAGTACAGCTTCACTGAGAGAAAGAAGAGTGCACAAATGAAGAAAAATATTTGTTAAAATGGCAGAAGAAAGCCGTTTTTGAGCCTGTTGTCAGTAACTGCTCACACACCCACAGAGAAGAAAGCCAGTGTAATAAAATGAACAGCCTTGGAAAATGCATCCTATTTTGATTCACAGAACACAGAAGACACATCTTTTCTTCCAGCTCTAACGATCCCAGAGTTGTTGGGTTTTTTAGCTTTAGCACATTTAAAATAGCTTATTTTCAATATGGCTGTTGTACAATTGACTGTTCAGCAGAGGATAATGCCAACATTTAAAAACTATCCATGGGAACGTGGGAGGACAATAAGACGTGAGCAGCATACAGCTTTTACCCCCTCTAATGTACTGAAGGGGACTGGAATTTTGAAGGGGAAAATAGCATAAGCTAATACGATTCCTTAACCAATAGGAGGTAGTGCTTTTTTGTGTAGGGTCCTCTCAGGCTTGAGGGCAGATGGCTGTGGGCTCAACAGAGCCCTAGCTGTCATATCACCATGAGTGTGCCACCCATATATTCACCTCCAGTTTTTACACATATTGCTCATGGGGGTCATAACTCCTTCACTTCTTAATTTTTCAACATTTATGTCCTATTTTCCCTCCAAACAGTATATATAAGGTGATCTAATTTTATCTTCTCAACTACAGTGGGTGATTCCAGGCAGGTGTTCATAACGGGATGGTATTCCTCATGCATGTAAGTTTAGTTTAGTTTTTGCTGCATTGTGGTTGGCATCAAAATGCCAGCCCTTATTCCCTCTCCCACCTGCCCCCAATTTTATTCAGAAAACCCAATAAATTAAAAAAATCCCTGTTGCCAATTATCTGTTTGTGATACCTACATAACCTATTTTGCAGTATTAAGCCCCTGTATTTGGTACTCACTACCAGACTGGCTAGACTGTAATAGTGAAGTCCTACCTGAGGGCTCATCAACGCTTCATAATGTTTCAGGGTTTTGTAAAGTCTAAAATTCAAATATTATAAAACCGAACACAAATACCACTTACTGTGCACAGCCACTGTTAGAGCCATTGGCATCTGAAGAAATGTAAACATCACGGGTGGTCAAATTATCTGCCTCTCACATGGAGAGACAAAGCATCAAAGAACATCCAGAACAGTGAAACAAATAATTGGAGAACATGATGGGGGGGGGGGGAATGAACTTTGGAAGAAACAATTTGTGAACAGATCATTCACAAACATGGATTTCGAATTAGTCATGACCCCCCCAGACTAAATTGAGCTGTGTAGGTTCTATACTTCCTGTGCTTCATATTCATCTATTATTGTTGTGCTGTTTTCCATGAGAGATATGAATTGTGCAAATATTGCTTTGTGTTTGTGGGTGGGTGGGTTGTTTTTTAAATAATAATAAAAACCTAACATGTTCTCTATCTCTGAATACAGTTTTCTTTTGTACCATAGAATTCAACAT
Organism: Podarcis pityusensis; assembly: GCF_964106645.2. Classification (NCBI taxonomy): domain Eukaryota; kingdom Metazoa; phylum Chordata; class Lepidosauria; order Squamata; family Lacertidae; genus Podarcis; species Podarcis pityusensis. Next base: position 47,839,753 of record NC_138028.1, read on the forward strand.
GAGTGACCTCCACTGCGACACTAGATTTTTTAAAGCCTGCCCTAAAAAACATTGGCTATTTGATACTGTCACCCAGACGCTTCAAGTCCAGGTTGGATGTTATCCGGCTGCCACATGCAACAGTGCGTTTTTAATGACAAATAGCTGGAGCAGAGTGCACGTTTCGATGGCAGAATGGCTGGGGGAAGATGTTGCCTCAGCCATTTCCCACTGAATTCACATGTTATGCTGAACTCAGATCCAAACTGTCTCTCTCTCTACATGTGTACAAGTGATTGCCTGAAAGAGTATACACTTGTAGATTTGTATAACAGCGGAGTAGGGGGGGCAATTGATGGAGCAGCAGCACTAGGGAACTGACTCTTTCTCTCACACTCTTCCTAATTGAAATCCCTTGCCTCAGAAACCTGTAATAGCCTCAGAGGCAAAATCTGGGTGCCCATCTTCCTGCCCCACCCCCAGAAAAGGCAACAGCAGCCTGGGAGTATGTGTGACCTTGAATAATTTTTTTCCACTCCCCACATGAGGCTGGTTTTAAACTTTAAAAGAAGGTTGTCAAGAGATCTGACCACAGACATGTGTCAAGTGTATGTCAGTCAACAAGTGACGGCTGTTGAATTTTAGGGTGGCCAATTATGCTTTACCAAGAAAGGATTTGCATCACTAAAAAAGGGTGGGCACCAAATTTGCATAAAATCTGCATGGGGCTAATTCTCATCCTTCCCATCTAAAAACAAAACAAACAAATTTCTATCAACATTAGGTTTAGAAATTTCAAAATGAACAAGCAAACAAATGAAAATAATTACATTTTAGGCCTGCATTCATTTAATTTATTAGCAAAAGATTTCTGCTACCCCCACATAGCCAGATGTTTCTACCCAAAGATTAGGAGAGAAACCACGTCTTTCATTCTCTAAGAAGGAGATGCATGAACATTTTCTGTGGCAGTGGCAGTGTTGTAGCAAGTCTCCTGGAGCCATTATAGACAAATGGTTTCATCTAATTCAGCTAGAAACTGTGGCTCTTGCATTACTACTGACATTTAAAGAAAATAACATTTGGAGTGGCTTTCAGCCAAAACTGTTTTCTGGCATCACGTGCTCAGCTAATTGCTCGGCTTTTCATATTCTAAGCACCATTATGAGCCTCCCTTGACATTCTTTCCAAACCTAAAACTTCTAATGAAACCAATGGAAATTCAAATACTCAGGGAGAAATAAGAGCAGTGAGAGGTAACCGGCTGGATTCAAGTTGGTAGTACTGGGAAAACCAATTGCCATGAAAAATGAGAGTGAACCAGCTTCTTCTCTATCCATGACTAAGCCAAATACTTTGTGGTTGGAATCCTTTATCTCCTGATTAAATGCAACAGGCATGTCAGTGAGAATGTATATCAACTATAGTGAGATTTTCTAAAATTAAAAGGTGTACACCTTTACGCCTCTGTCCTAGAGCTTTTTTAATCGACTAAACCGAAAGGTCACGTCCCAACAGAAAAACAGGTAGTGTAATTGGTTTTTTGAGTAGTCATCTGTGCAGTTCCACAAATGTTGCCTATATCTGTGGAAAGCAAAGTTCAGAACCTTCTAGAACTTCCTGATTAAAAGTTTTGGTGAGAAGCTCACCCCCAACCTTCAAGGCACATGCTAAAGGTGAATGGCTCCTTTCCTAATGATCACTAGCATGAAACATACCTTTTTCAAAGATGCTACACACTGAGTCAACCTCTTCATCAAACTATCCACTACAACCCCAAAGTCCCGGTTCAGTCCAGACACCATGAGTGTCTTACTTGGCTACAAGTGATCGCCAAAGAATTAGATATGTGAAATTAAGATTTTTTTTGCTCCAACATGCATCACTTTACAGTTGTTTACATTGAATCACATTTGCCATTTTATTGCCTATTCACTTAGCTTGGAGAGATCCTTTTTTAATTGATATTTTTATATTGTTTTAATTCTATTACTGTGATTACTTTTTAATAATTATCTTTTCTATGTTTAAACTTTTTTCGATTTTATCTCTGTGTGGGTTTTTTAATCTATAAGTCTCATAGAGTCCCAGTCTGGGAAAAAGGTGAGCTATAAGTAAATATAATAATAATATTTTTTTTAGTCTTACTATCCTACTCTCTACTTCATGTTACATAACCAGTTCCTGATGCACAAAATCCATCTCTTCTCTTATTCTATAACTGCTTACCTTACTCAGGAGTCTTTGGTGAGGGACTTTGTCAACAGCTTTTTGAAGGTCCAAGCAAGTACACAATGTCAATCACCTCTATCTATGTTATGTACTGAAGTTCTCACCCTGGGCTAGCAGGGGGATACTGTATATAGTTCAGGTCCACATATGCAAATAAGGGATTGAAAGTGACGTTCAGTGATTGGATAGTTACAGAAAATGGTTACTATTGCGTTCTAGTGGAGCTCTATATAAGCAGGCCGGCTGAACCCTTCAGTTCAGTTCTGTTCTGGCCTGTGAATAAACAAGAGCTGTTTGAAGAAATCGCTGTGTCGTCTGATATGTTCACCCACAACTTAACAATCTATATGCTTGCTGACACTGTCAAAGAACTCTAATATGTTTGTAAGCAGGGCTTATTCCTTCAAAAGCCATGCTGCTTCTGCTTCTGCAAGGCTTGTTCTGCTGGACCCACTCTATTCTCTTGACCATTATTTGTCGTAACTGATTTTAATATTGTGCTTTTAAATGGTTGCAGCTCACCTTGGAACTTCATGCTGAAAGGCAGGTAAGAAATCTAATGAATGAATGATCAAGCTCCCGTATGTGCCATATAAGAGCAACTGTACAAGAGATGGGACAGAGAGGGAAAGAGAGCAGAGAGGCCCCTATGGGCCTTCCAAGTCTGAGCCACAGAGGATGGTGCAATCCTGTTGCGAGGAGAGAGAACCAATGCATACAGGGAGGGAGTGCATCAGGAATCATTATAGCATATGGGTAAAACTGAAACAAAGAAAAAATTACTGTTGGAATCAAATCAAAGGTGACTGCTCTAGAAAGACAAAGTAAATGTCAGAAGACTGAACAACGTAGAAATGTTCAAGCCTTTCCACATCTTACATTGGTATTATCATACAATTTTGTACCACTATGAGATCTGACTTACACTTACTACTTTAGGAAGGAAAAAGACTTTCCCTCTGATCAGGCCTTTTATTTGCCTCAACTGCTAGAGTTTATTCAGTTTATTAGGATTCAGCACAGCATTCCCATTATCTGTTCATCCTGCATACTTGTGCTTCCTTATTCCTGCTTGGGTTGATAGCATCAGTGGCCATTATCTCCTCACTGTTATACAGAGCAGAGATTATTTTCAATTACCAGAATCCCGAGAACTGTGCTATGTGTAAGTCTGAAGCCGTAAATGTCTAATTTTTATGATGTTTGAATGAACTTGCCACTTTCTCAAATGGAGTACTCAATCTTATTAGTTGTGTGAAAAGAAAAGTACTGTTGGGGTGGATAAAAGCTTTCAAATATGCAAAAAGCAGCTATATGCTGGGATGATAAGAACTGGTGTTTTCAGTGGCTATTAGGACAAGGAATGCGGTTGAATGATAAAGGAAAGACTGAAGAAGAATTGTCAAATCAGAACAATCAGGCAATGGAATTACGGAATAATCAGGGCTTTGCATATCCTGAGCCGATAAGAGTCAAAATTCTGTGCCAGGAAAATAAAATGTGATGTAAGCAATGTCCATGGCCATACTAAATTTGCACCCCAAGGAAGCAGGGCTGTCAATAGGAAAGGTATAAGACACAAGCAAGCATAGCCAAATCCTTCCTAGGATGAAAAGGCTGAATTCTCTTCTGCCTGAAATGTGTTATCATCAGATCCTACTGTAGCCAGAGTTTTAGGAATCAAAAAACTGTTTTGGTTCAGTTTGAAATACAGTGTTGCCCACAGCAAGGATTTCTTTCTTTATAAAAGTGCATCTACATCAAGGCGATATACACTAAAAACGTAGAACATCATCTGATTCTTTAAATACACACACACACACACACACACACATACACACACAGTAATAAAATATAACAAATAAAAAATTAAACAGCTGCAAAGGCCCGCCGGCACAACCAAGTTTTCAAGAGGTGCCTGAAAGTAAAAACTGAGCATGCTTGTTAACTATTACTGGCAATGGTAAAAATCCAACCTCTGGTAGAGGCCATCAGGCCCCTGTTACACAGGGGTAACTAACGGTGCTTCACAGTACAGTACCTTTTTCTCGAGGAAAAACGGTGTCGGTAATCACCAGGTTCATAGCGATCCGCCTTCCACTACTGCCCTTTTCACAGGGGGCAAATCACGGGACCCCCCAAAATGTTCGCCACCCGATAAGCCAGACAAGCAGTCGCCTGCCCTGCCCCATCTCCTCATAATGGCTAGGCCTCACTGCGCCTGCGCCGCCAACTAGCTGTGCACTCATGGGGTCACAAAGACTGCATCCACACCCCTATGCCCCAGGCTTCTTTTTTTGCCCTCCTTCCATGCCCACCAAAAGCTCCAGGCCCCACCCACTGCCAACTAAAGGATGGAAAGGCAGTGTGCATGCGTGACAGCCAGGCTCCTGTGCCAGGGGCACCTCTGAAACCTTGCCCTATTGCAAGGCTGGGAAGGGCAAGGGGATAAAAGCATTGACGCTTGAGGACTTCCGGGTTGGCGCCTCTGGCAATGGCGGATTTCCTCCGATCGGGAGGAATCCGCTCCGTGGAAAACAGGGTCTGAACCGCCACGGCAAGGCGGAGACCCATCAAAAACCACAGGCGGGAGAAGCCTGTGGACGTGGGATTCAGCTGGCACCTTTGCGCGCCCCCTACCCGCGGGGAAACCCGGTTTTCGGGGATCCGGAGCGATGTGGGGTGAGTGGCGCGGTGCTTTGAATCGACTGCTTCTTTCACGGAGTGAAGCCGCATTGCTGTTGCCGGAGAGCGCTGACTTTTTCCCATGAACAATTGGATTTTAAACAACTGCCCGTGAGTAGAACGGAAAATTGGATTAAGAAATTTTTTAATTTGGCACTGAAGCGGGAAGGTCTAAACAGGAAGTCCGCCTTCCGCTTTTTGTAGATAGATTGAAGCAAAGACACGGCAAGCTAGAGTTTAGAAAGTCGTCTATAAAGGATCAAAATTTCATCATTTAAAATTACTGAACCCCCCTTGGAAGCAGGAGAAGAGGGGGGAACCCTTTTTAGACTGTTTAAACCTGCAGAAGAGAGAGCAAAGAAAGGCAATTTCCCACCGTCTTGAACCTGGGAGCGGGGTGTCAGGACAGACGTTCTGGGGAAGTTCATTGACTATGGACAAACGTTTTTGACAGATAGTTAAAAGAAGAGAAACATATTGATTCCATTGTTCCCTTTCGCATTTAAAAGGAACAAAATATTGACAAAATATCCGAAAAAGGAAAACTTTGTTGCTAGATCTGCTTTAAAAAAAAAAAAAAGATGGATACAAAAAGTAATTGTTTCCCCTAGAGGGAGCTTATGAAACTGTTTTTAAAACCAAACTGGGGAGCTTTGCAGCTATAATAGATTAAGATCGTGGGACCAGACTTTGACCTTGAACAAGAATGTACTCGGAGGCTCTGGTGTTTGCCTTTTGCAAGAGAAGTGCTTTATTGGAACAGTTACATGAGAAGATGGATTTGATGACTGTTGCGATCGGAAATTTTGGACAGACAGTGGGTACCTATATAGAACCCACTCAGGAATTAATCCAGGAATGTGCTTTGACAGATGAGATGAAGGAGGAGGCTGTTGCTGGACCCCGGGTGGCAGAGATGGAGGGAGCTGTGGCCCAGCAGGAACATGAGCTGTTGGATTTGACGAATGAACCTGGAAAAAGTCAAACTTGGAGAGATGGAGTTCTGGTTGGCTTGGAGATGGGGGGCTGGATGGACCCCCCTATGCAGGGATGTTTTGATTTTTCAAGTCTGGCTTTGGGCTGGGGGGAGCTCGGAGTTGTGGGGGCCCTTAACTTTGGAGGGGCCTTGAAACATGCCTTCAAATACCACGTGGATTTCGGTGTTGACTATGGAAAAGGGGCTGACCTGCCGAGAAGGGACAAAAATATTGTCAAGCTGGAGTCTCCCCGAGTGAAAGGAGCAGAAGACAAAGTAAAGTACAGGTATAAATATGAAGAAGACCTGCAGAAGGGACATGGAAGAGACTTAAGAGCATTGGACATAAGGTCACCAAGTTGATGGACTAGATGGATGGGATAGAAAGGACTGACAAAACCCGAGACTAGGAAAAAGAGACGACGGATGAAGATTGGAAGAAAGTTTTAAAAATTCATTTAGAAAAGTATTGTAAAATTAATGAGTATTAGAAAAATGTTGGAATGAAATTATTGGGCTTTAGCAGAAATGTTAAAAAGAATTATGTAAGAATATGTAATGGTTAAGAGAATTTGGTATAAATACGATTTAAGTTTTAAGTTTTAGGACTTTTTATGGTAAGATAAGGTTAAAATAGATTAAGGTAATTTAATGACAGAATATTGTGAAAGATGGAAAGGATTTCCTGAGATAATTAATAACTAGAATACAAAAAAGGGAGGTGGGAGGAGGTCGATGAAATAAGGTAATGACAGTTAAGGATCTGGGAATACTGGATTCGTTTTTAAATTTTTTGTTTATTTTTGCTTTTTGATTTTGATGTGTATTTTGTTTTTTCTTTTTGATTTTGGTTGTTATTGATTTGTATTGCTTAATTGTTACTTTTATCTACTTTTTCCTTTCTTTTTTTCTCTCTTGGTTTTTCCTTCTTATTTCTTTGTAACCTTAAAATTCTCAATAAATATCATTTTAATAAAATAAAATAAAATAAAATAAAAGCATTGATGCTTGCCTTTCCACCTAAACAGCCTGTTCTTAGGATCTGGGCATGGGGGATGAGGGTGGGAACGGTAGAATCGTAGAGTTGGAAGGGAACACGGAGATCATCGCAAGATTGAAGGAGGGATGTGCCAGTACTGTGTACCATTGAGTACCACCAGAAAAAAGCCCAGGATTATCTCAGTGATGGAGCTGGCACATAAGGGCTCTAGGAATCCTTAAGGTATCCTGGGCCCAAGTTGTATATCAACACAAGAAACCTGAAACTTGTCAATTAATATTCTGGTCAATGGTCTACATCAAATATCCTCTGAATAACCTAGGGTCCAGGTTAGAGCCTGGAGTGGCTCCAGTTTCTAAATCATCTTCTCTCTTTGTGTCAGATGAAGGTCCACATAGCTGGCTCAAGACATTTTGCTGCCCAAGGGAGAGCAGCAAATGGTACCATCCGCAGTGCATATAGACGCATAGCACTCAAGGCTAGTCAGAAAATCCCACTGGGGCATCTGTCCTCCCTGGCAGCAGCAATGCAACACAGCAACCATTTGCAGCCCTTTCATGACACATAAAATGAGCTGCCCAAGGTGGCTGCCTCACTCTGCTAATGGTAAAGCCGGGCCTGAAGCAGCAGCACTCATCTTTCTCCCACTTTGGCCTCAGTACTCTGCATCAGAGCTGTGCAATGTATAATCATATTAATAATAATAATAATTCTGCAACAGCAGCATTGCACTCTTGCAAGCAATCATTTTCTTTTGAAAGTCTAGTGAAATGGGTACTTGAGTACAAAGGTGCTTCACACTTTATTTGGGTAGCTTTACAGTGATACAACAGTTAAAGTGATTCAGGCTCAGGAAGGGGTTTACATCAGAATCCCCTCTGAAAATGAAGGGGGGTAATTCATTTGAGCAGTACCACGGAAGGTGCTTTTAAGGTCTGACTTAGAGACTCCTGTCAAATATAGCCTGCGAGTCAAACAGGTTCCCCATCCCGATCTGTTAGAAAGAGTGATTCTAATAATTCTCAAACAGTGTTTTGTGGAAACCTCCACCCACCTTCTCAGCCATATATGTACCCCCTCTTCCCTCTCTCTCCTTCCACTTCCTCCTTCAGCTATTGAGTACTGCGAAGAACAAACTTCTCAAAACTCAGGGTTGACAGAGTGCAACACGTGGCTTACACATAATGCTGAGCCATGGTTTAGTGTGATGTGCAAACCAGGCTGCTAAGATTTCCTCTACTGTACTTTCCTCGACCCCCTTTCAGATTTGATCACCCTAGAGAATGCCTGTGTAGCTGTTGCTTTGCATTTAAGCAGACTGCTTTCTCTATAGGACAGTCTTTGAAAATGAAACCTGTCTGCAAATAAAACCCTATGAACCGTCAGCATGTATTGTAAACCTGCCTCACAACAAACCCTATCAATATACATGCAGGACACTGGGTTACTCTGTGATTGATGGGATTCTCAGAGACAGCAGCATCTTCATAACAAAAGACTTTCCAAAGGGAATAAAGCATGATCTAAAATGTAACTCTTGACAGCACCACTATAACTAAAAAACTCAATATTTATCATATTGCCTTCCAGGACTGCTATCCTGATCTGCTAAGGAAGATTGCGCACATTTTGCAGAGTCCACAATTCTGAAAACAAAAGACGTACAAGCTGAGAGGCTGCAATTCCACAAGATAAAGAATATCAAGATAAGAGGAGACGTGCTGGAGAGTTAGGAGTGCTTTAGACAGAAGCAAAATCTGGCCTTTAATTATGGGGAATTAGCTGGGTAGTTCACTACTATCCACAAATGTATGACCAATGAATGTCCTTTTAATGGCTTTTCTCTTAGCCACTCAGGATAAGGGCTGTGGGAGATTAATAACTCCACAACACAACACACTCTTATTATTTAGTATTCCACATTCATGGATCAAAGGTTGCCTTGGAGACACTTGTGTATACATTTTTCTAGCATCCCATATTCTTCCCAAGCACAACCGTCTGTAATTGTTTTCTAAAAACCAAGGTGAGGACTCCAAGGAAGTTTATATCGCTCCCAGCTTCCACCACTGGTATTAACTCAGAATCAGCAGCACATTCAAAAGATGGAAGGAAGCATGAGTGCAAATATAAAACTCTATAGGAATTTAGTGTTAGGATATGATATCACTTTTGATAGATATAGATAGATGATAGATAGATAGATAGATAGATAGATAGATAGATAGATAGATAGACAGTGGTACCTCGGGTTACATACGCTTCAGGTTACATACGCTTCAGGTTACAGACTCCGCTAACCCAGAAATAGTGCTTCAGGTTAAGAACTTTGCTTCAGGATGAGAACAGAAATCGTGCTCCAACGGCGCGGCGGCAGCAGCAGGAGGCCCCATTAGCTAAAGTGGTGCTTCAGGTTAAGAACAGTTTCGGGTTAAGTACGGACCTCCGGAACGAATTAAGTACTTAACCCAAGGTACCACTGTAGTTTCTTGGACAAAGCTGGGTGTGTGAGGATAGGAGGAATATAATCCTTTCTAGATGTTAGTTACACAAGCTGGTCTAATGATCTGTTTAACAGGAAGGAACGAAGAATTTGAGGTCCTTGGGTATCTGAGAACAAAATCGGACAGGTAAAACAAAGTGTGTCAGGGATCAGATTGCCCTGCATTAGCTTACTTCTGGGTTAACACTGAGCAGCTTCTAACTTGTGGGAGAAAAATGACTATTAGAAGGGAGCCAAGGAGAATTATTTTTTATTTATAAGGGCTAACTCTGAGGACAAGGTTCAGCAGTATATTCAAGCATTATGTAAATGGCACAGAAGACTCTTTCAGGCACATTTTTTTAAAACACAGTTGTAGAAAAAAATGTACACAGTCAAGTGTGGCTACTGGTATCTATCTTGCCAGGACTAGGCGTGTTTGAAAGCTGCATTGTGCAATGACTAACAAAGATGTGTAACACTGACAGTTTACACGATTTCCCATAGGGGAAGAACTATTATTGGAAATAGGGAAGTTGCGCGCGCTCTCTCTCTCTGAGGTAGCTTTTGCTAATCTCAAAAACTTTTAATTATTTAGGAATGAGCTGGTGTAACTACACTACACACCGTCTTATTTGTTGCTTGACAATAACTGTGTTTCAGTGCTGTAAACCAGCTGAGCTGGTTTAAGAGGCTGACCATATATACCACCATCACCTCCCTCCCTCCCACCCCCCCAAAAAAACTTCTAAGAGCACATCCACAACTCTTAAACTTGTATAATACAGTGGTACCTCGCAAGACGAATGCCTCGCAAGACGAAAAACGCGCAAGACGAAAGAGTTTTCCGTTTTTTGAGTCGTTCCGCAAGACGGATTTCTCTATGGGCTTGCTTCGCAAGATGAAACGTCTTGCGAGTTCTTGCGAGTTTGTTTCCTTTTTCTTAAAGCCGCTAAGCCGTTAATAGCCGCTAAGCCGCTAATAGCTGTGCTTCGCAAGACGAAAAAACTGCAAGACGAAGAGACTCGCAGAATGGATTAATTTCGTCTTGCGAGGCACCACTGTAGTGCTTTAAATGTATGCAACCTATTGAAGGTAATGGCCCTTCACTATGGCTAAAGCAAACCCAAAAATTCTACTCCTGAACAGATCCTACAAGATGGCAATTTTTATCACGTTGACGAATGTATTTTATTTGTTCCTTCATTCATCAAATTTATATTCCGCTCTTCCTCCCAAAGGAGCCCACTTGTACCTCATTAACTTGTAATGAGAGCCATACATCAACATTCAGTACACATAGTACACAGTGGAAGCTGAAATCACAGCGAGGACATTTCCCTTCCCTATGTTTCAAATTACATTATTGTGTTGTGCTGCGCACAGCAGAGAAGGAGTGGAGAGGCCTTCACTTGATGCACGTTACCTGATTCGTTTCCATGCACCTGCAACCCGCCCCCCCCAAAAAACGCATATTCAGCGAAACTCTCATATTTGCACACACTGTCATCTGTGCATGTACAGTGGCTGTCTCAAATGTACATACCATAGCTTAACCCTAGCTTACATTTTCAAATCAGATGGAAGCTGGTTTAAGGGATAACACACAGAATTTCTCAAGAAACTATAGGATACATATGGGTTGTGGCTAATATCACATGCACACAGCTTCAAACACCAGTGGTGAGATTGCCAGAGTAAACAATAATGTGTAGGATGGCTTAAAGGTTGCCATCATAGCCATGTATACTCAGAAGTCCCATTGAATTCAGTGGCTCTTACTCCCTGTTAAGTGGAGTTAGGATTGCAGCCAAAATGATGAGAAAATGTACAACAAAGTGCACAACAAAGGCACACAGCCATTTGACTATTTTTCTACTGCATTGTTTCTGTGGCTGTAGCAGTGGCAAAACATACTATTTTTTTCAGCATTTTCTCCATGAACCAATGCTTCAGCTGAATCTAAATTCAGTCCTTGTACAAGAACAATGCTGTGACTGCCCTTTTCTTTTGCTACAGCTAGTGACCATGACTACTCTACTTATGAAAAGTCATGTTTCTTCCAACAGTATAAAAAATTCACAGTACGCTATGTGACGCCTAGCACACAGCAAATGTTTATGGCTATAAGACAATTAGAGCAGGTATGAAAACCCATTTTGCACAGCATAACTTTCCCCACAGGCCTTATTGCTTCACATTCTACATAATTTTTGCCCTTTGCAGCTCCAGGAAGAATCAGAAATTGCAATGGGGGGTTCATGGCAGCAATGGAAAAGCTTCAGGGAACATGTCCATCTTTGTTGGAAAATATCTATTTTCCATTGATCCAAGGCAATCGTTAACATGGTCAGGCTGGTCTGCTTGAAGTGCTTATTGATTAGGAGTCTTAAGAGGAAAATGTTTACATTTTTGTTTTTATGAACATTTGGAGAAGGCTTCTAAGCCTCTCTTCTACCATGTGAAAAGTACATGTATTCCTCCTCCTTTTATCATTTGTAAAAGCTGTAGGCTTCTAGGAACAGCTTAGAAAAAATGCTTGCATACTTTTAAGTTATTACAACAGTTATTACCTGCTTTTTAGGAATCTTTCTCAGGCCTAATTAGTGTGAATTTTAAAAGCCCTTTGAAATCCTTTAATTAAAGTTACTGTAAAATATTATTTTGCTTGTCATCCGAAGGCTCCTTGCCAATGACCTCTAGTGCAAAAAAAGACCATTGTAGAACAGATGTTACAGAATACTGATACCAGCTTCCATCTAGACATTTATATAAGCTGAAAAATGGGGGGGGGAGCTTTTGCAAGGGCTTTAAAAAGCTATTGCTATGATTTTTAGTACATCTCTTGGCAGATATAGAGGACATGAAACATGGGCACTGTGCCCTGTCAGCGTCCTTTTCATGAAACAAAGAAATCACAGTCTATACTTCTGCAGTATTCCTCTCTATCAAACAGGTGTGTGTGCATGCACACACAGAGAGAGATATTAGCTTTGCAAAACAATTGCTTTGCTCTGAGAAAGATAGCATTTGATTAATTCAATTACCTCAGAATATGATCCCTGCCAAAACAGAAAATAAAAGGTGTTTCTATGGAGACCAAAAGACAAGCCAGCTGTTTCAGCTAATGTAGCTGTCCCAGCTGCCCCTCCACCCCACCCGTTTCTTGAGTGACTGTGTATATGGCACAACACGGGAAAAGGAACATAGAAGCCTGGCAGGGGACATTAGCAAAATACACTTTCATTCAATCTTGGGAAATTACTTGTATTGCTGGTTAAGTGCCATGGAGAGGTCCACATTTTCTCCAGTAGACTGTTTGTACTTTCACACACACAGGATGATCTCATAATTTGTAGACTTGTTCTTTTTCCCAGAACATCACATCACCATTGGACAAAACCCCATTTCAGAACATCCAAAAGAACCAGCCACGTAGCCCTACAACCACCAACAAACAGAGTCTCTGATTATGAAATTCTCATCTAGCAGCATGTACTCATACAGCATTTTGCTCTTATTTCAATCACTTCAAAAACTATTTTCCCCCGCTCCATTCTACGTATGTGCTTACTAACTTTAGTAGTCCTGTTCTTTATTTTTCATTAACCCTTCATCTTGATTGCTCAGGTTTTATGCCACAGGGACCTACCAGATGAGTTTTTTCTTGCCCTGCTAACCTGCCTGGATTAATCACCATTAGAAACTTCAGCTGCTTGCTTGCTGAAAGCCTGAAATCTGAAAACCTGAAATCTCCATTATGCATTTCCACACAAATGAAGTATGCTTTAACCATAGACTCTTAGACAAATGTTAAGGACATCTGGTGTATTAATAGCATGTAATGATGACTGCCTGCAAATCAACATGTATTCTTGCTGCAAAGAGCATCAGATCTCTCTCACCTTCTACCATAAGCACCTTTGGCCAGGCACAGAGAGGGAAGCTTAGCTTCTGACTTTTAAATCTCTTTAAATGTGAGCTTGTATTTCTGAAATATTAAAATATAAAGAAAGAAAACAAGACTGTGTACATTTTAAACAAATTTTGGTGTGAGAGATTATACAGCTGAGAAATTTCTGCATTTATTTGCAACTAGACAATAGATTTAAGAGTCTTAGCCTTGAAAAACATTACTGGGCAGGGAAGCTGTGGTAATGTGACCTAAGTTGGAAAACCTTGCACTGGAGTGTGGAAGTAAAAGGACTTCTCCCAGGGAACATCATTCTCTTCTGAACATTTTCTGAGGAAACCAATATATTGTATAGGGGGTGGACTGGTGGGAGACTATGGAAGGGACTCAGCAGTGGAAGCTCTGCACAAGGACTTCAGCTTGTGCAATGGGACTTTCTTCCCCTCTTCTCCCATGCAACCTCCCCTCCCCTCCCCCCATGCATTGCGGTGTGCAGATGGAACAATCCCCCTTCCCTCAGCAGTGTTTGGGGGTGGTTTCTCCTGCCCTCCCAGAGCCAATTTTGGGGCACATGGGAGGAAGAGAGCAGGGAGCTCTGTTGCACCAGCAGAAGTCCTTGGACAGGGCTTTCCACCATTGGGGCTCGTTAGGTGAACCCTAGCGAACGATAACTCTCTATTATTTTTTAAACCAAATCAGTATCAGTGATGCGCCTGTATAAATAGTCATACTTCAAGGGAACAGGCTTTTGACAGCAGGGCTAGGAATAACATGGTCAAAAGAGGACAAACCTGCTGCCTCTTTAATAGATGTCCAGAAGAAGAAATATAAGCAGGTGCAACTTTCATGGCAAGCTACACCTGCTGAAACCCCCTCTTCTGCACATCTGTTACTAGACCTCCTTGAGAGAGAATGCCAAATGCTTGTTTATATGCATGAGCATAAGGAAAAGAAAAGCCTCTTGCATTAGATACTTCTAGTGCTGGCCAGCTGATCAGTCTAAATTGACTATAGAGCCATTCAAAAGCACTTACCCCCTATGTACGCACTTGATGATCTTCTCAATACTAGGGCCCTTTTATGCTGCTAAGACATTATCATTTCATAATTAGTGGTAAGGAAATTTTAAATGGGGGTGCCGCAAGGCACTTAATCTAATACTCTACTCCCAAAAATGCCAATTCCCAAAGGCATATGTTTAAATCACATACAGCAAAGGTTCTGCTTTCCCCAGATGCAACCAGTCCTTAAGTTATTATTATTGTGTGTGTCTAGGACTGCATCTTCAGATTGCACTTGTACACACACTCTTCAATGGGACTTTCTCCCAAGGAAAAAAAAGGTCACAGGATCAGGCTATAAGAATAGCATACAAAGGAAGTCTGAAAAGGCCACATTCAAATCAAGTGTGATTTACTACACTTGTCACAGAGCGTAATGTATTTCCTTTTTTTTTTTAATATATTGAGCATTATACAGACTTTCTGTGTATATAATATATGCATTATACAGCTACAGGAAGATTGATGTATATTACATTGTATATAAAAACACATTAGGCTGCATAATAATATATCTCAAAAGATAGAAGAGCTCCATTTGTCTTTTAGATGGGAAATTATGCAGTAGAGTGAAATTTGTTTCCAAACTGGAGATAATCTGTAGTAACTCAGGACTCTCACAACTGTGAAGGATTATGACAAGATCAGTCATCCTAACTGCATGAAATACTTTCCGCTATATCCTCCTTGCCTCTCCCTGAAATCTGGTATATATGCATTTCCATGATTCTGATCCCTCTACAGCTTTTCTGTGTTGTTAATCCCTTTTTAACAAAATAAAAAACTTTGACTTTCCTGTTAAGTTTTTACATGGGTGCATATAGCTTGATCCTACGTACATATAGCTTGATCCTCAGAATTCCCACTGAGGTCAATGGGGTTATTCCCAAGTTAGTGCACACAGGTTTGCAGTCTTGATTTGCTAAAAACAACAACAAATGAATTGACACTGAAGAAAGGTGGTGAACAGAGTTAAGAGCACGTCTTCAGAAATTAGCAGTAGCATGAAGGGCAAAGGAAAAGGAAAAAAGAGATTAATCGAGGAGGATACACTTTTTCCCTTTTCTTGACGAGTTTCACAGTTTGTACATTTCCTTGATGACATCTGGCCACAGAGAAATGAGACAGACGCAAAAGAACACGGATGGAATAACTAAGAGCTTAGGCTGGGCATACTGGATGCAGAACAAAACTGCAGCAGACCCCTGCCAGTATTACAGCATCATCAAAAATGAAATCCCAGCAGGAAGCAGCTGAGCACAAGACTCCTGCAGGATATAAAAATGTTAGCCAAAGAGCCAAAAGTAACATTTTGGACAGCAGACTGTTTGAACTCAAACATGTGTTAAGAATCACATTTCTGCTTCCCTCCACCTGAACTGCAGAAGGCGGAAGCAGTGATCAGCGCTCAGCAGGTGAGTAGTTCACATCCATACTGCACTTATTTGGGGAGGTCGCTTCCTATTCTGATGATTGTAAATCCAGAGAGGCTAGCAGAATCAGCAAGGAAGCCACAGCTACTGTTTCACTAGAGCAGCCGTGGGACCTGACTGCAAAACCTCAAACAAGAAAAGCAACTGGCCTGTATGCAAGTGTGTTAGAATAGGGCCTGGGAGACCAGGATTCAAATCCCCACTCAGGCATGAAGCTCGCTGGGTGATCTGGAGCCAGCCACAGTCAGCCTACCTCACAGGGTTGGTGTGAGGGTAAAATGGAGAAGGGGGAGGACCGTGAGCTCCTTGGAGAAAGAGTAGGATATATATGCAAACAACAGATTGCCTAGGAAGACCTACAACCTAGTCTCAATGTGAATAGAAATGTGGGGCAAGGCTATGTTGCATAAAGCAGCATAATGTTTAAAAGGTACGCTTTGGGAAGGGATGGAAGGGAAAGCACACAAAGGATTATAATGCGGATTATGCTTCTTATCTGGATTAGGGGCCCTATCCCCCCCCCCCCAAATGCCACTCCCCTCCCATTTGCCTCCAAAGCTCCTGTTTGCTATAAGCAGCATCCTTGGGGGGAGAGCGGCCTAGGGAGGGTGTTTTCTGGTGGGTATCCGATGCAGGGCCACAATCTAGATCAGGAGTACAATCTGGATCTGGGCTTACAAGGCTACTACTCCAGCTTCAAAACAAAAAGGCTCATCTTCAGCACACTTTTAAAAAAAGTTCATCATAATAACTTACTAAGAATTACGTATCCCTTAATGGTGCAATCCCGGCACCTGCTTACCGAGACACAAATCAGGCATACTCCCAGGCAAGTGGGTATAGGGTGACACTCATGGATGAGCCTAAAACAGCCGCTGCCTGTAAGATTCAGAGGAGAAGAGTTGATCTGGTAGACACTGAGTACACCAAGGAGCGGAATCTTTTAAAGGTGAGGCCCCGAAAGGAAATTTATTTGAGCTTCGTCCTTTATTAATTGTACAAACTGGGGAGATCAAATTCCTCCTTTAGAGTTCTCTGCAATTAAACATTGGGGAGCTTCTGTGGTTATTAGACCCGCAAGTCTTGTTGTGCATTAGCTCCTGCCATGACACGTTGTCTGTGTCTGTGATTTGGTGTGCACAACATCTGAAGGCAAACGGAGCCCTAGTGTAAGGGCTGGGACCTTATTAACATATGCAAGTGTTTTCATCGTACCTACACTCATGCTATCAGCAGACACGCACACCAGGCATATTAATTCATCTCCATTTGCTCATTTATTCCCTTTGAACTCGGATGACCTACATTCGAAGCTCTCTTCCTCCCAGTGATTCATGTCTGTTCCGAGCAACAGCTGGGTGCAGAGTGATTAGTTCCCCCAGGAAGGGCAAAAGGCACTTCAGACTTGGCAAGGCGTAGGACAATGGCTCAGATTCACTGCTGAGCTTTGGGTGATTATGGGTGTCGGTCCCTGTCCCCCCCCACCGCAAAGTCTGTGTGGCTGACTGACAAAAAAGGAAAGGAGGGGGGAGTGCCCAAGTAGGGAATAAACACATCGGAATTCATAACTCAAAGGGCAGATATGACTTGCATGTTAAAGTCCCAAGCAAAGAGGAGGAATCATAACCGTGTCTCTAGTCTCGTGAACTAAGTGAAATTAGAAATCAGAACATGCTTGCTGGCATTCTCTCGGCTGGAACTTTTTGTCAGCCTTATCCCAGGTGCAGGTTTGACATTTTAAGAAACAAAATTAATAGTAATTGCAAAACAATGTATAAACAGTAAAAGTCTCGTTACAAGATTCAAGCTCCAACTTTACCCACTACATTCAACGGTAGGCAAGGGACAGCCATGGATTGTCCCCAGCTTGCCAAAGGTTTTCTGTAATTCTGCAAGGAGCTGTCCTACTGCTACTTTCGTGTCGTAGCTCCAGGAGAGTTCGTTCATTTTTTGGTGGGGGCTGGGAGTGGGGAGGAAAAGGGAAGAATGTTTCTCAGTTAGATATTTCCCCCCCTGCTATATTTTAACATATATGGGATCCAAGGGTTTTCCGAACTTCTTGGGGCCAGAGGGCACATTGGGAATTTTGAGAGAGTGCCGTGGGCACCAGTCACAAAATGGCTGCTGTGGGAGTGTGGAAGTGAAGGAGCCATTAGAATATTGTTCTCTATATGATCCAAAAAAAATTTGTTTAAGGCATTTTCTCCTCTCTCATAGGTTTTTCCAAAGGGGGGAGGTTTTTCACCAGCCAGAAGAATAAGGCTTTTCTTGCTTAGATGTTACAGTGAAATAGGCCTATCTCAGGAATGTCTAGGCCTAGGCGGGTGAGAGATAAGAGCAAGGTTGAATATGGGAGATTCTGGCCCCAGATGGGGGAAGACTGAAGACAAGGAGGGTAATGCAGGAGACAAAGCCCCATTTTATTGCTATCACATTTGAACACGTGTCGAGGTTCATGGCGTGGAGAGGCTGGTGCAGGAAGAAGGGGGCAAGCAAACCCATATAAGGACAAGCCCATATAAGGACATAGGAAGTTGCTATGATTTACAGTTTCCCAGAAATCAGGTGGTATTATTCTGCAAATGTATAAAAAGGGCTGGCAAGCCCAGAGAGGGCGGGCAGCACGGGTCTGTACCATTATTTTGTCATGATAAAATAAAAATGATTTTACTGCTGTCAAATTGACTTTTTGAAGCGAATTCTGATACTCCGAAGGGAAGGAACTAAGAAAAGGTCTTTCAGAAGAGCACAAAATGGCTTCCATGGGGACAGATCCACACTGTGCTGGATCTTCTCACAAATGCAATTATTGCTCGTGGAGCACACTGTGTGAAATACAACACTATGGGGGGGGGTATTCACCTGGGAAGCTTTGTCAGTCAAAGCTCTTACACAATGGGTATTTTCCTCCCCCTTGCCCCTGCCACCCCCTGAATTTGGCTTGGGAGGCAGTCAGAAGAACACCCAGAACAGTGCCTGAGGGAGGAGAGAGGGATTGCTGAAATGCTTGTGCAGATGGAACATTCTTAATAGTGCAGCACTGAATGCCACCCCGTAAGTTCCTTGTTTATAATGCGAGTTCATTCTACATGTCACTTGTTAATGCAATAAAAAGTGACACCTGAAAGTCACCACCTCAGATCCATCCATACACCCTTGCACTGACAGCTATGAGCAGACAGTGGGTGATTCCTTCCACACCCGCAAACCTCATTTGCTGGCCCCTTAGTTTCAAAAATACATTCACAGTCCCTTCTGCTGGAACCAGGTGTGCATGGCAGTTCTATAATAATGACCAGCAGGGTTGATTTTACCTTAAAATATTGTCACTGTTTGTCCTTAAGTCAGTGAGCAGCACCTGTGAATACATCTGGCTTCAGCCTCAATGGTTCCTGATAGGCACCCCAAGGTGCACAACATGAACTCCTCACTGAATGCAGTTCCCATAGTGGAACCAAAATGGCCACAAGGGTGTTGGGGGGATGTTAGTGCATGTATGTTTGTGTAAGTGTGACAGTGGTAAAGGCAGAGGCAGCCAGGTATGAGAGGCTCCTGGTGCCTCCATCACGAGTGCTGTTCTTCATATCCCCTGCCATCACTGATGCTCTGCCTCTCACTGTGTTTCATTGAAAGGTGGTGTCCCCTCTTTCTGCTTCTCTCCCTACACTTTTATGCCTAGTTTGCACCCCACTTTCTCATGCTATCCCCAGGAAGGCAAACAGTTCAGCCTGCACCCTGAATCAATTCAAGGTAGCAGTGAAGATAGTAGTATTTACTGAAAAGTTGTATATGGAGCTACTCAGATGCACATGTGCACACTAAGAATTAACACTTAAAAATAAAAAAGACTATCATTAATATGACCTTTAGGTTGCTGGTTCTGCAGGACTAGAGCTACTTTCACCAAAATAGTAATAATACTGTGCTATTGATTCACAAGACACGACCAGTAGCAGTAAAATGCAATAACTCAAAGTTGGCACAAAATTGGTCTGAGAAAGCTCAGAATAAAGTGCTCGGTACACAGGGTTCAGTACTCAACCATAGCTTCCTATTATGCACTAACCCAGAAACTAGTCAATGGTTTCAAAACAACTCAGGATGTGAAGCCATGGTTTAAAGTGGACTGTTTGTCTTGGGGTGGATCTACATAAAGGAAAAACCCACTACAAATAAGCCAGAAATTAAATTGGTATAACAATAGAAAAACACTATGGAAAATTGCTTAGAATTTTCTTTGCTCTCCAACGCCATTTGGTGTTGTGTGTTTATAATGTAGCTGAGTCCTTGGCTTGCTTTGAAGCATACTAACAGGAAGCTATAGTTAAGGGCTGGTTATTTGGGCTTGTTTTGCTGTTTACACAAAGGGAGGGGTGAAGGGACTGCAGGTGCAGACCACTTGTGTGTCTCAGACAATATTTTTGGCTTAGCACTACATGCAAACATGGCTAATGTCAACATTTGTGAGATAAAGGCAGTCGCCTCTATGCTGGCACTGTGTTTATAGAGCTTTACAAGCACTTACGTATACAGCACGTCTCTTGCTCGTCCAGTGGCGGAAAGGCCTCGTGCTCCATTTGCCAGTGTGGATTTCAGACGAAAGGACTGTTGGCATTTTGTTCAGGAGCCAAATAAAATTCAGTTGGACTGATTGAATTTTTGCACTAACCGCATTCCTTCAATTCCAGGGCTCTGAAATCAATTTGAACTGACAAGATCTTCAGCAGTGTGTTCTTTGCCTGCCTGCTGCTTGGGACTTGCTTCACAAATGGCATCAAATCCGGCCCATCCTAGCATGTGAATAAAAAGATTAGCATGTCCCAAGAAAGAGCAGCATGCAGGCCTCATTTGCCCGAATGGAACATCCTCCACTGACTAAACCATAGTTTAGCATTATGTGTGAACTGTCCACATGCTGATCGTTATACTTTTGCAGGCAATATGTGCTTCTTCCTCATGGGCTGTTACTGCAACCCAATTATTTAAAAGACAGGGCAAGAGGAACCTGATTTTCCAAGCTTTTGTCCTATATCCTGTGATTTGAAACAAGCTAAAACTGTGCCTATTCCAGCAGAAATAAATAAAAAAATCTTTCTAGCAATACTGTGTATTCTTGGTAGCCATAGAAACTACCCAATCCCACATCAACTCTTACTGAGGTGAGATTCTAAAAAGCAAATAAATAACCAAAAACATCTGCAGCAAACAATGCCACCCATTTCAAGATACACGTTTTATCTAGTTGCCTGGGGCACCACATCCAAAAGCCTGCCTTCCAAAAAGAAAGACACAGTAGCTTTTAGATCTGCCTGCAGTTACGCAAAGGCCTTTCATCATCAAAATAGTTTGTATGCCACACACACATGGTAAATTAATGTCTCTGGAAAGCTGCGTTGCTCTCTCAAATAAGAGCCACATTCAGAAGGTACAATGCAAAAACGGAGTCTGTCATGTAACTGAGTTATTTTGGAAGCATTTTTAACAAGAAGCGGGTTTTGGATGTCTGTCCTTGGGTTTAACGGGAGATTTTGGAAGTCAGTTTACAGTGGGTTAAATGGAAAGACATATTACAGGAGCTCAGATTTGCCAATAATACTTTGTTGCCTTCATGAAATGTTTTCAGTCTGAAATTAATAACGAATATATTGCCCAGATCAAAAGTGCCATCCTCATTAAAACTGTGTCCCAGACACCAGCTCAAGTTACAGCCTGACACCCTTCCAAGCTGCACTTTTAACCTTCACCCAATTAAAGCTGCAATCCTGTGGACAAAAAAAAAAGGAAACCACAATCTTATATACACCTACTTCAGAATAAGCATGCATAAAATCAGGCTGTAAATGTATTAACCAAAGTACTATTCCCCTTCTGGATGAACTGTGGAACGTGTAAAACCTGTTTTCAACAGAACTTGTAAAAACTGTTTTCACACAGCTGGAAGCACAGCAAATATTGCCGAATAGACACATTGAAAGCCAGTGTAAAGAAAATAATTGACAAGCAAGCAAGTGGTCTTCAATTACACTATGTGAAATTCTATTATTATCTTTTCCTCTGACAATGTTCTGGAAGAAATGTTTCTTGTACTAATCAATCAGAAATGGTGATGTGTTGGGAATTAAATATATTTCTACCTGGCGGTGTAAATTTGTTCCAATACTGCACAGTGTGGCCCTACTTGCACTATGCATTTAAAGCAGTATCATGCCACTTTAAACAGTCATGGTTTCCTCTCAATAATCCTGGGCACTGTAGTTTATTAAGGGTGCTTAGAGTTGTTAGGAGACCCCTGTTCTCACAGCGCTACAGTTTGTGGAGTGCTTTAACCAGGGATCTGCAAACTTTTTCAGCAGGGGGCCGGTCCACTCTCCCTCAGAACTTGTGGTGGGCCGGAATATATTTTGGAAGGGAAAAAATGAACACATTCCTATGCCCCACAAATAACCCAGAGATGCATTTTAAATAAAAGCACACATTCTACTCATGTAAAAACATGCTGATTCCCAGACCATCCACGGGCCAGATTGAGAAGGCGATTGGGCTGGATCTGTCCCCCGGGCCTTAGTTTGCCAACCCATGGCTTTAACAGTCAAATCCTCTACCCAGGGAACTTTGGTTACTGACCCCTGCTTAAAAAAAAAAAAAAAGGCAAGCCTACCCACATATGTAATTTTATTGTGTATATTTGTTGTTTAAAATCTATATTTTGATAATGTAGCAGTAATATTATTGATGCACATAGAGACCTGTAAGCTCAGCTAACACGCCAGGCTAGAGGCCTTGTGCCTTATCTTGTACTAGGAGCAGCTTTTCTCCCAAGGTTGTAAGCACATTCCTAAGCGCCTACATATGAAGGGAGACGTGCCTACTGCTTAGAGAGAGAGTTCTTTGTTCGCTTGCTCAATGAATAGGTAATGAAAGAAAGACCATACATGGTATAATTATTATTGTGTTGTAACTTTAGATTGGAGGAAGTTTGTGCATATGTATTGCTTTAACAGATAACAGCTATGTACCGGTATATTACCAGGCCCCACCCTTTTGGGCTCGCTCAGCTTTTGGAGAGTGATCCCACTAAGCCTTTATTGGTAGCAATAAACACCTTTTTGTTATTCCTCAACGCTGCTGGAGTTTTTCCTTTCAGCCCAGATGTTTATTTTGCTACATTATTATTATAACAGTCATACCTTGGTTCTCAAACGGAATCCGTTCTGGAAGTCAGTTCAACTTCCAAAAATATTCAAAAACCAAGGCGTGGCTTCTGATTGGCTGCTGGAGCTTCCTGCACTCAATCAGAAGCTGCATTGGACATTTGGCTTCCAAAAATAGTTTGCAAACCAGAACAGTCACTTCAAGGTTTGCAGCATTCAGGAGCCAAAACGTTTGAGAACTAAGCTGTGCGAAAACCAAGGTACAGCTGTGTTGTTGTTGTTGCTTTAATAATAATAATAATAATAATAATAATAATAATAATAAATTTTTATTTATACCCTGCCCTCCCTAGCCAAGCCCGGGCTCAGGGCGGCTAACAACCAATAATAAAAACAAGTTGATTAAAATATAATTTAAAAAAGATTAAAATACAACATTAAAACATTAGGATGCAGCCTCTTCACAGGAGGAGAAAGGAAAAGTTTTATTTGTACCCTGCCCATCTGACTGGTTGCCCCAGCCACTCTGGGTGGCTTCCATGTTTCCTGTTTTAAAGGTGCTTTTTACTGCTATTTTACTGAATATTTTATAACATTTTATGTAAATCACTTAGAGAAATGTTATTGATATAAGCAATTTTAAATCTTGTTAAATAAATAAGCATCTAAGCATATGTCCCTTTTGAACCTATGAACAACAGATGTGAGATATGCTTCTCAACCATGCGAGTTGTACTCCAAAACTTCTGAAGGGCACCAGGTTAGCAAAGGCTGCTTTGCAACAAGTGGGGGTGATGAATGGAAGTAGCAGCTGCAGGAAACCTCAGCCATTTTACCCTTTCATGCCCATACCATTACAAGAGCTGGAGTGTTCTAAGAAGACTTTGCTACATTTTCTCTTAATAATTCGTTTTCTGTTCTTGCAGATTCACAAAGAATTGTGGGAGCTAACAATGAAGGCTGCCTACTTGTAGGCCCCAGGGGATAATGCAGAGTGCAGAGAGGGCTTAGAAATTCTTTTGCAATATTAAAGAACTGCCACATTCTATCTCTGAGGTGATTTCATTATAGATGTAGGAGAAATCATCCCAATATCCTTTGGGGACTCAATATCTGGAAAGATGCTGAGCAGAACACAAAACCCCTTCTATTGACCAACATGCATTACTCTGTGAAGGGAACACGACGTCTTGGAATTGTTTATTCACTCCACAATTTTTCCACTTTGGTTGCCTGGCCTAATGCTTATTTTCTGTTTAGACTGAAGGAAATAAGCAACCAGCTAGGAGCCCTGACAGACCAGGCAGAGATTTAACCGCTTAAGAACAGAATAGCACACCGCTTTTTGCAAAAAAAAAAGAAAAAAAAGAGGCGAAATTGAGTGCAACGGACAACACCTTTCATTTCTGGCCACAGATTGAGACAGTCTCGAGGGGGCAACCTCAGGCAGCCAATTAAGACTGTTAAATCATCAGCTATTTATCAGGAGAAGGGCTATTTGGATTTCCCACCTCAAGTACCAAAATTACTTGGCTTTGCTTTTGTTTTATTTTTGACCTAATTTATAACAAGAGAAAGGGAAACATTAAGGTCATTATTTGGACTTTCCACAGGAAAGTGGATTTCTGAAGTTGCCTCCACTGGGACTAGTAGGACAGAAGGCTCAGAGGGCAACCATAGGCAAAGCCAGAGCTACTTGCAAGTGGTGCTAACAAGTTCTAGTTCTGCCCTTATCTTCCTCAGTCACCACACCGAGGGCTCGTCCACACTTTGCCCCCTTGCACTTTCTAGATACAGCCCTGCACTTTCCTTGGCTGTTTCTGACCACTTTCCACAAGAAAAACCATTCTTTAGTGCTGAATTGGAACAAACAGCAACATGGGTTTTCTGTGGATTCCTGAGAGCATTAAAGAATGGGGTTTTTTTGGTGGGGCAAGTGCTAGGACATGGACCAGAAAAGTGTGGACCTGTGCCTAGAAAGTGCAGAGGGAAATTACTGTGGATGAGCCCTGAGGCTAAGGGTTAGGAACCTGACAGGCAGTGTCACTCCTTGGACTAGTTGGACTAGTCAAGGGAAATGGAGAGTGGCTGACGGCAGATGGAGATTAGTGGGGCAGTGTCCCACTAAAGGTCCAGCCCCCGATGCTCCAGTCATATTCTCAACATCAGAACTTTGTGCAAAGATTTGAAAATGGAGGCTGCAATTATACATTCACATACAGTCCAGGTCAACTCTAAGTCTGAGGAGCCCAGTGGGGAAATGTCCTTCTGACTGAGGCTGATGCGGCTTGCAGTCTAAAGTATCTAGAGGGCAGCAGGTTGGGAGAGGCTGCTCTTCACTTCACTTCTATTCCAAGACAGATTTGCAAGGAGATCCCTGACAAACATCGCGGGTACCAGAGGCGCCAGGTTGCCCCCAAATTGAGAGGGCCCATTGCAAGTGTGCGATATGACATGCATCGTGCATCATGCACCGTGCACAACGGAGGAGGCCAATCACTCTGGAGGAGCTGCCCACTGGACCGGCAATGCCACACACATGTGATGTGTGCAGGTCTGCCTCAAGATTGAGGGGGCCAAGGTGTCTTCGGGCCCCTAGTGTTGGTGGTGCCTGCTGGGTACTGTGTGAGCAGGAGAGCTGGCAAAAGTATACATGCGCTGCAAGTGGCGTAAGAGCCTGAAGGATATTGTAATTATTTTTAAAGTAATAATTGTAACTGTGCTGTATTATACACAGTGTACCGCCAGACCATTGTTTTCAAGTTAATAAGGCAGTGCCTGTGGTCAAAGTAGTTTATTTACACAAGGACCACGCTTTGGGAAGTTTACCAGCAGGCAGAATATATATTTCTCTAAATTGACACCCGTTGTTGGTTACTTTTCCCTCTCTGAAAACAGCCACGCAGGTCATAAGTGGAGTAAGGTGACGGGGGGGGGACGGGACTGCTCTAAATATCTGTTGCCAAAGTGCATTGTTCAGCTGATGGACTGTGAAAAAAGACTGAAATCATAACTGCATCCATCATAGCCTAGACTAGCAAATCTGAATGTTCTTTCAATGCCTTGGCAGGCAAAATAGGTGCAATTCATATTAAATAATAAGCAGGTATGGATCATTAGCATGTCAAGGACATCTATCCTAGAACTGAAAAGGGGAATAAGAATGACGCATTTCTCAAAGGAGAAAACCCAGCCAGTCTTTTTAAAGGTGCAATTATTAAACTAAACTGTAATATTGAAAAGAGAGGCAGATCCTTTCTTTTACACTCCTATTACTATTTTTTTTAACAAACCAGTTGATCATTTTGTTGCAAAATTCCCTATATTGTAGTGGTTAAGAGTGTTTGACCTGGCAGACCAGGGTTCAACTTAGCCATAAAGCTCACTGCATGTCCCTTGGGCCAGTCCCCATCTCTCAGGTTAAATGTTGCTGTGAGGATAAAATGAGGAGAGGGAGAACCATGCACATTGCACTTTCCTTAGAGGAAAGGCAGGATATAAATGCGCTAGAAATAAAATAAATACATAAATAAATTGCGTACTTTGGGTGGCCAGCCTGCAGCATGGATGTCAAAATCGCCACTCAGTCAGCGGAGGTTTGTAGCAGTCACAGACTAGAGCAGACGGGAGCACATGACTGGCAGTGTAATAGTCAGGCCTTTGCTAATAAAAGCTAGGAATTGTGTGATGGATAGAAAGGAAATGGCAGTGCCTACAGGCATTCAAAAACAATCTCCCATTTGCATTCTGAAGTAGTACAGTTCAAAAAGAGCTGCATCACAGGATTTTTCTGAACATGCTGAATAGCTCCAAGAAGGAAAAACGGAACAACTAATTGCCTTAGTTTTGTAGCAAGACATACATGGCATACCCTCCCAACTTTACCTATTCTTAAAAAAAAAGAGAGTACTTTTTGATTCCCGCTATGGCCCGTTGCAAACCTAACTGCTAACCTCGCAGGTATGACTTAAGTGATCAGCAGTGCATTTTGGGGCTTGCATCCCCCCACCCTCCTTACATCTCTGGCCAAATTTCTTTCTCCTTTCCCTCCTTGGCATTAACCATGGTTAAAATCTCTGATAACAAGGCTTAACTAATGCTAGCTAATAAATGGAATTCAAATTGGGGTTTCAAGCTGGTTGGCAAACTATGTTTAACATCAGTGGGAGAAAGAGGTGTGGAGGGGGGTTTACAAGCCTGCTCCAAACCTTTAGCAATTATTTTAGAGATAACCTCAAGGTTTCAAATAGCGTGGGGGGGGGGGATAGAGTATGGAAGAAGCACAGGCCTGTGCGGGGCAGTCCTGCCCTCAAGCCCCCTTCCCCACTGGCCCAACTTTGCATCAAACCAGGTGGTCTGAAGCAAGACTTTCCAAGCATTTGGGGAAATGTGCTTAGAATCTTTCCCATCACCAGGAGCTCTGATTCCACGGGGTTTCCCATCACAGGGAGAATTATGAGCATATTCTGCTGAATAAGACTCCTCCCTCAGTCCTCCCCACTCAACGTGGGGCAGCATGAAGCCAGGAATGATGGGAATACTGATTTGGGGCTGAGGCCCCATCTACACTATATCCCACATCCATCACCCACCCCACAATTTTTCCCCCTGAATGCCTGAATAGGGCTAGTGTTACATCTGCATTGGGCTGGTGCAGATAATTTGCTTTTGTGAACCGAATTTTGGACCAAATACCTGGAGCTTAAGCTTAGCACAAAACTATATTATCTTGTTGCCAGGTAATAGATAATAGCACTAGTGTGTTGGATTTTAACATTTTAAAAATATTAATATTACAGGAACACTGTACAAACGTTTACGACGTCTAAATGTGAAGAAAATTTTTTTTGGGGTTGTAGTGCGTATTTTGAAGGGGAATGCATATTTTGAAGTTAATGTGCCAAAAAATGATTTAACGGGACCTACTGCCAGGCCCCATCGAGGAAGTTCTCTCACTTGGCTTGATCACTACCATGCTATGAATGGTCTGTTCACTTAATGTAAAACAAGTGTACCTATTTTCCTCTGACAGATGTTGAAGGGTATGCCAAAGTTGTTCCATTCCAGCACAGCTGAAACAATGACGCATTTTCAGATTTACAAATCAAATTTTACAGTTTGTGCCAGAAGTGTAACCTAGTATAACAACCAAATAATGCATTAAACCTATTTTGCTCAATGCTTAACTCAAGCCAATGACACTAGTCTAGTTAAGACTGCCACATTTTCTCCCTGACGGAGGCTCTGTGCCTAAACAGCTGCAAGACCAACAAACATCCAACAGGTGCACTCTTCCAGTGCTTGGGATGTGTAAATCTAGAACTATTGAATGGCTACCTGTCACACACATTTTAAGGGCATAGGAATCGGGAAGAAAGGTGGAGCCCTAGATACCAGATCTGACTTCCACTGTGATATCCATATAATTTATCAGATTCCTTAGGTACTTCCCGGCAACATTCAAAACTCCCATTGTTCTAGGCACATTTTGCAACAAGGAATTTCATTAACGCAAGCAGTTTCTGAGATCTGGGCGCAGTACTGCGCCTAAGATTTCAGGGTAAAACGGCAGAGTGGAAGGAAAGAAGGACCTTTTTCTGCCTCCCCACTTCCAGCTACTCCCTGAAGACTGGAAAAGAGACCCTCTTGAGAATATTAGAGGGGTAAGCAGGGGAAGGACTAGACCGTGTGAAAAATGAACATAATATTTTAGCTGCAGTTCATTCATTTTCAGCTTTGTATTCTAGTTATAAGAAAGTGTGCCTAGACATTCCGTTGTTGCACTCATAACCTAGGTATAAGGTGCCATGTAGCTCCTAGCTTTCATATCTCAGTTTCTAACACCGCTCATAGCTGTCAACGTTTCCCTTTTTTTAAGGGAAATTCCCTTATTCCAAATTGGATTCCTCACAAGAAAAGGGAAAAGTTGACAGCTATGACACTGCTTCCATGGAAGCAAACAATTAGAATGGGACAAGAAAGACCAAAGGGCGGAGCAAAAGCCTCTTCTTGCAAATACAGTGGTGCCTCGCAAGACGAAATTAATTCGTTCCGCAAGTTTTTTCTTCTTGCGAGTTTTTCGTCTTGCGAAGCACGGTTTCCCATAGGAATGCATTGAAAATCAATTAATGCGTTCCTAGGGAAACCGCTTGCCAGGCTGGCGGTGCGGAGAAGGGCTTTTCTCCCCACCGCAAGCCTTCAGGACAGGTACGGGAACAGAGGGGAAGGCGCGCAGCGCTTTCCCTCTGTTCCCGGGGCTTGCGTGGGAGGAGGGTTTTTCCTCCCCACCGCCAACATTCAGAACAGCATTCTGAATGTTGGCGGTGGGAAGGAAAACCCTCCTCCCACCCCAAGTCTTCAGGAAAGCCATCCGAAGCTGGGCGGCGGGAGAAGGTGTCCCCGCCCCCCCGCCCGGCATCGGAGCTTCGTTCCGATGCCGGGCGGCGGGAGGAGGCGTCCCCCCCCCCGCCCGGCATCGGAGCTTCGTTCCGATGCCGGGCGGCGGGAGGAGGCGTCCCCCCCCCGCCCGGCATCGGAGCTTCGTTCCGATGCCGGGCGGCGGGAGGAGGCGTTTCCCCCCCCCCGCCCGGCATCGGAGATTCGTTCCGATGCCGGGCGGCGGGAGGAGGCGTTCCCCCCCCGCCCGGCATCGGAGATTCGTTCCGATGCCGGGCGGCGGGAGGAGGCGTTCCCCCCCCCGCCCGGCATCGGAGATTCGTTCCGATGCCGGGCGGCGGGAGGAGGCGTTCCCCCCCCCGCCCGGCATCGGAGATTCGTTCCGAAGCCGGGCGGCGGGAGGAGGTCCGAGGACAGTGGGGAAGACGCGCTACGCTTCCCCGCTGTCCCGGAGATTTCCCTATGGGCTGTCGTCTTGCGAAGCAAGCCCATAGGGAAATTCGTTTTGCGAAGCGCCTCCAAAACGGAAAACCCTTTCGTCTAGCGGGTTTTCCGTCTTGCGAGGCGTTCGTCTTGCGGGGTACCACTGTAGTTCCTTGGAGTTGCAGGCAATCGAAACAGCCACACACAACCACTTATTTAAAGGTACAAAGCATATTTGGGTAGCAATCACGGTAGATGTTGGGAAAGTCTAAAGCATTTTATAATCAGGAACACAGTTCTATATAAAGTAGTGGTTACAATTAAGCAGCATGTGCATTTTGTTAAATAAAAGAGTTAAATAAATAGACAATAGCTGCAAAATATTGATACAGCAGTGATTTTCTGCCATCAGGCAGGCAGTATATAGATCCAAATTTCTCCGAGAGAGATGGAAACATAAAGGAAGTTTCACTAAAGGTAGCATAAGAGGACAAAGCAAGGTATATTTGGAAATAGAAGACTAAGGTCATAGGCAATCCAAAGAGTTCTATTACTGTGAAGCTCACCCACATGTCATAATATAACACTCCAGTGCACTCTCATAATGCCTCTGAAATGACTGTATGACTTCATCTTTGGAAGAACTGCCCCAGCACAGCAGTCAACATAACCCTGATTTGCTGTCACTGCCATTCATGTTCAAATGGGTCAATAGTCTACGGCACTTTCCCACAGAGATTATTGCAAACAATTCTCCAGCTACCACTATCGAGACTAATGGTATCAATACCAGCTCAGCCAAAGCTTTTGGGATGTCTATCCAGACATTACTTGCAGCAGTTCTGTGTGCTGTGACAACCTTGTAGCCTGAGGCATTTCAGGCTGTGTGAGTGGCAGCTGTCAGAAACCTCATTACCCAAGTCTTGCTCACATGCTCACCTCAAGCATCTTTTCTTTGGGGGCTCATCTAGACTTCCTTTTGCACTGTGCTGTCCAGGCACCAGTCCTCACTTTCCAAGTTCTGTGTCTGAGTGGTGATTTTTTTTGTCCCACCACTTTTCCTGGGAAAACTGGCTGCATCAGAACAAAACAGACCCTCCAAGTGTCCCTATTTTCCAGGGACAGTCCTGGATTTACAGAAGCTGTCTGGGTTTCTGATTTGATCCCGGAACGTCCCACTTAGGACATTCCTTAGGACATCCCTATTTTCATCAGAGAGGGTATGGAGTTATGTGACCCGCTGAGCCAAGGAGATAAGTAACTATGCAACCTTTAGAAGATACCTGAAGGCAGCCATGTACAGTGGTGCCCCGCAAGACGAATGCCTCGCAAGATGGAAAACCCGCTAGACGAAAGGGTTTTCCGTTTTTGAGTTGCTTCGCAGGACGAATTTCCCTATGGGCTTGCTTCGCAAGATGAAAATGTCTTGCGAGTCTTGAGATTTTTTTTTCGCTCCCCCCCCCTTTTTCTAAGCCGCTAAGCCGCTAATAGCCTTTTAGCAGCTAAGCCGCTAAGCCGCTAAGCCTTTAATAGCCACTAAACCGCTAATAGCGCTAATCCGCTAATCCGCTAATAGGGTTGCTTCGCAAGACGAAAAAACCGCTAGACGAAGACACTCGCAGAACGGATTAATTTCGTCTTGCGAGGCACCACTGTATAGGGAAGTTTCTGAATGTTTAATGTTTTATTATGTTGGAAGCTGCCCAGAGGGGCTGGGGCAAACCAGTCATATGGGTGGGGTATAAGTAAAATAAAATAATAATAATAATAATAATAATAATAATAATTAAATAGGATACCTGGTTCATGGGGTCACGAAGAGTCGGACACGACTAAACGACTAAACAACAACAACAAAGGATACCACTACTTTCATCAGAGAAATGTTGAAGCGTATGCAAACGGCAACTGGGCTTTCCGCAGATTGACATTTGTTGTGTTTAGCGGTAAACAGCGGGCTTTTCCCCAGGGAAAGCAGCAGGATTAAAAAAAATAACCTGCCCAGACACGAACCGGGAAACCTCAGACCTGTGTCTGGAAAGCATGCCACAAAAATAAGTCTAGATGAGCCCTTAGCATGGAGGGAAACACAAGAATGCTCATGTGCTCCCACCAAACCTACAACCTACTGTGGGAAACAGCTATATGCCCAGATAGTTCAGGCAATACTTGCATTTTTTTTCAAGGAGGGACCACATATAGTTGTATTCCACATTATGCTGTAGGTATGGTGGGAGTGTGCAAGCATTTGTTTTCCACACACGCACACCTTTGCTAGAGGGGTGGGTGCTTTCGGTGAGCGTATGAACCTTAGCGACAGGCCTGTCATAGGCGTTCCCTCCTCAAATGAACCGTCTCAGATGCACTGACATACTCCTTTTTTTAATCAGCCTTACCAAAAACTATCAGTACACCCTGATCCCCTTAGGGACATTATGGGCAAAACATCTGTTTCATACAGACAAGGAGAAGAGAATGACAGAAGCTTTTAGAGAACCAAAGGCTGCCTCGCACTAAATATACTACCTTAGCAGATCCTATTTCACCATTTATTAGATACGTCAGTCACAATTATTCTCTCAGAGAGGAAGCATCCCATTGACCTGCTGATTATAAAAACACGCCACAGGTCAAACTGCCTGCCATTTATTTTATGTGTATCACTGGATGATATTACCGGTGGAAATTCATTTTTGCCCAGGACATTTCAAGCCCAGGAAAAGAACAGCAGGTTTAAAAAGTGTATATTTGCATGTGATGATTTATTTAGTATTTCACGACATACATAGCAGCAGACAAAAGAACTGGTGCCATTAGTTCTCAGGAGGCAATTACAGCAAAAGTGATATTTGAAGTCAAGAAATTCATATATAATTAATGCATTTCCTTATTAAGACGCTTGACCATTAGCCTTTTTCTGCTGATATAAATGTGCAATTACAACAAACATACAAAAATCAAGCAAGTTAAAAATAAATGACTATTAAAACAGAGGGGGGGGATGTTGGTATTGAGCGAACTTCCTCAGCTTGGCTCAAACTGAGCTTAGGAGAAAGTAGTATCATTACAATTATGTGAAAATATTATGCCCCCCCCTCTCCTAGCCTATACCTGGCCCTCTCTCTCCAGGAGATGAAGAGGATTTATCCTAGAGAAAAATAATAAATGACGAGGTTGGTGGAAAGAGGGTGATTGTCATCAGGATCTCAACAGACCCAGAGTTTTTGAAGGAAGAGGTCTGCGACTCTACAAAGGACCCCAGACAACCCCACTACAACTCACAGCAGTCCAAAGAGATGCTTCACCTGGTCCCTCCAATAACCAACTGCATCCCAAACTCAGCCTTGATCCTCAGTTCTCTCCTTTCTCATGTGCACAAAGCCTCTAAAGCAAAAACAGCAGTGAACCTGCTGGGAAGTCCAGCCTGTTTGGCTGCCTGTTGTTGGAAGAGGAGCCAGTGGTAAGTATATACCGGTAAGTCTCTTAGTCCCCTCTGGAACTTTGCTGGGTTAATGGTTTTGTTTTGAATGCCCAGCTCTGGAACACTCTGGCTCAGCTCAGGTGATGGACAAATACAGTGGTCTCCACCAAGGAAGGAAAGCCCATTTAAGGTATTTTGCCTGAGCACCCCCACCAAAAAAAACACACCCTAGAGTTGGCACTGCCCCTGTTACATCAACAGGAGCACAACAGTTTGAACATCTCCACGTTTCTGTAATCCTTTCCCTTTCGTCTAAACATGGTGGTAATAAATCAGGAAGGGAAGCTTTGTGAGAGACAGAATCTCTATTAGGTCCTAGCATACTGCTGCAACGTTGTCCCAGGCACCAGGAGCCATGGAGAGGGCATGCTCCATAGTTCCCAGTGCTCAGGAGGCTGCTGTCTCAGGGCCTAGAGGAGGCCCCTTCACCTGTTCCCACAATCTCTGCTGCCATCCCTGTGAAGGAAGTTTGCGTGAGAAAGGAATAGGGTGACAGCAGCAGTACTGGAGGCTTATTGACATGGTAAGGCAAACCAGGTCTGAACTCAAGGGACATTTCACTCCAGTTTATTTATTTATATTTTATATTATTTTATTTTATTTATATGTAGGTTATATGTCACTTAAGATAAGCAATCTCTAAGCAGTGCACAGATGGAACATACAATAATTATTAAACATACAGAAGAAAGACCCATAACATTCAAAAAAACAAATTAAAATTTCAAAGCAAAGGAACACAAACAAACCAATAAATGTGCACCACAAAGAACCATAAAATTCAAGAAAATAAATTAAAATTTCAAAGTAAAACAGTGAAGTATCAACAATGTATGCATAAATATAGAATAGAAAGTAAATTTAGAACAGACCTAGCTAGTGTCTCTGAACTCCATCCAATTCAAAGGTCCATCTGCTTTAACTCACGCATTTCATTCAATAGCCAAAGGAGTTGCTGAGGTCTACACTTCATCCCTCACCACTCCCAATTGTCCTTTATCAGTACTCTTCACATGGCAGCTAATACCTCAGAAAAAGGAGTATTAATTTCCCCACAAGTTCCCTTTATTGTGTCTGAACAAATGTTCCACAGGGTTCTGAGTCCAAGACAACGTCCCACCCGTCTTCCTTCATTTGAAAACAACACCACAAAAATAGCATATGTTATCAGCTGGAAGATCATCAACTAGACACAACAGAGGATAAAATGGGCCTGGGAACGTAATTCTAACCAGTAATCTTCAAACTGTGCCAGGAGCTCTAGTGTGGCACCTGCTGGCGTCCCACAAGAAACACATTAATTGAACATTTAAGCCCACCTCTGAGCCATGCGCAGGTGCAGTTAGAGGCTGACCTCAGGGTCCAAGTGCTGGGGCCCCCAAATGAACCCCCAGAGAGAGGCAGGGGCAAACACTCTCATGCCAGAACCTGATCTAGGCTGGGCTCAGTGGGACTGGGACTAGTCAGTCCACAGCATCCTCTCAATCAGGCATGTACCTGGTTACAGATGTTCATGTTGTTTTTACTTTTAAAATGTACAGTGGTACCTCAGATTACATACGCTTCAGGTTACATACACTTCAGATTACAGACTCCGCTAACCCAGAAATAGTGCTTCAGGTTAAGAACTTTGCTTCAGGATGAGAACAGAAATCGTGCTCCGGTGGCCCGGCGGCAGCAGGAAGCCCCATTAGCTAAAGTGGTGCTTCAGGTTAAGAACGGACCTCTGGAACGAATTAAGTACTTAACCCGAGGTACCACTGTAGATAGAGGTGATTGACTGTACAGCTGATTATTTTACCTTAACCAATATCAGTTTCCCCAGTGTTGTGGAATCGCAGCAGAAGCCTCCTGGCAGAGGCACCACTGCTGCTTATTGGAAAGGGTGTGTTGGCAGCAGGGTTGGAGCTGTGCAGACACACCAGTGGAACCAATCCAGTGTTCTTACCCGTGTGCCCATACAGCTGCCCCTCTTCTCCCCTCCCACTTAGCGGCAGCAACTTGCCAGGAGACTATTGCTGCAGCTCCACCCTAGCGAGCAAGTCACTCCTGAACTTTACATGAGGTATTTCTTCAAGGCCTCTTTCAACTAACATGCAGGTTCAGATCAGAGACTCTTGAAGAATCACAGAGGGCGGCTCTTCTGATTTCTTGCTATATAAAAAAATGAAACCATTTCACATCAGTGGTGCTGTGGTTTCACTGTCAGTGTTTTGAGCTCATGTAGTTTTCTTGCTGCAGTGGCTCAGAGGTGGAGCAATAAAGGATGGTTTTGTCTGAAAAACCCACTCGATTTTTTCCTGCCCAACACAATAGTGCATGTCTGTGGTTTTTAAGTCAAGAGCTAATATGTCTCAGTTACCAGAAGTATGGGAAACAGCGGGTTAATCACAAGATGACTATTGGCCGACAAAATTACACAGATGGCAGATTTAATTCCTGGAAGCATTAGACGAGGCATTTCTGCTACGGATAAAGAAACATTGGCTGCCTTGTACAAGACCCTCATGAGGCCACATCTGTAACACAGTGCAGTGTTTTGGTCACCAATTTTCAAGAAAAATGCATTCAAGTGGAAAGACATTCAAAGAACGACAAAAATGCAAACAAGAATAATTTGTTTTATGCAGCAGAGATTCGAAGAGCTTCTCCTATTTAGCTTAGACCATGATGAATGCTTGACTAGGCTAAATATAACCAACCCATGGCCCTTGATTTGGTTAACTTCACCTCTGTCAATCCATGATGCCATTAAATATTACTATTCACTGTTGACAAATACCTGTGTAGTTTCTTCTGTCTGAATTCTCATATTCTCCATAACAATGATCGAGCTGAGTGAAGTAGAAAACTTTGCTCTGGAATTAAAGGTATTTTGTAGCATCGCTAATGAGTTGCTGACGTGGCACCAACATGTGCCTACAGAGGCCTTTCGTGGCACCTGTGGGTGCATTTAGGCATGAAAGAGGCATTTGGTTTCACCCAATAGAATAGGTTGTGGCGTGTGCTTGGCTGTGGTATGCATGTGATGCCCACAACAGTTTATTTGTTTTGTGAACGTACGCACAGAAACGTTTGGCAACCCCTAGTGTAGACTATAGAATCATTATCCAAAGTAAGTGAGAAATGCTCAGTGGATCTGGCCAGTTCATTCTCAAGTGGAAAGAACAGACCCAAAAAAGAGAGCTTTAGTATAAAAAAAGAGGCAGCCTTGCAAAAGATCTTTTGACCTTCATGTCTCACTACAGTCTTCTGCCCTTCTTTTTATAGAATTGCTCAACATGGTCTAAAATCAATGCACCGGTTTTGTCTTCAATTCTGTCCTGGATTCTTGAAGTTGACTGCTGGGGTCCCTCATGACCTCTGCCTGGCCAAATCTTGGTGCCTCTGTTCTATACTTACCCTTGATGTTTCCCTCTCAGGATTGCTTTTGAAGCTGTTGATCATACTTAGTTATACTTTCACTGAGTTTTTGTAGAAGTGTCCCTTCAAGATATATAACTGCTGTCAGTGGTTTTCTCCCCCCTGATCATTTTTAATGTATGCCTAGTAGAAGATCTGCCTTTTATGTGTGACAATCCCACAAAGTCCAGTCCATTGCCCTTTATGCTTTATCATTCATCTTCAGGTGAGCATGCCAACTCTCACAGCTTCAGCTCTTTGCATTTTTGTGCCTGTAACTCCTAACTTATTATTGCTCAGAAAATAAGATGCTTTGAGTCCTTGCTTTTAGGTTTGAATCAGACTGATTTCATGAGCAAAACCTTGCTTCATCCAAATTAGCATCACACTGCAGTAGTGCATGATCAGTCACAAGGTGGAAATGCCCTGATTGTAATGTTATTGGAGCACTTAAATTTGGTGAGAGGTAGCAATGGGAAGCAATGTCTACAGATGGTTGCAGATGATGAATGGAGAATATACACTGAAAATCCTTCCTTTCTAATGCCCACATATGGTAACCATTCACATTCCTTCTGGCTTTGAAGGCTGATAGCAGTATAGAAGGACAGTCTCAATTTTGTGCAGCCAATCCTAAATGTCTGGATGCTTTTAAATATTGAACCAAGGAAACAGAAATACTGCAGAGGAAAAGCCAAACTCTTCTCACCCCAAATCTCAATTTCAACCCTAGGAAAAACCCATCTGGGGATGTTAAGCTTTCTGAAACAGTTTCCAATCACTGCAGGACTGATAACATCTTAAAAGAAAGAGTGCTTTTCAGGACTCTTTAATTACCCAGCTGAAATGTGACTTTAACAGCTTTTCCATTCTCATAAGGTAAGAAGCAACACCGGGAGGTAATCTCTGAGTCACTGAGATTACCTTATATCAGAACTAGTGGGAAATCATCAAAGCCCATCAACTGTCAACTATTCCTCCACTTTTACTCATCAATCCCCAGTTTCATTGAAAAGAGTAAGTGGGTTCAAAATGAAGGAGTAGAAATCAGACAACGCTGATCTGTTCCAAGTTATTATTCCAAGCTGCGCTGCTGTGGTATATGATTTGATTATATGAAGCATCCTGCAGCACATGAAACTTGGCTGCTAGGCTGTGCAGTGAAGCCTTGCGAGCCCTATTGATTTCAGGAGCTCAGGCAAAACTTTGCAAATCGCAGCACTGAAGCTCTGTACTGACATCAGCTCGGCTGAAATTATCTAGATCTGCCGTATGCCCTCCAATCGGCCCTTGCCAACTGAATCCTATCTAATTAGAAATAAGTTTAACTTGATTCTTTCATACATGCTTGAAACGGCTTATATGCGGTATGCATACTCTATCCTCCTGTTTACCAGGTATTTCCCAATCTACAGTGGTACCTCGGGTTACATAGGCTTCAGGTTACAGACTCCGCTAACCCAGAAATAGTGCTTCAGGTTAAGAACTTTGCTTCAGGATGAGAACAGAAATCGTGCTCCAGCGGTGCAGCAGCAGCGGGAGGCCCCATTAGCTAAAGTGGTGCTTCAGGTTAAGAACAGTTTCAGGTTAAGTACGGACCTCCGGAACGAATTAAGTACTTAACCCGAGGTACCACTGTATTTGGTTCTACAGTACCTAAATACTTGTATCAGGGAGTGTGTGTGCAACTCCCCAGGGGCTTCAGTTTGGGGGGAAGGGGGTTGTGTGCACCTGACCCCACCACAAAAGGCTTGAAGGTGTTAGAGCCTTTTTCCTTAACAAAGGGGAACCAGGAGAACCTCTTCATTGGCCATTTCTTCCCTCCTTTCAGAAGAGCATGGCGAACCACACCAGTGTACCTTCTCCAGCTTCTCATGGAACATCAAAGATGAACTACAAACTAGAGTTGTGCGCAAATGGCTTCTCAAAACCCTCACCCTATCTGTGCACAGAGAAATTGGGTGGGCAATTTCACCAGATTTCTCCACCAAATTTGCAATTGCCTGACTACACATTTCTGGGGTGGATTGTTTTATTTTATTTTATTTTTTAAGATACATGCAGCTATCTGCACACATGCCCTGTTGATCCTGAATGGGCAAAATAGGATCAAAAATTAGAAGGCAGTGACAGACACAAAAAGGAATGTCTACTGGTATGAATGGGAAATACTGAAGTTGCTCCTCATGGGCAGATTCATGTAGGTAGGAGGGTGGGCCCTTCTGGTCAAATTCAAATTGAGGGGAGTGGTTTAACAGTTAAATAATGCTCAAATGTGGACAAGCTCCTATTCCCTGAATGTGGCCTGTTCCTTGCTGAAGCTGAACAGGTCCGAGTCTGGTCAGTGCCTGGAAAGGTAAACTACCTAGAAACCACATGTACACGACTTTGGGCTCCATGATTGAAGACAAGCAGGATATAAGTGTAACATAAATAAATTAAATTAAACCACCTCTCTCATAATGAATGTTAGAATTCAAGTGAACCGTAATAGTGTTGTTTATTTAAAGCTCTGTTTTAAAAGCACAGTATCAAAATGCCAATACAAAAGAAATATGGATTTTGCATATAGTGCTTGTCCAAATAAACTGGATATTTGTCCAGCTTGAACATTTCTTCTTTGGATGCAGATTGATACAACATTGGCTGGGAAAAGTGGGACTAGTCTGGAACTGCCCTCCCTGTGTTCAGTCCAATAATGCTGTTTTTCCTTTCCAGGTTAAAGCTAGAGGTTTGCAGCAAAAGCCAGCTATGGACAGCACCAACTGGCTACAGCCCCATGGCATTACCAAGGCATATCCTCTCCTCAGAGCAACTTTGTATTGGGGCAGGGGGACACCTTTCTAAAACTAAACAAAAAAGGGCAAGGA
This sequence comes from Podarcis pityusensis, assembly GCF_964106645.2. Classification (NCBI taxonomy): domain Eukaryota; kingdom Metazoa; phylum Chordata; class Lepidosauria; order Squamata; family Lacertidae; genus Podarcis; species Podarcis pityusensis. Next base: position 47,879,237 of record NC_138028.1, read on the forward strand.
ATGCACTTACAAATGGCACTTAAAAAATATAAAAAAGATGAGCAGTCTTCTAGTTGTAATGGGGGGGGGCGCAAGACTGACTCTGAATTAAACATGATGAAATGTTCATCTGCCGTGCAAATTGTGAGGCACGAGGACAAAGCTACTGTGTTTTCTTTTTAAAGAATATGACTGAGCTCACCCTAAAATGGCCATGTCATTTATTTTCAGATCATGTCAGTTTCAGCTAGATACATAAAATCTATTTTATCCACTTTTCAGATTCCAAACTGGAAAAGCAGGCTGTGAAATAATAAATCTTCTCTCCTCACACCCACCCACTGGGACTTGACTGTCCCTTAAATCAGCTCTTAGAGATAGGATATTTTACTCCTTGGACTAAAAAAAACAACCATCCTCTTCTATGATTTGTGGCACTTTGCTTATCATGTGGAATAGCAAACACAAAGCTTACGCTGGAGCATTAAACGGAGGCAGCAAGGCAGGCTTTTAGTGGTATTCCATACTACCAGGATTTTAGGAAACGGAAGATAAGGAGAAAATTGATGCTGTAATGTGGGCTCCAAAAACTTAATTAAACTTAATTAATTTGTCACAAGGATCAATTGCAAGATCTTCATCTCCACCTAATAAATGAAGCTGTATCATTTCCTCATTGCTCAACTTCCCGTTAAACAAGTTGTGGTTACAAGAGGGCAAGAACTGTAGTGGCATAAAGGCTGTTATGCTGTGATTTTGCTACTTTGTTTGAAGATTCATCAACTAGATTTATATCAATTTAAATCAGAGCCCGTCTATTTTGAGGTAAGGTAATCAATCTGAGATTGCAGACAATAGGTGATCGAAGAGATTCAGCTCATGATTCCCAATTATATTTCCCCAAACAGTCCTGCTCATCAAGAAACTGAATTTAAAAACGCTGTGAGACCCCAGGTCAGGTCAGAAGTCACATGATTTAGAAACCTTCCTGAAGTTATGCAAGTTTGGGTCTCAGCAGTGCCTACATGGGAGACTGGCTGGGAGCCCCATTACGCAACCTTGAATTCTGGCTGATGGCTAGAGCCAAGCTGCACTTGTTCCAATGATCATGCAACCAAAAATAAAAACAAAGTACGTGCTGCAACCACGTCTTGCTTTGCATACCAAGTTGTATTGAAACACAGGGCATGAACATGAAAGGGGCATGCAGGCATTAAATGATAAAGTGTGGCATCTTCATGGGAGGCATGGTGAGGATTGCCAGATTCAATGGCAGCATATTGAACAGTTGTTTCAAATGGAAAAATAATAATCTGTGCAGCTTCTACTGTCATAGCATCCCAGTGAGAAGAGCAGAGGTTCCTGCCAAAGGCTACCCAGAAATTCTTAGCTACTTTTAAAGGTACAGGTATTGTGTCAACTCTTGCAGCTGTAGGTTCAGTATAAAGAGACAGGGCTCTAAGATGAAAAGGCCCTGGGAACAGCTGACCCTGCAGATGCTGTTGGACTCCAGCTTGTATCAGTCCCAGCCAGGCTGGCCAATGGTCAGGAATTATGGGAGTTGGAGTCCAACAGCATCTTGAGGACTACAGCTTCCATATCACTGCTTCACCTTTCTCTCCACAGTCAGAGGACATATGAGAGAAATATGTACAGGGACGTAGACAATTAAGTAAACCTAGGTAGAGTTGGCATCAGTAGGCATCTGCCAAGGCTCATGACTCAAGAGGAAGCCTACTGCCAAGCCACAGAGCCAACAAAGCCTGCTGTGACTCCTTCTTGCGGCCCTATCTTCTCTCTTGCCCTCTTCAAGCAACTGAGGAGGAGATTCTGCTTGCCTTGGTGGGGTGGGTTAAGCCCAGAGGATTTGAGCAAGCAAAAGGGTGGCAGAAAAATGAAGGAAGTGGGTCTACTTATGGACACACATGCCCCATGGCATCTTGCTCAGGGCACCTCAGAACCTGGATCTGACTGTGGATAAGACCCTTCACCAGAAGAAAGCTTATCCGTCCTGGCCTGCTAAAGGAAAACTCTTTTCACCTTGTCAAAGCTAATACTGGAGGTTGATAACTAGAAAGGAATTTGATATGGTACTGCCAGAGGTTAACAGCTTGGAAAGTATCCAGTGTAGCAGTTACAAGGATACGTACTGTAGAGAAGACAAAATCTCTTGTACCTTCTTCAGTGCTTGTAGGAAGTGGTAATACTTAATTTATCAATTCCTATCCCCTCTTCACAGAGTCTCTGAGGACACATTCAGAAAAGAAGAAAAGCATATAGAACAATCCAATCTCCTTTAAGCTCAATGCAACAGCTATAATCCATTATCAAAACGGGGGGGGGGGGGAGAGACACTTTGAGATGAATTGTGAGAACTAAATCCCTGTTAACTAGGACACTGTAACCCCAAAGCAGCTGAAAAAAATTAGTAAAGGAGCGCTGAATAATGCACCAGCAAATAGGTCTCACACCAATGAGTTGGTTTGAGAGAGAGAAAGTGCTCAGCGTCATCAAAAATTATAATGGTATGACAGGGTGAAGATACAACTTACCACTAAAAGGTAAAGGACCCCTGGACGGTTAAGTCCAGTCAAAGATGACTATGGGGTGCGGCAGTCATCTTGCTTCAGGCCGAGGGAGACGGCGTTTGTCCAGCATGACTAAACAGCTTCTGGTTCATGGAGGACTGTGATGAGTGCCAGAGCACACAGAAATGCTGTTTACCTTCCCGCCGCAGTGGTACCTATTTATCTACTTGCACTGGCCTGCTTTTGAACTGCTAGGTTGGCAGAAGCTGGGACAGAGCAACGAGAGCTCACCCATGGTGCAGATTGGAACCACTTACCTTCCAAGAAACTCAGTGGAACTACTCTGCTCTGTTCAAAAGCATTTCCCTCTAGAAACTCTGCTTATGTCTGCAGCCCATGCCACTCCTTTCCTACAGAAGCAATTTTGACACCACTGAAGTACAAGCTTCTTTTCATTAATGGCAGAACAGTTAACATGGAAACACTATTAGCTTTCACTTTCCTGATCTAGTTGAGTAGAAAACAGTATCAGCACCGGCCATCAAACTTCCTTTGGGAAGGCCAATGTACTGCGTGTATCACACAACTACTCGCTGTTCACCGTGAAAGCCCAGCAGTTCCAACTATAGAAATCCTGCAGTGCACTGAGAGCCCGTTTTTCTTTCTTTTTCAAGTTACAAGGAGCTGACACACAATTCTGCTCTTTTGCACCACCTGAATGAACAGTACAAAGCAACTGAAGTCAGCGCAGGAGAGTCTATAAGTAGCAGAGAAAAGATCAGTCCCCAGGGACAAACAGCTGCCTATCAAGCCCCTAGATTCAAGCTGCCCAGAGAAGTCGTCCATTTTCTGAAACCTTATGTGCAACAAATGAAGTTGCTGCCTATAATTCATGATATATGTAGTTAAGCCACTCAAATAATGGTATCAATCCCCCCAAACCAAAATGACTAACATGTAATTTACATGTATGTACAGCTAGGAATCCTGATAGGGGCAGATACTCATGACTGTAGTAGTAGTAGTAGTAGTAGTAGTAGTATAAAATTTAATAAATGATTTAATTTAATAAATAAAAAAAATACCATTTCTAACGTGTTTGGGGAGGGAGGTTTATTGGTTTCTCCTTTTTGTTCTTGTTTTTATCATGTACTTTTTGCAAGATTCTGGGCATATTCTTGGCTTACATGCGGGATTTATGTCAGATATGAATGCAGTCCCTGAAATACTTGTTAATTGCTAAGCATCTTGGAGGCATCAGACGAATATGAGCATTCTCACTTTGCTCTTCACCTAACTTGTGCTTTCAAATGCACATATCTCCAAAGAACCATTTTGGTACCCTGATGCAGTCCAACATATACGCAGCCCTACTCAGCTCCAGTTATACTGAATTCTCCATTATATCGAATGTCTGAATGTGAATTCTCCCCAGCATCCTGACCTGGCACTTATCCTCTGTAAAGTGCTTATTTCGGTGAAATTTCAGAAAGATGGGGCCCTAGATACCACATAGGACTGGACTAGGGCTATGTGTTATCTAGAGATATGTTTGAAGCGTGTCAGAAGAGAGACTGATTTCCTGCCCTGCCATCACCTGACCAAGACCCCAAATGTATGTTCATGAATCAAGTTTCTGCAGGACCCAATGATGTGATGCAGCATCCGCACCAAAAGTAACCCTCAGGGAACTCTTTTATTTCTTTACTGCAAGTGGGGCCAGCAAGAAAATGTTGCAATGTAACCTCAGCATCTTGCAGGAATCCTCGAGTGCTGGGTTCCTGCCAGCCAGCCAGCCTACCGACTCAAGGATATCAAATCCTCAAAAACAGCTAAAACGGGGCATTCTACCGTAATTCCCTGCTTTTCCTATTTTTGCTTTTCCAATCGAGAGTCAACATTCTATGGGCAGTAAGAATAATCAGTCCTCAATGAGCTATTTTAAGTCCCCCCTATTTTTTCTACTTCTGCAAACCTTGGGGTTCCCCAGAGGATGCTGATACTTCCCTCTAGATTCTCAGTGGCCCCGTTTGGGCTGTCGTTCTGCTGGCCCTGATTTCGCTGACAGAAGAAAGGATATACAGACAGGCGGCAGCCATTTTAGGCGTGTCCAACTGATGTGCGACCACACACACGCTTGTCGTTGCTGACCCAGAAGTGCTCCCCAAACGGGGTGGGCTTGTGCGTGCTTCGCCAACCAAAAATGGTTGCCGCAGTCGAGAACACTGTCAGTTGAACACTGTTTAAGAGGGTTGTGCTTAAATGTATTGCAGTGTGGCATTAAGAACATCCTCTCAAGAGAAGGTAGTCTGGCGGCAGCAGTCATTTCTCTACCCCTCTAATAAAGTATTTCTCAGAAAACGACGAAGCCTTTCTCAGAAAACTATAGGGAGACCTCTTGCCTGGAGAACAAGGAGTTTCTTTCAAAAGGGATACTTTGTACACTGGGGCGATTATACATAATTAATAGCACTGAGCGCAGTTCACAGAAACTCCACTGCAAAGCCTATCTCCTCGTTTTGCCGCCTACCTGAGAAATTAAAAAGACAAGAACAAAATATGCTGTTTCTGCTCTAACTGAGCTATATTGCACCTGGCAGTGATTGCGGAACCTTCTGGTCTGAAATATAACTTAATTATTTGAGTTAGAAAAACACACAGCTCTGCAAGCGAGGGGTGGGGGTGGGGGAGCGGACAAACTAAACAGAGGCAAATGCAATGAGGATGATAAACAATCTGGTCATCGACTTTAATCTTCTTTCTTATTTGGGTGTGTCTTGCTGTGTTGAATCCAGCTGAGGCCCATGAATAGGGCTGTAATTGAGGAGCAGCATCTGCCCTACAAATGCATAAATGTGCTAACATCCCTACCGCGAAGCAAAAGCCTCTGAACGGAATGGGGGCTTACATCTGAGAAAGTGTGCCTTGGATCCGCCTGGAAATCAACACGGTCTTTTAACTGCAGCCCTTGAATGTGCTTCGGCAGATTTTCATCACAGCGTGAAAACTTCTCCCGCTATTACAAACCTGTATCTACAATCTGGTTTAGAAGCCATAATTTTGAACTCTGACACCCCATGCCTTCCTTGTGTTTTTCAGTTTCCCGTTTCTGATTTTGCCCAAATAGTTTCCTACTCCTATAGGGTTTCCCACAGGCATCTGGTTGGCCACTGTGAGAACAGAATCCTGGACTAGGCGAGCCATTGGCCTGATCCAGCAGACTCTTCTTATGTTAACCTCATCATCATCACCATAATTTTATTTGTATGGTGTCTTTCCATTTCATTCCATTCCCATTCTCGGTGAGTTGGGGACTTCCCCTGCGTGCGAAGACAGGCTCCGGCTGATTGAGCAGACAAGACCCAACAGTGGCTCCAAAGGTCAAGAAGGTGGTTTTCTGCACATGCTGTAGAGGGAAGTGAGGGGCAGATGGGGCTCATCAACCTGAGAAGGTTGCCCATCTAGGAGAAGGAAAACTATAACCCCTAAACCTCCACTGCTTAGTGCGATATATTCAGGAGAAGAAAAGACAATGGAGTGACACAAATTGGGAGTGGAGTCCCTAAGATGGTTGGATGGTGCCTTGTACAGTGGTACCTCGGGTTAAGTACTTAATTCGTTCCAGAGGTCCATTCTTAACCTGAAACTGTTCTTAACCTGAAGCACCACTTTAGCTAATGGGACCTCCTGCCGCCGGAGCCCAATTTCTGTTCTTATCCTGAAGCAAAATTCTTAACCTGAAGCACTATTTCTGGGCTAGCGGAGTGTGTAACCTGAAGCGTATGTAACTTGAAGCATATGTAACCCGAGGTACCACTGTACGCCTCTTTCCAGCAACTCCTACAGCCAAGCTGGTGCCAAACGTATTCCTCTGCTTTCCTTTGGACCATATCAGCGAGGCCAACAGCATGGTCTTGTCGTCTCGGCAGCCCAGGCCTAGGCTTGCACCCTGGCTTCAGTGCTGCTAACACAGTGGTTTAACTTCACCTCCGGAGGCACACTCCATTGCCTCTTGAGACAGATGGATGCCAACAACCTATGTTGATACTATGTCACACATTGAACATCCCTGTATTATATATTCCAAGGGAGAAAGGAGCAGTGTACCAACTGTTTTCAATGGAAGCTCCAGATCCACCGTAAGAACTAATTCCATCCTCAGCAAAGCTATGGTTTGGCTAAGCATGTCGTCTCAACCCAGGCTCATGGTTTGAGATGTAGCCAAGTGCTTATGCTAAGCCAGATGCAAACTGGGACATTGACTGAGCATCACCTACACATTACATGCGGAGTTTACTAACGGTTATCATTGGTTGAGCTTGTCTTTTCTCTCTAAGGAACCACCAATATGCTTACAAGGTATGTCCCGATTCTCTGAAACATATTCCAGAAATCCATTTTTATCCTGTACAGTAGCTGGCCATACAGAATCTCCTGTGTGGATAAGAAAAATCAAGGGTTGGATGGTGTAAGAAGAGCAGTGAAAACCATGTTTGGGTTGGGGAGATCATAAAATGTACAGCTATAATTTGTGGAACCGCTCACTATAAATGTCATCCTATATATTACAGAGTCAACACACGGCCCAGCGCCTTCCGGCTCCTTACTCACCTAATGTGCTTAGAACCATTCATCCACCAGAATGGCAACAACACGAGATCAACTGAGACCCAGTGGACTAGATAAGGATTGCTTTAAATTACTGTGATGGCTGTTCTTGCTCTTGTTTATTTTACATTTTTAAAACCCTACGAGCAGTGCAGGAACAAACTGAATATGAAATTATTTTCTGCCATTTAGGCAAATAGCGGTCCCTTAGATCCAGAGTGTAAACACAATAAATAAATAAAACGGTTGAAATGCTCATTGAATCTCAGACTTATGGTCGCATTCCTAGAAAAGAAGAGAACTACCTGCTGTCTCTGTACTGTAGAGCCGGCAAAATCCTCTCATCTTTTTGGATTGTGAGAAACAGCCAAAAGCCAGATTCAGGGTGAGCATGAAAAGGTCAAGCCCAATCAGAAGTGGCTCTGACACAACAAGCCGCAAATGCCAGAGGCTTGTCTTCCCTAAATTGTCTGAAACAGACCACAGACAATCATCAGGGCTTCCCCCGTAGCAGATGTGGCTTGAAAGGAAGGCTGACAGGAGCTGGCCAGGGACTGAACAGAGCTTCAATTTAAAATTACACAACTAATTCCAGATAAGAAAGTACGCGTATAATTTATTCCAGCTCAAATGGCAAGCAGAATTTAAGGAGGCTAAAATTCAATTATGCAGACAGATTTAATGCTCTTGATAAATTCCGACCACCTTTGCTGTTTGGGCAGGGAGAGGGGAAATGCCTTAAGATTTTTAATGGCTAGATCTGCCAAAAAAAATTGACTCCAAGGCTATGCACACGTTACCCTTTTTACTCCAGCTCCACTACTCTCCCACTGCTGGTGTTTGAAGCCGAGCACACATGACGCCAGCCACAATCCATCTGTAGCCTGTTGTTTCTCAAGAAATACTCCTGTTTGATGCATTTCCCCTCAAACCACCTTCTACCCAACTTGAAAACGCGAGCCGCAGCAAAGCTGAGGCGTGCACAGCTCAGAGAGGCGGCGATGCACAGGTTTGGGAGGCTGCAGGTGCACAGAAACAAATCAGGCAACAGGCATCGGGTGAAGACATGTCTACCCCTCTCTGGGGTGTGTGTAGCAAGTGCAAATGCAACTTGAAACACCGCAGGGGAATGGGGAATGAGCTCAGTGGGTTTTAAGCCATTCTTGTGAGCATACCCTGACTCTAAGAGGCAATTAGCTAAATGGGTAGCCCCAAATGAAAGGAAAAAGTTAAATGCAACTCTGTCCCAGACCCTCATGGTGCAATTAGGCAATTTTAGACTCTGGACTTAATGCTGCCTTATGGGAGCCCATGCTTTAGACGGTCATGTGCATTGCCTATTTCAAGATGTATTGAGCCATCCTTGCTGTGTTTGAATGCCCACCTGCCCATTTTGCTGGCCGAGGTTCTGACTTCCACCCTAAACTCTTCCCCTGCCAGAACCAACCTCTCAGAATGTCAAACGGAGCCCCTCTCTCTACCTGTTTTGTATCCCTCAAAAAATCTATGGATATGGTAGTAATAATATATATAATTAATAGGGTTGCAACGTTTAATCCATTAATTGATTACATTAATCAATTAAACACCTTCAGGTCCACTATAAAAGTGCCCTCAATTAAGCAAGCGGAAGATTTTTTTTGTTCGTTGTTTTTAGTAGATACTTAATAAAAAAAAACTGTGTGAAAGACACTGTCTTAGAAGTAGCATTCTCTTGTCTCTCACCCACAAGATATATGGCTTTGCCTAAGATGGTGTCTGACTGGGACGCGGGTGGCGCTGTGGTCTAAACCACAGAGTCTAGGGCTTGCTGATCAGAGGTTGGCGGTTTGAATCCCCACAACGGGGTGAGCTCCCGTTGCTTGGTCACTGCTCCTGCCAACCTAGCAGTTTGAAAGCATGTCAAAGTGCAAGTAGATAAATAGGTACTGCTCCGGCGGGAAGGTAAACAGCATTTCCATGCACTGCTCTAGTTCACCAGAAGCAGCTTAGTCATGCTGGCCACGTGACCTGGAAGCTGTACACCGGCTCCCTCGTCCAGTAAAACGAGATGAGAGCCGCAACCCCAGAGTCGTCCGCGACTAGACCTAATGGTCAGGGGTCCCTTTACCTTTAAGATGGTGTCTACTGCAACACATGTGGGTATCATAAAGTAGTCTTTCTTCCTTGAGAATTATTGTTTCATTTATATGTAGATGTGCAGGGAGTGCAATTCTATACTGAAGATTTGCCACTTAAGGAGATAAAGGGTTCAGTGGAAAAGCCCCATACGACAGCAGAATGCAAGCTATGCCACCATCACAATGGCTATGCCAGCAGAACAACTCAGATAACTGTGTGGTACATGGCAGCACCAGAGCCATTCTGCTGGCAGCAATGTGCTGGTGGAACAGCTACAATGTGCCACAGGAGAGGAGAACACTGAAGCTCTATCTATCCTGTAGTCTTCCAGGACATGGGCATGCCTCTGTTGACAGCACAAATTCACACCTGCCCCAGACTAGGAACAAATAATTTACATCCCATTGATTTCACTGAGAGGGATTCCCTTTTTAAACAGCAACCTCCATGCAGATGGCAGCTCCGCTCGCATCCAAATGTAGGATATGTTGTAAGTGAGCACCCAATTACAAGAGATCACCGCCAGTCACAGGGGGACCACAACTTGGATGATAGGGTTCACAGCATGGAGTTGAGCTGCAAATCTCTGGCTTTGTGTGAAGCACACTGAAGATGTTATCAGGGGGAACACTAGTGAACTATCGAGGAAGGGAACTCTGCAAATAAAGGGAGCCCTGTTCACAAAAGAACCTGGCCTTACGACAAAGATAGGAACTTCAGCACTTTGCGAACAATTCGCTGCTTTAAACTTGAACAAGCACCTTCCCTTTGGCTCCTTACACAAACAGCCAGTGCCATCTAAGACCTGAGAGTGCCAGGACAGACTGCCCCACACATGTAAGTGAGCGGGGAAAACACTTGTCGTCAAGTATAACTGCTGTGTCCAACTCCTGTGTCTCTCCTGCTTGGTTTCTTGGTGATAATGCAGAAACACCTTCTAAGGATTTGATTAGGTTTATGCTTGTGGCAGCAGATTTGAGTATTGCAAAGAACTGGAAAGGCGCTGCAGGTCTTGAATAGCCAGAACTGGTACACCAAAACTTTGGACTTGGAGAAACTCACATGCCACCACAAGTCACTAAGAAACCCAAAAGCAACAGATTCATTTTCAACAGTTAGGAGTGACTTTATTAATTTTGTTCATTGGGAAGGGCGTGAGACACAATTCCCAACCAGGTGTGCAAATATGAGGCTTATAAAAGGTTCATTATTCAGATTTGTAGCAGCAGTCCCGAGTTGGGGGATGCTGCTTGTAATGATAATCCTGAAGATTATCTAAATGTAAGAAAAATGCAAAAATATAGAAATCTTTCTTCTTACCTACACCTGGATTTTGATGTTAACACGTGTTGTTATATATGGCAATGCCGTTGAAATGTGTTTATGCTGTACATGCTATTTTAGATTATTATTTGATTCTTATAATAATAGTTTTTCCCATTTGTTGAAAAGTTAAGTTTGCTATGAGTTGTCTCCTCCAACCATTACCCCTGCTAGCCATGTTCGTGAGCACTTTTGTGTTGTGTGATCACCGCGCAGATACAGAGTATGGGACTAACAATCAACAAAATATATCTTTATAAAGGGGGAGGGAATCCTTCCGAATGTGAATGACATCATATCCTATCACGGGACAAAAGTCCCCAGACTCTTTTGAAATCCTCTCAGCTTAAACATTGATACTGTTCCAGGAAATAAAAATTGCCTTTCAATCACGTTAACATAATTAGACTGTCACCATGGTTATTGATGTTTCCAGAAGAAAAGCTCAGATTGAATTTAAAGGGACGACAGAAAGTAGGTGCAATTGTTTCAATATACTTTAAGGAATACAGGAAGCATTGCCTTTGGTACAATCTTTGACCATATGCCATCAAATTACAGCACAGACAACCTTCCTCAAAGACATGACACATCTATACGGTACACAATTTTTATCATATTGTTACCATCCTGGGCTCATGAGATGGGGCAGACTAGACATTTCAATAAATAAACATTGTGGGGAAAGTCTACATCTTTGTATGTGAGTCTCAGCTTCCTCCCCACAGCCAGTTTTGGTGGGGTGCAGGTAGTCACATTTTATTATTCTCCCTCCCACTGCCAGTATAGAGTTTTTTTTTTTTTTTTAAGAAACCAAATAAATTGGTTTGCATGAAGGGGAGACCTGTCATGTTATGCCCACAAACTGATTGAATTAAGCTATATCAATTAAAAAAAGCTAGAAGAAAACCTTGGCTAACTTATAAAATCAAAATGACAGAGTAAATTATATTTGCTATGTGAGAGTCATGAGCACATTAGTTGGGAAGAGGCAAATTATAATGGAATCAAATGCAGTGGTACCTCAGTTTATGAACTTAATCCGTTCCGGAAGTCTGTTCTTAAACCGAAACCATTCTTAAACCAAGGTGTGCTTTCGCTAATGAGGCCTCCCGCCGCCGGTGCCCTTCCACTGTTTGGATTCCGTTCTTAGACCGAGGTAAAGTTCTGAAACCGGGACTATTTCCAGTTTTGCGGAGTTTGTAAACGGAATTGTTCTTAAACCGGACTGTTCTTAAACCGAGGTAGCACTGTACTTCTGTCCCAATCCTACTCACTCAGCTCCTAATCTGAGCTATGGAGCAGCTTTCATAATTAGACTCTGCCTCCCCAGCAGCTCAATAAAAAGTACATTTCATAAGCCTAGCATGACCCCAAAGAGGAATACTGTGTGTGTACCATTCCTATCTTTTCAGCATTGAAACCAACAAGAAATGCCTGAAGGAGAGCCTATGAGCTTGTGAGGCCTGGTAGAACAGAAGTTTCGGCTAAATAAAAGAGATCACTTATTGATCCATGAATGATGCAGTTTATCCCAGTTGTGAGCGAAACAACGCCTCTGGTTTACAGCAGCAAACAAGCAGGAAAATATCACCACTGTGCATTGCTGTTATTGACATTGACTGCAATCTTGCACTTGTCAGATGTGAATCCATCTCTCGACGAAAGACGGGCACTTCCAAACGTTCATCAGAAAGTACTAAAGAAGATTTACAAGCCACTGAAGAGAAGTAGGGGATAAATAATTTAGGAGAGGCTCCGGTTAATTATGCAGCAGGGGTGTCAGGATGGCTCAAGATAAATCCCCATTCACATGTGGGTCACAAAAACTGCACATCAGGCTCTTCCTTTTGCGGCGTTGCTGGAGTGCATCTTTGTTACGCTGTGTGATAGTCCCACCACATGAATAGCTTTTTAAAGCACTCTTAAAGACAAAATGGTCAGAGCAAAATAAAACAAGTGGACCGCGCTGCACTGGATCATCAAGAAAGACAGGGAGATGAAAGACCACCTGACATCTTGCTGCAGCCTCTTAAAACAGGATTTTGAAACTGATTTCACGGGCTGCCTCAGGTTCCATGGAAGGAAGAAAGCAGGAGAAGATACAAATTCTCACGTCACACTGTGTCCTGGGGGCACAGGTGTTCCACCAGTTGAAGGCAGTCACGCTTCTGAATAGCAGTAGCCGGAAGCCACAGGAAGACAGCCGTGGGCCAGTCCACCGTCCCTCAGACCATGTGGTGGGCCGGACTATATTTTGGAGGGGAGAAATGAACGAATTCTTATGCCCCACAAATAAACCAGTGATGCATTTTAAATTAAAGGGCACATTCTACTCATGTAAAAACAAGCTGATTCCCGGATTGAGAAGGCGATTGGGCTGCATCCGGCCCCTGGGCCTTAGGTTGCCTACCCCTGTTCTTATGCCACAGTAAACATGTAATGTTTAAAGGTGAGCTGTGTAGTGTATTTCCAGATACATCACAGGCATGTTGTGTTTTTTGCATATGATCTCCAAAAGATCTTTAAGATCAGCAGTACAAGGGTATGAAGATGGCAAGGTTACTTCCCACTGGGAGGCTTCTAGGGCTTGTCTACACTTCATTTGCCCCGCAGCTTTCCCCCTGGGAAAACCTGTTCTTTACCACTGAAAGGAAGCAAACGGTAACTGGGTTTTCAGCCGATTGCTGTTCGTTCCAATTCAGCGCAAAAAAGTGGGTTTTCCCAGGGAAAGTAGTGGGGCAAACAGAAAACCACTCAGACCTATGCTTAGGAAGTCTGGGACAAGTGGAAAACCTCTTGGACCCCTTCTTTCTAGGCACAGGACAAGTGGAAGTGTGGACAAGCCTTCATAGTTCTTTCTCTGTAAGGTTCAAGTGGAACGGATTTTGTACATTATCAGGGATACTTTGCTGTGTCCCTCTCACAGTTATGTCCTTTCATTCTCATGGGTGTGACATAACTGCTGTGAGATGATAAGGGAAAAGTTAAATTTACCCAAACAGCTCCTTGTGGGGAGGAATTCCCTTACACAGTGGTTTATATAGCATGACTGACTTATGCCTTTGAGTGTGCCTGTCCATTACTACCCATTAGATGCCAAAAAGAGAACCCCAAGGTCCAGATTCAACTAACCCAGTGTGCTAGTGGAAGCCAACACGAGGGTTCCCACCAATGCAATGGGGCTTCCTCCTTCCTCTCCTGATGCAGCTCCACCGAATCTGCTCTGCAAGGTTGGGAGAACGGCCAGAACAGCATGCAGGGGGAGGGGGGTTTGTTCTGTCTGGCAAGTAGAAATGCTTGCACTCACAGAAAGATCATAAGGGTGTGACGTTGAATCCTTCCCATTGCGTTCAGCATTTGGTTTGGACTGTAGAGTGGAATTGTTCAATTGCGGAGGGGCGGGGGGAGTCCACACAGCTAGAAAGGTGGTGAGCAGAAAGGGTTTCAACATGAACCAAAATTACAGCATTATAATCCTGTTTCATTTAGGTGGTATTTCATTAATATAAACAGGGCAATAAAATGGTTCCCAGTGCAAATAATATGTGCTGAGCTGTGATCTCAATTCACCTGTCTAATACATCACTGCCCACTTCAAAACCATGCCTCTTTAAACAGATGGAAGAGTGGCACTAAAAGCTCCTACACCTGTGGAGATTGTGCTACTCTTCCATCGGTTTTTTGTTGTTTTTTTAAGTCAGATTGTGCTAAAAAAGAAGGCAGGAAAAACACTGGGACATAAGAAAATCCCTGCTGGATCAGGCCAAAGGCCCATCTAGTCCAGCACGCTATTCTTGCAGTGGCCTGTGGCAAGCCCACAAGACGGAAATGAGTGCCATAACACTCTTACAACATAATCCTAATCCCTTGATCATCACTGCTGGAGAGGAAGTGGGATTAGGTGGAGGTGTCCCTTTGCCAGATTTTGCTGGGTCTTGCCAGTGAGTGTCAGGATTTTGTCCAACCCAGATCCTGAACAGACTTTTCGGAAGAAGAGGCTTGGGGTTCCATGGAGACTTTAACGGAAGTCCTGGAGAAACCCACAGTAGTCTAAAGGCAGTCTATAACACTGCCCTGTATCCATCTAGTTCACAGTTCTGCTTCCCATATCTGCCAGCAAGGTTTTTCCAGGTTGCCAAAAGAAAGGCTGTTTGGCACATTCTATGATAGCAGGTATTCTATTCTTGCCCAAAATCTTCGTTGTTCGTATATTGGTTTAATGAGCCAAGACATAAATGAGCTTTGTGCCCACATGTGGCACCTGTTTCTCTCCTCCCTTCTGGGTGCACTTGAATACAATGTGGAAAGCTTTAATTAGCTATAGTTTCCCATTTCATTCCAGCCAGGAAACTATGATTACCCGCTTCAGATTACCGGTTGGTCAGGATCTTAAACCAACTTCAAACCATGGTTTAAGATCCTGGTAACCATAGTTTCCTAGTTCAGACAAGGATCTATGGTTAATTAAGGATTTCCACGCTGCATTCTAGTATGCCACCACGGAGCTGTGTGGGCAAGGAGCTTATTCATAGCTTGGCATATTGGGCAGATATATGACTGTCTAGACTAGGCCACCGTCCTCATGTTTCCAAATCTCTGCAAGGACAATTTGACATTAATAATAATAAAGCTGGGATTCATAGGAACCAACTTCTGTGCCGGATACTGTATTTCATGCCTGTAGACTACAGTGTAGAGTATATGTGTGCATTGCACACAGTCTCAAACACACTCTGGTCCCCTTTAAACACTACCACAGCCTGTGGGAACTGTTTTTGCATCTGTTCATTTGTATGATAGTGCCGCAGTGATGTCTAAAGGTCAATAATCATGTGAGTGGGACCGTTGCATACAGTATTTAATGCGTGCATCAATATATTTACAAAGCTTAGACAGGTCTGACTTTTGCAAGCGCTTTGTTACAACTAAATCACAAATGAGGCTACCACATTCTGATGATGTCATCCAGTTCCCGGGCAGAAGGCTAACTGTTTCTACTACGCTTAACAGAGGATGATTACCCAATGGGGATCAGGAACAACAATTTTGCTTTAAGGCTTTGTGCACATGGATGCCAGCCTTGAAATCTTACTTTAGCACCACGGGATTAATCCCGGAAAAAGTGGCTCTTCTGGCGCTGCAGTAAACTTTAAGGAGACCTCCTGTTTCAGGGGGAAGTGAAGATTGTTTATACAGCATTCTGAATTTTCTGATAGAAGGCAAAGCAATTGTTGAAGGGAGAAGGTGTTCAGAGTGATTTAAGTGGAGACATACAAGCAGTGATGGGATTTCGGCAAGGGAACTGTAATGGTGGTGATTAGGCAGGGAGATGTATCAGCTTTTGAATTATCTGGCTGGGAAAAGGAGGGGCACAACATGGTTTGACATATTTGAAATTGAACAAGACAGAGCAGCAGAGAAAACAATATGGAGCAATCATGGACTGCTCCTAGGGGGCAAGGAAGATTTATTAACTGGTTTTGTTTACCTTTTGCTTCTTTAATCACTGTCCCAGATTGCAGTGCCTCCAGAAACATTCTTGGGAAGAAAGAGCCACCACTATACTCCCTGGTCCTGAATGGGGTAACTGTGCCCCTGAAAGACCAGATGTGCAGCCTGGGAGCCATTTTGGACTCATAGCCGTCCATGAAGGTGCAGGTCAATTCTGTGTCCAGGGCAGCTGTTTACCAGCTCCATCTGGTACAAAGGCTGAGACCCTACCTGCCCACAGACTGTCTCACCAGAGTGGTGCGACATTCTGGATACTACTAATCCTGAATGTGGCAGCTAGACTGGTGACTGGGAGTGGCCAAGACCATATAGCACCGGTCCTGAAAGAACTACATTGGCTCCCAGTACGTTTCCAAGCACAATTCAAAGTTTTGGTGCTGACCTTCAAAGCCCTAAATGACCTTGGCCCAGTATACCTGAAGAAGCGTCTCCACCCCCATCATTCAGCCTGAGGTCCTCTTCTGGTGGTTCCCTCATTGTGAGAAGTGAAGTTATAGGGAACCAGACAGAAGGCCTTCTCGGTAGTGGTTGGAGAGAGAGAGAGAGAGAGAGAGAGTACGAGAGTACATACTAGAGCACTAGATGTTAGATGGCCATCTGTCATGGATGCTTTAGCTGAGATTGCTGCATTGCAGGGGGTTGGACTGAATGACCCCCAGGGTCCCTTCCAACTCTACAATTCTATGATTCTATGAATCCCTGAGCATTGGCTCTGCTGGCTGGGGCTGATGGGAGTTGGGAATCCAACAACATCTGAAGAGACACAGGTTCTGCCCTAAGTTTTGACCCAGCAGCCTAATTTGGGGAAGGGGAGGAGTTGCTGCTTACTGCTGAATCTTTCCACAATGAACATTAGAAACACTTGTCAAACTATTGCAATTCAGCCATAGATCTACCAGAAGATCATGACCTACCACCTGCCAACTCCTGCTTTAAAGTACTTCTGCAAGTTTTAGATGGTTGTAACCTGCCCTGGAAACCTACTAGTGAAGGGAGGGTTATCACCATAGGCTTGCCATATTTCAAGAAGTAAAAATCCAGACACCCCCAAAGTTGTTGAGTTGTTGAGGGAAAACCCCAAAATTGTCTAGTTTTTTTTTAATGAAAACACTATTTCTCAGTTGTTTACTTGCCAAAGATCCAGGACAGACCACCGCCTTCCGGAAATTCCCCCTGGACATCACTTCTGCCTAACCAGTAATGTCAGGGAAATCCCAGACATATGGCAGGCCTATATCATCAGCAGCATCCAGAGATGCAGGCTCTGAGCCCCCAGTGCTTTTTTTCTTTAAAAAAAATGTTTTAACTCAAGAAGGTCACCATTTTATAGTTCAAATTGGGAAAAATAAATACAGTAAATGGACAAAAGTACCAAGATTCACAAAATGCCTAGGGGTATGCGTCCCCGTGTCCCCCCAGAAAAAAGGCACTGTGAGCCCCCATTTAGGCAGACCAGAATGCTGCACAGTTCCCAACATTTGCCAAAAGAAACTAAGCGTATCTGTTTATATAGATTAAATAAAAGGTTATCAAAGGGTAAATGAGACATTTTCATGGTATCTGTTAATGAGCTCCTGCCAAGATATTTTTAAAGCACAGTTCAAAATATTTTCCCACAACTCGAGGGAGCACGTTTTCTTATTTAGAGGACATAGATAGATCACACACCACGTTTCGCACCCATTATATTAAAATGCTTTAAAATGCCAAATCTTAGTTCACGCTCACAGCACTGCAGCATTCGGCTTTCAAGAAAACCAGAATAAGCCAAATCACTACCTTGGCAAGGATGCAATGATGCACACCAGAAATCGGCACGTATAGTGAGGACACAAATATTATGCCTTTCCAAAGGTGCAGCTGGAGGGCATGACACATCTGTGCTACGCTAAATGCTCTGCGCTACAAGCATGAATGTTACTCCAGCTGACAAACTGCAACAAAATCCCTTCATTTATCGGTGCCAGATTCCATCTTGGATTGCTTTTAGAACTTCTGACAGGGGAAAGTCCCATCGATGCAGCTGTTTCCATCTCTATATTACAAAATGATGGAGGGAAGTACAGCTGCCAAATACCTCATTGTCACACAGCTATTAGAAGCTCAGAGGTTCAGGCCAGATTGCAGTCTAGCAAGCTTATACCAGGGATGCAGTCAAAAGGATGTTTAACTTCCCCATGCTGGAGATTTGGAGCGAGGCGCCATCGCTCCTCATGATCCCTCGCTCTCTTTCTCCTTTTCATTTCTGATCAAGGAACAGCAGTCAGGGCCAGAACTAGGTCTCTTGGCACCTGGAGCAAATAGCATGAATTGCGGCCCTAAGCCAACCCCATATTTTGCAATGTAAAAAATTAACAACAGCTGTAATGAAATGATAAACAACAAGTCTATAACATTTAAATGGTTGTTTCGATTGTGGTAACATTACAATAGCAATTAAATCAGGAACACGGAAACATAATCATTATTCCAATGTTTATTACATGAGCAGAAAATGTGTAAATATAATGTGGACTATTTATTAGCATATAATAGTATTGACAAAATAACCAATAAAATAGAAGATAGAAGAAAACCAGTGCCTCTACCTATGCTGAGTCACTTGCTGGAGTCAATCCTTCCTCCCAAGGAGGCCCCTGCTCCTCAGAAGACTCCTGCCAATAGTGCTGTGTAGCAGCCAACAGAGTTGTCCACCTGCAACTTTGGACTTCCTGTCTGGTCCACCACCATCTTTGATTCCTGAGCCCTGGGCATCATGGGGGAGAATCAGGGATCAAAACAGGGCTTAAGATGGGGTCACTGGAGGAGAGGCTTCTCTAAAATGAGGTTCCTCAGCCTTTGGACCAGTGTGGGTTTCTCCATGTCTTCAGTGGGAGTTGGGTGTTATGTGAAGCCCCAAGTCTCTCTCTCTCTCTCTCCAAGGTCTGGGTCACTATAATGCATTAAATGTAAGTCTGCCTTTTTAAGACACTTTGGAAACTTCAGTTAACACAAAATATGCCTCGAAAGGCGGAGATGATACCCATCTTCAAATATCTAAAGGGCTGTCACATGGAGGATGGAACAAGCTTGTTTTCTCCTGCTCCAGAGTCTGGGATTTGAACCAATGGATCTAAGTTACAAGAAAGTAGATTTTTGACTAAACATCAGGAAGAACTTTCTGACAGTAAGAGCTGTTGGACAGTGGAACAGACTCCAACAAGAGGTGGTGGACTCTCCTTTCTTGAGGGTTTTAAAGCGGAGGTTGGAAGGCCACCTGTCATGTATGATTTAGTTGAGATTCCTGCATTGCAAGGGGGTGGACTAGATGACTCTCAGGGTCCCTTGCAACTCTACAATTTTATGGTTCTATGTTAACAACCTTGTAGCCCAGGACTTATGAGACTGAATGTATAATGGCAACACCAGGCCCATTTTTTGCCGGGAGGCATATAAACTTGGAAGTTGCCACAGCAATACTGACAGACAACACAGTCCAACTTTGAAAAAAAATGGCACTGACTTAGGGTGCCCTGAGAAGAGGGGCTTCAAATGAATATTCAGCCTTCAGGGTCTCTCAGAGGCTTTAAAAGGGCTTCCAGTATGTTTCCAAGCACAACTCAAAATGCTGATGCAAACCTCTGAAGTCCTAAAATAGCCTGGCATCAGGGTATTTGAAGGACTCTCACAAAAACCTTCCCATATTTTAAGATCATCCTCAGAGGCCCTTCCCCAAGGACCTCCCTCTCCAAAGATTAGGTAGATGGCAGCTGGAGAAAGAGTTTCCTCAGAAACATGTGCCTGGTGTCATCATAGCTACTTTTCAGGTTTCAGATCATGAGGCACATGAGTATATTTTTGTTTTTATTATTCTATCAGTCTATGGCCATCTTTTTAAGGGTTCTGTCTTAAAAGTGTTCCTTCAATCTGTGTTAAGGAAGGCAACCACAAGGAAAAGGGCCTTTTCCACAGCACTCCCGTCCTTAGCTATAGAATGTCCTCCCCAGAGAGACTCACCTGGTGCTTATATGTTATTGCCTTTTCTCTGGCCTTTAAAAATCTGTAGGCCCCTCCAGATCAGCATTTCATTGCTGGTGTATTCTGCAGCATGTTCTCGACACAATAATAGTGCATTAGTGGTGGACCTGCTTCCCAGTTGCTATTGCATTATTGCCATCCAGACCAGAGTGGCTATAGCACAGCAAAAGCGGGACAAGAAAAAACTGGACTTTAGCAGGAAGTTACAGGGTATGCATTAGTTGGAAATGAATCATCCAAAGCTTCTGCAGGTGCAATCAGTATTTAAAGTAGGATCATGTGTATGACTGCCCTGAATGCATCAAAAGAACAAATCACAAATTATTATGAACATGAAATAAAAAGGATGTCTGGAGGAACCCCGTTAGCAAATTGGCTGAAAGTTGAACATTTTAACATTCATTATGGTGTCACTATATGATTCAACCCTGTGAAGAGGCTCTTTTGTTGCTCACCTCATTCTGATTGTTATGATTACAACTAAATCTGTTTTAATCCCCGTTGGCTTATCTACTGCTCTGTTTTATAGTGTGCTGTTATTTACTTTGGCGTTTTATTAGAGTTTTGTGATTTTATGGTGCTCCTCCCAGACAACTTTCATTAAGGGGCAAGCAATAAATATAATAAATAAATGCAGCTTCTGGTGCTGCTGTCTGTCTGATGTTATAGCTATTATTTTTAATTGTTTTCAGTGTTTTTATAGATTTCATTTATTGTTGTTATCTGCTGCCTTGGAAATGAGATGCTGGAAGGTGGGATACAAACACCCTAGATCAATAAGGGGACAAAACAAAATGACTGACCAGGCCACGTTCCAAGGATGGATTATGAAGCACTTACTAGAAAAGGTTCAGAATCTCACCTCATATTTTATATGCATTTATTTTAATACACTTTTCTCATAAACCCAAGGCATCTTACATGTATAATAAAAATAATAATGGTGTGCCAAAGCAATAATAAAAATATTATAAAATCTTGAGGAAGGGGGTCAACTCCTGCTTTATGAAAGGCTTCTGGGGCTTAATTTAAACCAGAGGTTTCAAGGGTAGGGCTCAAAACCTATGTCCGGTTCTATGACTCAGCCTGAAGAAAGCTGTTAAGCACATGCAGAAAACCATGCTCTTGTCATTAGGGGACCACAGTCAGCTCACACACATCTGGGATTGCGAAGGTAAACCGGAGTGTGGACCCTCCTGGCACTTTTGAGATCCAATTCTTCATATCTTAGAGTACTGCCAGACAGGAGGCTTAATATTGTATGAGTCATTAAGGTATCGTAAATGAGTTATTGGCAACAGGGTTCCCCCCCCAAAAAAATAAAAATAAAACCTTATTCAATCTTTCCTGGAAAGGGTAAATCCAGATTAAATGGTGAGAAACTGCAGACTGGCAGTTTGATGTTGTTGTGTGGAAGCTGCAAAATAAAAATAAAAATAGTTGGATGGAGAGCACCCATCACACAGTAAACAGCTGCCTGGAAGCATCCTTAGATATAAAGCACTGTTTCTTCTTTTCCTACAGTGCAAAGGCTTTCAAGAACTTGCTTTCTCACCAACTTTTAGCTAATATATA
This sequence comes from Podarcis pityusensis, assembly GCF_964106645.2. Classification (NCBI taxonomy): domain Eukaryota; kingdom Metazoa; phylum Chordata; class Lepidosauria; order Squamata; family Lacertidae; genus Podarcis; species Podarcis pityusensis. The sequence goes on from NC_138028.1 coordinate 47,900,902, forward strand.
CATATATTCTTTTCTGTCATACCTGAAGAGAAACACACAGATATATCTCACTTCTAAATAGCTGCTGCCGCCCCAATGCTTGGGTTAGCTTAGCTCATGTCATACCACTTTCCTGGAAAGATAGGACAGAACATATTGGTTGCCTTGCCTTGGCTCCTCAGCATTAATACCTCACAGCTGATTTGATTTTATCCTCCAGTTTCCAGGAAGGGGGGGAGATGGGGATGACCAAAGCTACAGTAGCTTTGAAGGGGTTTGAAGCAGACAAGATATGTGTTCTACTTGAATTTCACATATACAGACTTTAAAATTCACATTTATTTACTGTTCAGTTGTTTATCCCATGGCATCCTGCCCTTCCACGGAGCCAAGAAACTCATCTTCCATACAATGCTCACAGCCCAGCTCTAACCACAACACTCACTTGCAAAGTATGCTAATTAGATCTGCACCCTGTATTTCAAAATTGTTAATGGCATTGTTGAGATCTGGTTCTCATCCTATCTTTTTTTTTCAGAGAAACAAAAAGAAAAACCTGAACAACTGACACAGTTCAGCTTTGTTGTTATAGTTGTTGTTTTTCAGATTAAAAATCCCTGCACTTTTTCACAGGCCCTGCAGGTATGCCTCCCTCTCTCCTCCTTATACGAGGTCACTTGAACAATTTCTATTGCCAGTTTCCACTTTTTCAATGCGTGCAAATGTAGGGTTGCCGTATTTCAAAAAGCAGGAACCAGGAAGACCTGCAAATTGTTGACTTTTTTTCGACAAACCCCAAAGTGCCGCCTTTCGGAATGCCAATTCCGCCTTTGAAATCCCAGTAATGTCTGGGAAAATCCGGGCCTATGGCAGCCCTAGCAAATGTTGCATCTTAATGATCTCAGGAAAAAAAACAAACCATGAAAGCTTGACTACAGAGCATTTTCAAGACTCAAAGGAAAAAAAGGAGGCAGATCTCAATGGTCTGAAGCCTAGTTATTCTTTCATAAACTATTATTTCAAGCCACTTTTGTGGAATCTGGAGAAAGAGATTTGCTGAGTTTTAAAACTGCAGTCCAGATCTGAAAGTGCAACAACTGCTTTATTGCTGTTTTGGCTAATACAAAATTAAAAGAAGTATTAAGTCTGGGGTGATTTTTTTTTTTTAAAGGAAGCTTTTCATCCACTTGATATTGCTGAATCAGTACATACACCAAACTAGATCCAGCTGGTACAGAAGTCCCACCCACATATTACTTGTGTGATGGCGCTCCACACAATTAATAGGAAGCAGAGCTGCAAGACTGAACCTTCCACTGACACCATGCACCACCATGCCTTATCCTGCTCCCACAACTTCCAGGCGTGCATTGAACATGGGGGACTGAGCAGGGGGAAAGCCTGTGGCTTCTCTGCTTGAGATGTCCACACCACCCAGAGATCTACAGATGAAGGATGGTATACAAATTTCAACCATTATCACCATCATCATCCACTGGCCCTCCAGATGGCCTGCTGGACTGCAACTCCTATTATCCCTAAGCTGGCTGTAGCTGATGGCCAAGCTGGCTGTAGCTGATGGGAGGTAGAAGGCAAATCTGGAGGGCTGCATGTTAGCCAGCCCCGGTGCAAAATTTCCCCTTTTTCTTCAAGCAGCCCTTTGCTGCTTTCCCCTGGAGTGCCTCTAACTGGCTGATACCTTCTCTAGATTTTTTTTAAAAAACCTTCTTTTGCTATGATTGTGGGGTTTCCCACACACACTCAGAACCATGCTGAACAAGCCTACAGCTACTTTTAAATATGTATGTATATAAATATTCTAGTCCATATAGGGTGGGTTCTATTGTTATCTTTCCTCTGGTCTGTAAGTGCTCTGTGTGCAGGAAGCTTTTAGACGGGATAACACTCACAATCTTCAACTATATACTGAATAGCACCATCCTAGAAACTGTGTAATTCATCTGAATGCGAGTATAGATAAATACATCTGCTCCTACATACACACATATTGCCATGGCAGACCACCTTCCTGGGCCTGACTCACCACTTCCAACTTGAGAAGACTCTCAGTGGAGTGTTTGTTTTTAAGAGGGAAGGAATTCATGCATGCATGCATGCATGCCGTAAGATTGTTTCCCGGCTTCCATTGTTGCTTTTCACCCCTCTTGCTAGAAGGGGAGTTTTCACAACTGATGCTGGGGATGCCTTTTAGACTGGAATGTGTCTCATGTGAACATTTGTAACGAGAGACAGAAAGCGGAAGAATCCGTTTTAGCTGCATTGCGACTTTGCAAGTCCACACAGGTTATTATCCCCCGGCTCATTAAAAAAGCAACAGCACTTAGTCCCCTTGCACTGTGTGGCCTAGCTCAGTAGCAGAGCATATGATCTGCACACGGAAGAATCTAGGTTCAACCAGGGCACTTCCAGGTAGGGCTGGAAACACACCTGATTGAAGTGCTGGAGAAACAGCACCAGTCAGAAGAGACAAGACTGAGCTATGTAGATGGACCTATGATCTATCCTTGTATAAGGCAGCTTCCTGCACAGGTTCTTGCACATTGATTTTCCCCCCCTCTCTGGGCCAGATGGAGGTGATTCTTCTGGTCGCCTGGATGTGATTCTTACTCACCATAGGTAACCAGGCAGATGACTCTTGAGAAGCCTGTGCAATTCAAATTAAGGAGGTGAGATGTTCCGAAAGCAAGGAAAGCATCACTTGAACAAATAGTGAGGCTACGGTTACCAAGCAGCCAAAATGGTTGCCTGCCAGGTAACCAGCACTGGGCGCAAAAAAACTAGTACATTCCTGGTTCTGCCATGCCAGTGTTCTTTTCAAACAGGAATTTTCACTGGAGTAGGGAATGAACTCAAAAGGACAAAGAAGCACTTTCAACCTGTATCCACTACCTAGCAAGATGACTTCAGAAGAATAAAAGGCTAAGGAGTAAACCCTACATAAATGCGGAGTGGAGTCCCTTAGACAGTTGGATGGAGCCTTGTACGCCTCCTTCCGGCAACTCCTGCAGCCAAGCTGGTGCCAAATGTATTGCTCTGCTTTCTTTTGGACCACAGCAGCAAGGCCGAGACAGGGGTCTTGTCGTCTGGGCAGCCCAGGACCTCCATACACACTGCCCAAGCTTGCACCCCAAGAAGGTCCTTTCAGTGCCGCTAACGCAGTAGTTTAACATAACCTCCAGAGGCACACTCTAATGTCTCTTTAGACAAGACAGATGTCAACAACAGCACTGCTGCTCCTAAAACTCACTGGCTCCAGACTAACAATGCAATCCTAACTATGTCTACTGAGAAGTAAGTCCAACTGAATTCAAAGGGGCTTACTCCCAGGTACCAAGGGGATAGGATCTCAACTCCAAATTCAAAGCTGTTCTTCGGCCTTATGACCCATCAAAAACAGGAAAATTGGGCATAGAACTGGCTGCTTGAACAGTGATTGGCTTTTGCATTCTAGTAAATCCTCTCCTATTGTTCTGTAGAGCTGCTAGTTTATTAAGGGAACTGGAGCAAGACCAGTTTGCAGGAATTGGGAAGTTACTTACACACTTAATCTGTAGACTAGGAAAAAATGGGGCAGGGGAATACAATATACACTATGAGAATCCACAAAGCAGATGAAAGCAGTCTCTTTCTTTCACTCCCACTTGACCTCCAAGGTACTCTCTTATTTACTACGTATTTAGCAAGGCAGACAGAGATGACTTCCAGACAATCGATTTATTGAGCATTTATCCTGATTTGTTCGCACAAAGTTTGTGGGAACGTTATACAAGGGCGGCTGTTTATTGAGCAGCCATCCCAATTTCCTTGTAGGGAAGTTATATGACATTGTATGAAGCAATTGCCATCCCCCATTTTCCAGTGCATTTTCCCATTGCTTTCCTTACTGAAAAAAAATCAGATTCTTTTTCTGGGAAGATTTGTTGCACAAGAATGCCAAATCCATTTTAACAACCTGAATCTGCCAGAATTCACTTAAATCCTACCCAAAAAATAGTGGCAGTCTGGAAGTGCCCTTATAGTCTTTGCCCCCCCTGCTTCCCCCCCCCCCCCGGCTTATTGACCATTCACCCGGATTTGTTTGCACAAAACTTGCATGGAGGTTATACAATGTCTATCCTTTATTGAGCATTCATTCTGATTTGTTTACGGGGAGGTTATATGGCAATGAGTAATCATCCCATTGCACAGACACCATATATCTTCCTATCAATCACGTATCTAACAATTTTTTTACTGCATTTCCCCTTCACTTTCCTAGTCACAAAACCCTCAAGTTGTTGTTTTTTTTAAAAAAAGTGGATTTGTTGCATCAGAGTGACAGAACACTTTAATCCGCTTTAATTGCACAAACCTATATTTCCAGTATGCGACTGATTTAATTTCTTGCGCAAAACACTGACAGCCTGGAGGCGACCCCAGACTCTTTCCCATCCACCTCCTATTCGAAGAGAGAAAGTACTCAAGTGGGCAGTTAATAGCTCATAAAGCTTTCATCACATTTAACATTCAGGAATCAGAGTGGGCAGAAGAGCAAAGGGACCCTGCTCAGAGCTAGAAAAAAAAGTCAGGAATAGCAGCTTTTCTTCCTAGTCTGTTACTGGGGTCCTTTCTATGCGATACACTGGAGGGGGCAGTGTGAAAAGGGCAATGGTGGGTTTGAGTTCACTTAGAAGGGACGGGCTCTATCCTGCCCTCTGCTCACTGACCCATCACAGCTCCATGTTAGAGCTTAGGCAGAAGGTCCCAGATTCAATCCCACACAGGGTCTGGAAAGGTTCCTGCCTGAAAACCTGGAAAATTGCTGCCCTCAGTGCTCACAATTGATGGACCAATGGTCTCATCCATTCATTATAAGGCAGCTTCCTATGTTCCACCAGAACATATGTTCAGCCAGTTTTTGCCTTGCCTCTGCTTGTCCATGATCGGACCCCTGGCCTCCTCCAGAGGGTCAGTCTTTTTGAATTAGAAATTAGCCATCCTGTCTAACCCAGCTGCACTGTAACACCAATCTGAATAGCAATGACTCCCCCACAAAAATATTGGGAACTGTAGTTTGCTATGGGTGCTGAAAGTTGTTAGAAGACCCCTATTCCCCTCACAGAGCTATAATTTCTAGTGTTCACTAAGTAGAGGGATTGACTGTTAACCTGTCTGGAGAGATATTGGAGTTCAACACCCAACGCCCTGCAGGTTCAGCCTATAAAGCCAAGAGAATCCAGACACAAACTGTCAGTCATTTATTTAGGCATTGCAAGACCAGTGTGGCATAACCTCAATCAGCAAATAGATGAGGGGTGGACTGACAATTGGAGTTTGGATCTTACTGGCCGTCCTGGTTGAACCCACAGGGTACTGGGTATTGAACGTCAACATTTCCCCAACAAAACCACTCTGAAACTGCAGCTCTGCAAAGGGAACAGGGGGCTCCTGGCAACTCACAAAACCCTTAACAGTTTTCAGGATTCTTTTAAGTGGAACGATACTGCTTTAAATGTATAGTGCAGATGGGGCCTGAGACTGGGATAAGAGAGTCTGGGATTCACAGCGATATGGAAGTGTGAACAGAACAAGTACCTGATGTATTGAGTTCTCAAAACATGAAGATAACTCTACTGCCCATTCCAGAAAAACAGAAGACAAAGGTGCCATTCCTTCCCCATCTGTTCTGTTCTGCTCACTTGCCTTCCCGCTTCGAGATTTGCTCTCCAGCCTATCCACTTTCCTCTCCACATCCAGCAATCTGGTGACCAATGGAGCTGCTTGTTATTCACATTACATCCCAGTACAGTCCCATTACCAACTCACTACATTGCCAAATCAATAAAAGCACAACTGCTTGAGGTCATGGCAGCAGGAATATGGCTTTTTTATTGGCTTGGTGCTTATAGCGGTAGCAGACAGTGTTGTGGAAACTATGCCATGTATGCACTGGGGGGGGGGGGGAGACAACCATCTGAAAAAGAGTCTGTATCTCTCCACCCTGCTTCATTAAATAAAGTGATCACTGGTCAAGTTCAGAAAGAATATATCACCAAGATTGCATAGCAGAGAATATGTTGCTACATACTTCAAAATCAACCCTATTTCTGTCCCCGCCCCCCAAATGAAGCAAGTATGAGGAGCAGGCATACCATCAACTCAGATACTTAAGGGAGTGAGGAAAAAGGTAGAAATGTCTCTGTTTCAATAGGTGTGAAGAGTAAACCCTGCTTACATCCAGCAATAATAATAATCCTACTACTATATCTTACTACATTTGCAATATTATTCTGCCAACGCTATTCTATTTTGCATAAACTTAAAAGAACACCCGCTTGCAACTGAACCTTTTGCATGCTTCTGTGCAGCCCATGGTAGTAATAAAAACATAACCCTTTGCACCACCTTCCATCCAAAATCTTCAGAGAAATATTACAGCCATCCACATGAAATATAAACCATTCCTGTGTCATGCAGTATATATTGCTTTGCTGCCTGGTTCTGAACACAAAAATAAATGGAGGTGCAATTGTTTCCCAAGGTTGGTGGGTGTTCCTCAAGAATATACCAAAGGGTTAAGATATGCCACATTTGTGTTCCATGGAAGTGCATGAGCTAAATCCTTAGACCACAATAGTACCACGTTCCTGGATATATGATGATAGCAATAGAGGGAAATCATCATAGCATATAATGTACTATGGAACCCAAGTGTTTGGAACATTAAAAACTATGCCCCCAGAGTTTATTAGACCCATTCTACAGCTGAGACTCAGCAAGGAAGGCAGCCCCATCCTTGCCACTGACAAGACTAAGACCCAAGACTCCTAAGCATCCAGGGCTTTCACTTTTAAGGCCCACAATGTGTTTTCATTTCTTTTATTTCACATTCATCTCTTCATCCAGGAAATAATTTGATACACAGATTAAATGACGTACTGCAATTTCTAAAGTGCTTTTAAGCCAGGTCATCCCAAAAATGTTCTGTTAGTTTTATTAAAATGTATTTCTTTTTATCTTAGGATATCTTCCAGCCTGAACAAGAGGCAGCTTTCTCTGGCAGAGGGAAGCCTTCATCTAGCAGAGATGAAAGGCTTCTATGATTTTCCTTCACACGAGGGAGAGCAGGAGCCTCCTCTCATCACAAAAGCGTGATGGGAGGGTCACTAAGAGCAAAGTGCAGCTCTTTGCAAAGGAGACTGTTGATACAGTACTCTGTACGGCAGACAGAATCCAGAGGCTGCCAGCTAGTTTGAATGTATGCATAGAATTTTGCACAGAAAGAATATGCAAAAGACTGCCGTCCTTTAAGCCTCCTACTGAGGCAACCAAGAATGCCTCATCATAGTTTTGACCATTGAGCAAGCAGGGATTCTTGTGATCTGAACAAGTGAAGCTGTGGTTTGACTTAGTTTGCACATTCATATCTTTGTGCCATTATGGCAGCTAGTCCTGTATGCTCAGCTTAAACATGTAGGAACTGTTAGTGGGTTTTCTCTGAGGGTATCTTCACACATTACAAATGAAGCAGTTTCCTATTTGTGATGTGGCGGTTAGAGTGTTGGACTTAGCCATGAAGCTCACTAGATGACCTTGACCAGTCCCGTCCCCCCACTCTTTCTCTCTCTCAGCCTCCTCAACTTCACAGGGTTGTTGTGACTCAAGGGAAAAGCAGAGGGGATGGAACGATGTATGCTGCCTTGAGCTCCGAAGAGAAGTAGAGATATAAATGTTGTGATTACATTTATATCCTGTGCTGTCTGTCCTGGATGGCAGCCTCTCTCCAAAGCACCAGGCAGGTGACTTTCCCAGCCCTGCCACCTCTTTTTTACTTTAACTGAAGATGCTAAGAATTTAACATGGAACCGTCTGCATGCAAAGCACACTGCTGAGTTACAGGGTCCTCTCTGCTACTGAGGAGTAGAAGGAAAAAAGGAGCTGTGTGACTCATTCATCGCACGCACAATGAGATCTGTAAATCTTGGGACACTCTGGAGCTCATGGCTGGTGAAAACTGTAAGCCCCATCTCACACATCTCAGTAGAAGTGAGAAAAGAAGAAATCCAAATCAACTGGATAGCCCCTCTTTTTTTCCTCTTGGTACGAACTAATACCCAGCCCATTTGATGTCCACTTTTGACATGAATGTTACTTGTGAATATGCCTGATGTCAGACCCTTGTTCATGCTGGTTCCCCACTACTAACATAACACCAAAAGCACCAGCTTGAGGACCTCACCTTGCATCAGGCGGACTTTCATGCACCCCGGTCTAGCAGGGCACAGGATCTCTCTCCTTTGGCTGCCACATTGCTAGCAGCGATGCAGAGCCCCAGGCGACTCCCACATCTGGAATCGCAGCTTGCAAAGGAACATCCCAACTGGCCCTTAAGGACCCAACATTTCACAGCTGGGGAAGCCAGCCAAATCGATGTATTGCCAATTTGGACATGACAGCCTCTCCTGCCTGCAGACACACAGATGCCTCTTTCATCTGCCAGAGAAGCAGGAGCAAGACTTCCATCAGCCCCTCCAAGCTGCTCACACCGAACGCAAGAACATCACCAGCCCTCCTCGCCAGTCCTTAACAGGTCAAAGACCCTAGGATCCGCACAGGCGCCTTCTTTTTGTGAGCCACTTACTCCAGCCCCATTTGCAACAGGCGCCCTCCTCAATATTTATGATTGCACTTATCCCTCGCTTTCCGCGAGGCGCCTCAAAGGCGGCGCACAAAAGACGTGCATCTTTCGCAATGGCCGGATCCGGATTGCAAAGCCACCTCTTTCCCGGGGCTTGCTGCTCCCTCCCGCTTCCTCCCCCCCCCCCCCCCGCGCTCCTTAGCCGGAAAAGAAATCCCGTTGTTCTTAGCCAGAGGAGTTGACCCCGGGGGCAACTCGACGCCCAAGGCTCCCCGCACTTTCCGGAGGGAGCTTTCTGCTCTCCTCCCGCCACTCCGTAGCTCTTCCCCGATTGTAAATGCTGCCATGGTTACCCAAGCAAGAATGCGAGAATAAATACAAAAGCCCGCCATGCAAAGGCAACTCTTCCTCCGCTTTCTTTTCCCGCTCCTCCATCTCCCCCCCCCCCCCCCCGCAATCCATTCAAGCAGCCGCTGCCAATCTCTCCGCATGCGAGATTAATGCTCCGGCGCCGCCGAGCATCCCTCGCGCTCCCTGCGCAGTCGAGCAGCAGCCGCCGGAGCAGCAACCCGAAAGCGAGCTGCGCCAACGCGATTGCGCCGCGCTCGTCGGCGCGGAGGGTTTGCTGCTGCTGCTGCCGCTGCTGCGAGGATGAGGATGAAACCAAAGGTCACCCCCCTCTGGAAGATCACACACACTTACGATGAGCGGGATAGTCCTCTCTTCTTTGTGGATCTCGACTTTGCCCGTGGATCTCTGCCCATTCCTGCCGCCGCCGCTGCTCGGCGATCGGCTGGATGCAGCTGAATGAGGCTTGTTGTCCTGCCACAAGTAATAGAAAGTGCCCAGGATCCAGGCTACGGTCAGGATGGCGATGGCATTAGCCCGGATCCTCCTCATGCTGAGAGACCCGGAGTAAACTGAGGAAGAGGGATCTGGGGGTGGGGTGGGGATCAGATGTAGGAGAGGTGCGGGGGGTGGGGTGGAGAAGAGACTGATTGGGGGGAGTGGTGATAGGATATTCTCTCTCTCTCTTTCCCTCTTATTTGGCTGGCTCGTACAGTCACAGCTGTTTGTTTTAGCTCTTGTCTCACTGCTCAGTCCTGCAGAGCGAAGAGAGCGAGGGAGCGAGCGAGAGCTCTTCAGGGTCCTAATGCCCTTTTCAGCAGCTACATTTTTATATATATTATCATCCCTTAACAGCCCATCCTACAGGGGACAATCTAGCTTTGCATTTCCGACTGGCTCAGAAGGACAGGACCCAGGATTTATGTCCTCCCGTTTATTTATTTTTTTAGCACCTGCCTTTGGCATTTGAAAGGAGAAGGGGACATGTTTTCCTTTGTGCGTTGTATTTTGGGGGAGCTTTGTGATAGTTTCAAGGCCCCGTGGGGGAGGGGAGGGTGCAAAGAGCGCAGTGGGCTTTACTTACCGTACTTATAAAGCAGCAGGAAGCGGTTCATTCGTTGGTC